>NW_028165998.1:0-476953 GCF_964263955.1 Coregonus lavaretus | reverse complement strand
TTTTTTTGCTGCTCAACTATAAAACAGTCTGAAATGCACGTACATTTTGATGGAGTAACTCGTTTTTTACCTATCAGGTTATTTGGTTAATTGATGATGCGTCTACTTGCTTTTGGCAGGTCTTCCACTGAATAGGTTGAATTCAATCAATCAATCAATCAAATGTATTTATAAACTCCTTTTTACATCAGCAGTTGTCACAAAGTGCTTATACAGAAACCGATCCTAAAACCTCAAAGAGCAAGCAATGCAGAAGCACGGTGGCTAGGAAAAACTCCCTAGAAAGCCCGAAATGAGGTAGGAATCAACATGGTAGAGATAAAAACACAGCAAACAGAGGACATAGAAGGGACAGTATGTGGGTATGTGCAGGTATATACAGTATGTGGGGGGAGTGTGGTTGTGATGGAAGATGGTGTGTGTGTTTTTGTGATTGGAAAAGTGTGGTGAGTTAAGTGAGTGAAAAAGGAAAATGGTTGCAAATACCAGAGCCCATGTGTGTCTGCGAGCAGGAGTTGTGACAGAGAGAGTTTTCAATTTTGTGCAGTTATGGGATATACATCTTTAAATAAATTACAAATATAGTCTATTTATTTATTGTCCTATCATGATGGAACGGTCCCCAACCCTATACCCTAGACACCCACCTGAGCGACCCACACACTAAGGGAAAGTCCTTATCTGTTTTATAGGCCTACTGCAAGTAGCCTATACGCAGCCAAGACAGAAAGATAAACGTGGTCAGAGACCCACTGAGCAGCACCGGCCCCTCAAGAGTCTGAGCCTGCCTGGCAGGGTTGGTCCAACAAAGCCAAAGCCCCCGGGTGGGTGAGCATAATATATAAGGAATTTCTCAAAGCTGCTAATGAGAACCTTAACGACATTGTACCTAGCCGGTGGGAATTCCGGTGGAGACTCCTACCCAGGTAGTGGCAGTGCTGGCAACACTAGCTGCAGTAACCAATGGGGAGGGGATCACACTCTGACAATCAGAGAGGGGGCAAATTATTGTGGCCCTGGCGGCACAAAATAATCAAAAGGTCTGACTGCTCAGAGATGCTTGGGGAATATATCACAATGGGGGACCAGCGGGTGTGTGTTTCAGGGGGGAAGGGGTGTATCTGAGCTCCATCAGCTAGGACTTGAAATTTTTAAATTTTGCATGCCTTCTCAAACAGCTACAACTGTATATGCATTCGCACATCAAGTCTTCTCTTGAGTTGGACTCGGGGATGGAACAACTGTTGAACATCTGAGCTTGTGGTTGTTTGTGGGGGAAGGGTGGGGATAGTGTGTTTATGTATACCACATCTGTTGCTAAGGGGTAATGATGTTAGGGACTGTATAGGATGAATAACAATAATTGTTCCCAAAAATAATAATTGCTTGCCAAAAAATGTACTTTTTGTAATGCCAGTCCTTGTTATCGGTAACAATCCTTTGTATGAAGTGCCTACATTAGAGATAAAAACCTGTTCTGTCTCTATGTATTTCTATTATTATGTTGTCCTTCTAGTTGAGGCGCCTGTTTTGGAGATAGTGGAGTTAACTGTAGCAATGGGTGGCAGCAGGCAGGCAGGCTCCTCACCTTTAGTTCAGATGTGGGTATTTATAAACCGTCATTGAGGGAGACGGATGGTTTGTCCTCAGGTGGCTGAGCTCCACTACACTTTTTAGGGGGGCGTGGAGTGAAGAGTCGATGCCCTCCTCCTCTCCCAAGCTGAAGGGGAGGCATATTATTCGTTAATTGTGGAATTAAATTAAGAAAATTGGAAAAGCATTCCAGGTGAAGCTGGTTGAGAGAATGTCAAGAGTGCGCAACGCTGTCATCAAGGCAAAGGGTGGCTATTTGAAGAATCTCAAATATAAAATATATTTGGATTTGTTTAACACTTTTTTGTTTACTACATGATTCCATATGTGTTATTTCATAGTTTTGATGTCTTCACTATTATTCTACAATGTAGAAAATAGAAAAATAAAGAAAAAACCTTGAAGGAGTAGGTGTGTCCAAACTTTTGACTGGTACTGTATATATATATTTTTTTATAACAGTATACAATACAATTGAGGTGAGGGAGTTGGAAATGCTTTTGGCTGTTAATCTGCTTCTGTTCTGTAGGTGGCACTGTGTGCTCTTTTTAAAGGATGGGTCCCTATCTCTCAAAGGCCATTGGATCCAGGTGGACAGGGGTGGTCTGGGACAACAACCCAACTTGGGATAGGGGGAGGTTTTAGCGGGTGGAATAGTGGAGAACAATTGGAGGTTTACTCAGTAGCAGTGCAAATATCCTGGTAGAGCTATATGGACACTCAATCATCATGGTACTTTTTAATGGTAAGTTTACAAACATACAGTACCAGTCAAAAGTTTGGACAAACCTACTCATTCAAGGGTTTTTCTTTACTTTTACTATTTTCTACATTGTAGAATAATAGTGAACACATCAAAACTATGAAATAACACATATGGAATCATGTAGTAACCAAAAAAGTGTTAAACAAATCAAAATATATTTTAAATTAGAGATTCTTCAAATAGCCACCCTTTGCCTTGATGTCAGCTTTGCACTCTCTTGGCATTCTCTCAACCACCTTCAGCTGGAATGCTTTTCCAACAGTCTTGAAGGAGTTCCCACATATGCTGAGCACTTGTTGGCTGCTTTTCCTTCACTCTGCGGTCCGACTCATCCCAAACCATCTCAATTGGGTTGAATTCGGAGGATTGTGGACGCCAGGTCATCTGATGCGGTACTCCATCACTCTCCTTCTTGGTAAAATATCCCTTACACAGCCTGGAGGTGTGTTGGGTCATTGCCCTGTTGAAAAACAAATGACAGTCCCACTAAGCCCAAACCAGATGGGATAGCGTATCGCTGCAGAATGCTGTGGTAGCCATGCTGGTTAAGTGTGCCTTGAATTCTAAATAAATCACAGACAGTGTCACCAGCAAAGCACCCCCACACAATAACACCTCCTCTTCCATACTTTACGGTGGTAACTACACATGCGGAGATCATCCGTTCACCCACACCGCGTCTCATAAAGAGACTCCAGACCAAAGGACAGATTTCCACCGGTCTAATGTACATTGCTCGTGTTTCTTGGCCCAAGCAGTTCTCTTCTTATTATTGGTGTCCTTTAGTAGTGGTTTCTTTGCAGCAATTCGACCATGAAGGCCTGATTCCCACAATCAACTCTGAACAGTTGATGTTGAGAGGTGTCTGTGACTTGAACTCTGTGAAGCATTTATTTGGGCTACAATTCTGCAGCAGAGGTGACTCTGGGTCTTCCATTCCTGTTGCGGTCCTCATGAGAGCCAGTTTCATCATAGCACTTGATAGTTTTTGCGACTGCACTTGAATAAACTTTTAAAGTTCTTGAAATGTTCTGTATTGGTTGAACTTCATGTCTTAATGTAATGATGGACTGTTGTTTCTCTTAGCTTATTTGAGCTGTTCTTGCCATAATATGGACTTGGTCTTTTACCAAATAGGGCTATCTTCTGTATACCCCCCTACCTTGTCACAACACAACTGATTGGCTCAAACACATTAAGAAGTCCCCTGTAGCTCAGTTGGTAGAGCATGGCACTTGCAACGCCAGGGTTGTGGGTTCGTTTCCCACGGGGGGCCAGTAAAAAAAATATATATGCACTCACTAACTGTAAGTCGCTCTGGGTAAGAGCGTCTGCTAAATGACTAAAATCTAAGAAGGAAATAAATTCTACAAATCAACTTTTAAGAAAGTACCCCTGTTAATTGAAATGCATTCCAGGTGACTACCTCATGAAGCTGGTTAAGAGTGTGCAAAGCTGTCATCAAGGCAAAGGGTGGCTATTTGAAGAATCTCAAATATAAAATATATTTTGATTTGTTTAACACTTTTTTGTTTACTACATGATTCCATGTGTGTTATTTCATAGTTTTGATGTCTTCACTATTATTCTACAATGTAAAAAATTGTAAAAATAAAGAAAAACCCTTGAATGAGTAAGTGTGTCCAAACTTTCATATTATATTATGATAAATAGAATTGAAACTTGTATCTCATTATGGTAAATGGTGAAATAAGTATAGCCACTTTTAATTGTAATGGCTTAGCAGATATTAAGAAAAGACAATCAATATTTACCATGCTAAAAGAGAAGGAACATAATATCTGTTTTGATAACAATTTTGGATGAAATTGTGTGGAAAAAGGACAGGGGGGGGGGGGGGGGGGGGGGGGGCGAAAATAACTTCTCCCTTGGGCAAAGAAACTCAAAAGGGGTGATGATATTAATTAACAATAATTTTGATCCAAATGTGCAAATTGTCCAAACAGATCCGCAAGGTAGATGGGTTCTTTAAAATATTTTATTGGACCATAAACAGAATTGGCTCATTAATCTATACGGTCCAAATAATGATGATCCACGCTTCTTTGAAAATATATATAATAATTTATCAAGCCTACAAGCAATACAAGACTCTATTATTATGGTGGGAGATTATAATACAGTTTTAAATACCTCAATGGATCGTAAAGGAAATCACATTACAAACTATTACCCTCATGCACTTAAGGAAATCACGAATATTTTGGATATATTGGAACTAGTGGATAAATGGAGACTTAAATATCCTGACCTAGTGAGATATACAGGGCGAAGGATTAATCAAGCTAGTCGTTTTGACTACTTTCTTATGACATTCTCACGGGCACCAAAAGTTTAAAAAGTGTTGAAAGGGGACAGAATTTCCACCTGGGCGAGTATATTGGAAATGTAATCAAACCTATTGGATGACAACTTGTTTTTAACCAGGACAGAATAATTTATAACTGACGTTTTCCAACATAACATAGGTATAGCAGATCCCCTTATTGTATGGGGCACTTTTAAATGTGCCCTTAGAGGCCATGCAATTCAATACTCGTCTTTAAAACAAAAGCAATTTAGGTCAAAAGGGTTCATATTAACAAAGAAAATAGAGGGACTAACAGTACTGATAGATAGCAATAAAAACTGTACCATAGAGATAAATAATAAGTTAGAGGAAAAACAAAAAGAACTGGAGGAACTTATTCAAGAAAGGGTAATATATTAGACAAATAAAGCGACCTAGATGGAGTATGGGGAAAAATGCACCAAATAATGTTTTAATCTTCAACATAGAAATGCTACCAAAAAGGATTCACCAATTAACAGAAGTGAATTGTAAGTTTTTTTTTCTTCTATTAGTAATGTAAAATCAACAGCTGCACAGAAAGACTCATGTGAAGACCAAATTACAGAGGAGGAACTTCTTGATGCAATTTAAGCCTTTAAGTTCGGGAAAACTAAAGGGTTGGATGGCATACCAGTTGAGGTATATCAAACCTTTTTTGATGTACTCAGAGGACCGATATTAGCATGTTTTAACCACTCCCATATAAATGGTAGATTATCAGATATTCAACTAGAAAGTCTGATTTCACTATTACTGAAACAGGACCCAGGTGGTAAATATAAATATGCAGTCCATTAAAAAAAGTGGAGGCCCCTTACACGTCAGTGTTGTGATGCAAAAATTCTAGCAAATGTATAGATTTAAAAAGGTATTGTCGGATATTATTTATCCTAATCAGACAGGTTTTTCACATGGACGATACATTGGAGATAATATAAGACAAGTACTGGAAACAAAAGAACACCATGAAAAATCTGGGAAACCAGGCCTGGTATCCAAAGCTGACTTTAAAAAGGCTTTTGATAAAGTACGACTGGAATTTATATATAAATGCCTGGAATATTTCAATTTTGGAGAATGTCTTATACAATGGGTTAAAGGTATAGTAACCCTAGATGTAAAATAGTTAATAATGGCTACTTCTCAGAAAGTATTAAACTGTCAAGAGGAGTAAAACAAGGTTGTCCACTATCGGCATATCTATTTATTATGGCCATCGATACGTTAGCTATTAAAATCAGATCCAACAATAATACCAAGGGGCTAGAAATCCAGGGCTAAAAACAAAGGTGTCACTGATGATTCATGTTTTTTTATAAACCAACAATTTGGATCCCTCCATAGCCTCATAGAGGATCTAGATAATTGTTCTAACCTCTATGGATTACAACCAAATTATGATAAGTGTACTACACTGAACAAAAATATAAACGCAACATATAAAGTGTTGGTCCCATGTTTCATGATCTGAAATAAAAGATCCCCGAAATTTTCCGTATACACAAAAAGCTTGTTTCTCTCAACTTTTGTGCACATTCACTACCAGTCAAAAGTTTGGACAGGCCTACTCATTCCAGGGTTTTTCTTTATTTTTACAATTTTTTACATTGTAGAATAATAGTGAAAACATCAAAATTATGAAATAACACATATGGAATCATGTAGTAAACAAAAAAGTCTTAAACAAATTGTGGTGTCTAAGGAATTTATGATTTGCTGACGTTTGCAAATGGCTCTGCTTGCGGAAACATCTGGAAAACATTATTATAGGGGCCCCCTAAAACAGAGGAGAGTCTGCTATGTAGGAACCCTGGGATTGGTCTGTATGGGAAAACACCCATATTATGTTACATAGGGCATAGGATATAAATACTTGGTTAAAACAAAGGAGGACAGAATAATCATATTTGAGATTGGGCGGTTATTCTCCAGATATTCTGCAGATATCTGTAAATTGAAGCTGGAACCCTTTGATATAAATAAACCTTTATAATCAAAGTACAGCGTCAGCGGATTTCCTTGTTTTCACAGCATAATTAGCAACGTTTTCTCGACACCACAAAATCAAAATATATTTGAGATTGGAGATTCTTCAAATAGCCACCTTTTGCCTTGATGACAACTTTGCACACCCTTGGCATTCTCTCAACCAGCTTCATGAGGTAGTCTCTTGGAATGCATTTCAATTAACAGGTGTGCCTTCTTAAAAGTTAATTTGTGGAATTTCTTTCCTTCTTAAGGCTTTGAGCCAATCAGTTGTGTTGTGACAAGGTAGGGGTTGTATACAGAAGATAGCCCTATTTGGTAAAAGACCAAGTCCATATTATGGCAAGAACAGCTCAAATAAGCAAAGAGAAACGACAGTCTTACTTTAAGACATGAAGGTCAGTCAATACGAAAAATTTCAAGAACTTTGAAAGTTTCTTCAAGTGCAGTCGCAAAAACCATCAAGCGCAATGATGAAACTGGCTCTCATGAGGACCGCCACAGGAATGGAAGACCCAGAGTTACCTCTGCTGAAGAGGCTAAGTTCATTAGAGTTACCAGCCTCAGAAATTGCAGCCCAAATAAATGCTTCACAGAGTTCAAGTCACAAACACCTCTCAACATCAATTTGAGAGGGGACTGTGTGAATCAGGCCTTCATGGTCGAATTGCTGCAAAGAAACCACTACTAGACACCAATAATAAGAAGAGACCTGCTTGGGCCAAGAAACACGAGCAATGGACATTAAACCAGTGGAAATGTCTCTTTGTGAGACGCGGTGTGGGTGAACGGATGATCTCCGCATGTGTAGTTACCACCGTAAATCATGGGGGAGGAGGTGTTATGGTGTGGGGGTGCTTTGCTGGTGACACTGTCTGTGATTTATTTAGAATTCAAGGCACACTTAACCAGCATGGCTACCACAGCATTCTGCAGCGATACGCCATCCCATCTGGTTTGGGCTTAGTGGGACTATCATTTGTTTTATAATAGGACAATGACCCAACACACCTTCAGGCTGTGTAAGGGCTATTTTACCAAGAAGGAGAGTGATGGAGTGCAGCATCAGATGACCTGGCCTCCACAATCCCCCTACCTCAACCCAATTGAATGTTTGGGATGAGTCGGACCGCAGAGTGAAGGAAAAGCAGCCAACAAGTGCTCAGCATACAGTGGGGAAAAAGTATTTAGTCAGCCACCAATTGTGCAAGTTCTCCCACTTAAAAAGATGAGAGAGGCCTGTAATTTTCATCATAGGTACACGTCAACTATGACAGACAAATTGAGATTTATTTTCTCCAGAAAATCACGTTGTAGGATTTTTAATGAATTTATTTGCAAATTATGGTGGAAAATAAGTATTTGGTCACCTACAAACAAGCAAGATTTCTGGCTCTCACAGACCTGTAACTTCTTCTTTAAGAGGCTCCTCTGTCCTCCACTCGTTACCTGTATTAATGGCACCTGTTTGAACTTGTTATCAGCATAAAAGACACCTGTCCACAACCTCAAACAGTCACACTCCAAACTCCACTATGGCCAAGACCAAAGAGCTGTCAAAGGACACCAGAAACAAAATTGTAGACCTGCACCAGGCTGGGAAGACTGAATCTGCAATAGGTAATTAGCTTGGTTTGAAGAAATCAACTGTGGGAGCAATTATTAGGAAATGGAAGACATACAAGACCACTGATAATCTCCCTCGATCTGGGGCTCCACGCAAGATCTCACCCCGTGGGGTAAAAATGATCGGTGAGCAAAGAATCCCAGAACCACACGGGGGGACCTAGTGAATGACCTGCAGAGAGCTGGGACCAAAGTAACAAAGCCTACCATCAGTAACACACTACGCCGCCAGGGACTCAAATCCTGCAGTGCCAGACGTGTCCCACTGCTTAAGCCAGTACATGTCCAGGCCCGTCTGAAGTTTGCTAGAGTGCATTTGGATGATCCAGAAGAGGATTGGGAGAATGTCATATGGTCAGATGAAACCAAAATATAACTTTTTGGTAAAAACTCAACTCGTCGTGTTTGGAGGACAAAGAATGCTGAGTTGCATCCAAAGAACACCATACCTACTGTGAAGCATGGGGGTGGAAACATCATGCTATGGGGCTGTTTTTCTGCAAAGGGACCAGGACGACTGATCCGTGTAAAGGAAAGAATGAATGGGGCCATGTATCGTGAGATTTTGAGTGAAAACCTCCTTCCATCAGCAAGGGCATTGAAGATGAAACGTGGCTGGGTCTTTCAGCATGACAATGATCCCAAACACACCGCCCGGGCAACGAAGGAGTGGCTTCGTAAGAAGCATTTCAAGGTCCTGGAGTGGCCTAGTGTCAGTGTAGCTGTAGGTGGGTGTGGTGGTGGAATCAGGCGCAGGACGCACAAAGTAAGTCCAAAAGACTTTAGTAGTTTGCAGCAAACACAGCACGAAACAAATGCCCTGAGGCAAGAAACTCCGCACGCAGGCGAAATAAAGCGGGCGCACAAAACACGTGCGACAAAAATACTCCAAACACAGAATGGAGAGCAGCTCAACCGAGCAAACAGTAAATACATAAGCTAAACGCACGACAGTGAAAACAATCACACACAACACTAGACAAACACAACTATATAGGACACTAATTACACTAAACGATAACAGGTGTAACAACAATCAGACAAAAGCAAACGAACATAGAAACATGCAACGGTGGCAGCTAGTATTCCGGAGACGACGAACGCCGAAGCCTGCCCGAGCAAGGAAGAGAGGCAGCCTCGGGCCGAAACCGTGACAGTACCCCCCCCTTGACGCGCGGCTCCAGACGTGCGCCGACTCCGGCCTCGGGGACGACCAGGAGGACGCGGAGCAGGGTGTGTCGGGTGCCCACGATGGAATTCCGTCAGGAGAGACGGGTCCAAAATGTCTCTCCTCGGCACCCAGCACCGTTCCTCCGGGCCGTACCCCTCCCACTCCACTAGATATTGGAGACCCCCCATCCGACGTCTCGAATCCAAGATGGACCGCACGGAGTACGCCGGTGCCCCCTCGATGTCCAATGGGGGCGGAGGAGTCTCCCTGATCTCACTTTCTTGGAGTGGGCCAGCTACCACCGGCCTGAGAAGAGACACATGGAACGAGGGGTTAATACTTTTATACTCAACAGGTAGTTGTAATTTGTAACACACCTCGTTCAACCTTCTCAGGACTTTAAATGGCCCTACAAACCGCCGACCCAGTTTCCGACAGGGCAGGCGGAGGGGCAGGTTTCTGGTAGAGAGCCAGACTCGATCACCAGGTGCGTACACCGGTCCCTCACTGCGGTGGAGATCGGCGCTCGCCTTATGACGACGGAGGGCCCGCTGCAGGTGGACGTGTGCAGCGTTCCATGTCTCCTCCGAGCGCCGCGCCCACTCATCCACCGCAGGAGCCTCGATCTGGCTCTGCTGCCAAGGTGCCAGAACCGGCTGGTAACCTAACACACATTGGAAAGGGGTTAGGTTAGTGGAAGAATGGCGTAGGGAATTCTGGGCCATTTCGGCCCAGGGAACGTACCTTGCCCACTCCTCCGGCCGGTCCTGGCAGTATGTTCTAAGAAACCTACCCACATCCTGGTTCACGCGTTCCACCTGCCCATTACTCTCCGGGTGGTAACCCGAGGTGAGGCTCACTGAGACCCCCAACCACTCCATAAAAGCTCTCCAGACTCTGGAGGTAAATTGGGGACCTCGATCAGACACAATATCCTCGGGTACCCCGTAGTGCCGGAACACATGGGTGAATAGTGCTTCGGCGGTTTGCAGGGCAGTAGGAAGACCCGGCATAGGGAGCAAACGACAGGCCTTAGAAAACCGGTCCACAACGACCAGTATAGTGGTATTTCCCTGTGACAGAGGAAGGTCAGTGAGGAAATCCACCGAGAGGTGAGACCATGGTCGTTGTGGAACGGGCAGCGGTAGTAACTTACCCCTAGGCAGATGTCTAGGCACCTTACACTGGGCACACACCGAGCAGGAGGAAACATAAACCCTCACATCCCTCGCCAACGTGGGCCACCAGTACTTGGCACTAAGACAGTGCACTGTCCGGCCGATACCAGGGTGTCCAGAGGAGGGTGACGTGTGAGCCCAATAAATCAATCGATCCCGAACCTCGAGCGGAACGTACTTCTGACCCTCCGGGCATTGAGGTGGACTAGGGTCGGTGCGTAACGCCCACTCGAGTTCAGCATCGACCTCCCACACTACCGGTGCCACCAGACAAGACTCCGGCAGTATGGGAGTGGGCTCCACGGACCTCTCCTCCGTGTCATACCGCCGAGACAGTGCGTCTGCCTTACCGTTCTGTGACCCAGGGATGTACGTGATCTTAAATGTGAACCGGGTCAAAAACATATTCCACCTCGCCTGGCGAGGGTTCAGCCTCCTCGCTGCCCGGATGTACTCCAGGTTACGGTGGTCCGTCAAAATGAGGAAAGGGTGTTGAGCCCCCTCAAGCCAGTGCCTCCACACCTTTAGGGCCTGTACCACGGCTAACAGCTCCCTGTCCCCTACGTCATAGTTTCGCTCCGCCGGACTGAGCTTCTTGGAATAAAAAGCACAGGGGCGGAGTTTAGGTGGCGCGCCGGACCGTTGCGACAGCACGGCTCCTATACCGGCCTCTGACGCGTCCACCTCTACCTGAAATGGCAAAGAGGGATCCGGATGCGCCAGCACCGGAGCCGAGGTAAACAGGTCCTTCAGCCTCCCAAACGCCCTGTCCGCCTCGGCTGACCACTGCAGACGCACCGGACCCCCCTTCAAAAGAGACGTTATGGGAGCTGCCACCTGTCCAAAACCCCGGATAAACCTCCGGTAATAATTTGCAAACCCCAAAAACTGCTGCACCTCCTTCACAGTGGTTGGCGTTTGCCAATTACGCACGGCTGACACCCGGTCTACCTCCATCTTCACCCCTGACGCAGACAACTGATAACCCAAAAAGGAGACCGACTCCTGGAAGAACAGACACTTCTCTGCCTTGACATACAGGTCGTGCTCCAACAGCCTCCGCAACACTCGGCGCACCAGGGCCACATGCTCGACTCGGGTAGGCGAGTACACGAGAATGTCATCGATGTACACGACCACCCCCTGCCCCTGCATGTCCCTGAAGATCTCATCCACGAATGATTGGAAAACTGAAGGAGCGTTCATCAACCCGTATGGCTTGACAAGATACTCGTAATGGCCCGAGGTGGTACTAAAGGCTGTCCATTCATCGCCCCCCCTAATGCGCACCAAGTTGTACGCGCTCCTGAGATCTAATTTAGTGAAGAAACGCGCCCTGTGCAATGACTCCGTCATGGTCGCAATCAGCGGGAGTGGATAACTGTACTTCACCGTGATCTGATTGAGACCACGGTAATCAATGCACGGGCGTAATCCTCCATCCTTTTTCTTCACAAAAAAGAAACTCGAGGACGCAGGGGAAGTGGAGGGCCGTATGTATCCTTGTCTCAGAGATTCGTCTATGTATGTCTCCATAGCTCTCTTCTCCTCCTGAGACAGAGGATACACATGGCTCCGTGGGAGCGCAGCTCCTGCCTGGAGGTCTATCGCACAATCTCCCTGCCTATGGGGAGGCAACTGCGTCGCCCTCGACTTACTGAACACAATAGCCAAATCCCCATACTCAGGGGGAACGTGCAATGCGGGCACCTGGTTTGGACTCTCCACCGAGGTAGCCCCTATGGAAACGCCTAAACATCGACCCACACACTGGGCAGACCACTCCATCAGAGCCCTCTCCTGCCACGAAATAGATGGGTTATGGGTACTCAACCAGGGCATGCCCAGCACCACCGGATACGCAGGCGAGTCGATCAGAAATAGCTGGATCATCTCCTGATGACCCCCCTGCGCACACATCCTAAGTGGCGCAGTGACCTCCCTGATCAAGCCCGCACCCAACGGACGGCTATCTAGGGCATGAACGGGGAAGGGGACGTCAACAGGGAGAAGGGGAATCCCTAAGGCTAAACAAAACTTCTTATCAACTAAATTCCCAGCCGCGCCTGAATCTACCAGCGCCTTATGCTGGGAATGAGGTGCTACCTGTGGAAAACGCACAGGGATACAGAAATGTGCAACAGAGAGCTCTGGGTGAGTGGGGCGCCTACTCACCTGGAAGGACTCCCCAGTGCGGGACCTGTCGTCCTCTCCCCTAGGAGGCCATCCCCAGCACCTAGCCGCGGTGTGTCCTCCCCGACCACAGTTGGTGCAGGAGATGGACCCCCTCGTAAGCCGACCCCTCCTCTCTCTAGCGCCAGCGCCCCCGAGCTCCATGGGGCACGGCTCAGAGGCGCTGGAGGGTGAAATGGACGGACCCCCTTCGGGACGTCCGCGGGTAGCTAGCAGGGTATCCAGCCTGATGGACATGTCGACCAACTGGTCGAACGAGAGGCTGGTGTCCCTACAGGCCAGCTCCCTACGGACGTCCTCGCATAGACTACATCGGTAGTGATCGATGAGAGCCCGCTCATTCCACCCTGCATCCGCCGCTAGAGTACGGAATTCCAAGGCGAACTCCTGGGCACTCCTCTTCCCCTGCCGGAGGCAGACCAGACGCTCCCCCGCCGCTTTCCCCTCCGGGGGATGGTCAAACACCGCCCTGAAGCGGCGGGAGAACTCGTCGTAGGTGATGGTGTTAGCGTCGATTCTCCTCCACTCTGCGTTGGCCCATTCCAACGCCTTACCGGAAAGGCAGGAGATCAGGGCGGACACGCTCTCGTGTCCCGAGGGCGCCGGGTGCACGGTGGCCAGGTAAAGCTCCACCTGGAGAAGGAATCCCTGACACCCGGCCGCGGTCCCATCGTAGGCCCTCGGGAGCGAGAGTCGAACTCCTCTGGGTTCCGGAGCGGGAATGGGCTGACTTGCCGATGGTGCGGGCAGGGAGGATGGCGGTGGAGGTGTCCCTCGGGTCTCCCAGCCTCGGATGGTGGTGATCACCTCCTGCAGTGCGGACCCCATCCGCAGGATCTGGTCATTCTGTTCGCGGACCCTGTCCTCCAACGTCGCCTGTGCTGCTGCGGCTCCTGCTGATTCCATCGAGTATGGTGTGTGATTCTGTCAGTGTAGCTGTAGGTGGGTGTGGTGGTGGAATCAGGCGCAGGACGCACAAAGTAAGTCCAAAAGACATTAGTAGTTTGCAGCAAACACAGCACGAAACAAATGCCCTGAGGCAAGAAACTCCGCACGCAGGCGGAATAAAGCGGGCGCACAAAACACATGCGACAAAAATACTCCAAACACAGAATGGAGAGCAGCTCAACCGAGCAAACAGTAAATACATAAGCTAAACGCACGACAGTGAAAACAATCACACACAACACTAGACAAACACAACGAGAACTATATAGGACACTAATTACACTAAACGATAACAGGTGTAACAACAATCAGACAAAAGCAAACGAACATAGAAACATGCAACGGTGGCAGCTAGTATTCCGGAGACGACGAACGCCGAAGCCTGCCCGAGCAAGGAAGAGAGTGTTAAGTGAATTATTTAACAAACTATTTTAGTGTCTCTGTGCGTCTCCCAAAAGGTTGTAAGTCTTTTGGGATTTAAGTAACGGCCAGAGTCCCGGTCTGCATGGTCAGAGATATTTATTCATTGAGAATTCTGCCATCACAATTTCAGAGTCCATCTTTTATACTCATACGTCATACAAAAAGAAATCCCTTCCCTCTGTAGGCGGGCTGTAGTTTTCCACTCTAAAACTGCTCTACTGACCTTCAGTTCACACACACACACGTATACACACATGCATACACACATACATACACACACACACACACATATCCTACTCCCTGCTTTACTCAGTTATTGCCGTTCTCACAATATTCTGCACCATGTTTTCATAACAGTTTCTCCCCTCCCTAAATTGGGAGGCCTCTTTATCTTAGTTTCTCAGTTGTCTTTGTTGTCTGGCCTGACTCTTACTCACATTGCTAAATAGTGGCTCAATGCCATAGCCTTTACTGGTCCTACACTCACACATTATACACAGTTTCAGGGTGTAATAATTAGTCATTAATAATTAATCTATCAATTCCACCCTTTGACTAAATATTACACACATACAAAATATATGTTGTTATAGAAATGAATCACACTCATTGAAGTATATAAGTTGGTTTGCATATTAAAACATTACAGGTTCATCAGGGTTACCCCATGATTAAAAGCATAACGTTACTTTTTAGCAATGGTAACTAGTACATCATACTTAAAACGAGACTTTAATACACAAAAGATCATTACAATAACTTTTAAACTAGAGATTTATAGTTCTAGGAAAACATCCAGTCCCAAATTATCTGGATCGTCGTCGTCCTCCACCAAGCCTGGTAGGTCATATCCTTCAGTCGGAGTCCGGGATTGGGCCGTATCTCACCATCTGTTGGGAAACCGCCTTGCTCACCAACCCTCAGACACAGGGAATAAGACAACATCCACAAAGAACAAGTATACCCATAGAAGCTATAACTTCACCCAGAATAGTTACAACAATAGTTTTCCATTTACCAAATATGTTATCAAACTAACCGTTTAGGGAGCTATCAATACCAGAGTTCTCAGCCAGTTCGTTCGCCAGCGTGGTGAGTCCCTGAAGCGCTTTGGTCACGGACCCGTCCGGTGCTGTATTGTTTGGGGATGAAAGTACAGCACATAGATCCAAACAGAACACAAACCCCGTCCCGCTCAGCCAAAAGCATATCTAAAGCTATTCTATTCTGCCATGTCATTAAGCTAGTTGCCGCTGTCTGCTCAGCTAATCCCTTTATTGCATCACAAGTGTGGTTTATAAATCTTTGCTGGTTATAGTAAACATAATTCATCCAATCTACGTTTTTATTAATTGTTGACCACCAGAAAATACTTGATTCAAACCCAGCTGCGATCTGATTCCTAGCTTTGAATTGTTCTGGAACCCCTCGAGGTACTCCTATCCCATAAAGGATCCCGGGAGGAGGTTCTACTTTCTACGTGACAACTCACCAGTCTCTGACACGTTTGATTGTTTGCGTATGTAGGTGAGTTCACAATCAGTTATCACCACACAACCATCAGATGTCAGCACGGGCCTGGTTTTGGTTCCTAAAATCCTCTGGCTGCAACAAAGAGGAGAGATTAGTCATGGTCTCTTTTAGTTGTGATATTCTCTGTGTGGGAGCAGGAGCTAAGATGCCTTACCCTGTATCCTATCTTATTAGTCATAGAAAAACAATAAGAATCCCCTGTGACTTCAAACTGAGGCAACCCAGGTCGGGATGACTTTGTTTATCGGGGGAAACAGATAGTGCAAGTTACCATAAGACTCTTTCACCACATTCCCAGGTGGCTTGCATAAAGGATAAACCTTACAGAGAGTCAAAGCCTGTCAAGGGGAACGGAGTAGTTGTTAACCTTGGTTTGGCTGTCCTACAGGCATAACAGTCCTCTTTAGACCATATACTGAATCCATTCCAACCACAGGTTAAAATCTATCTACTCCATCTCCATCTGTACTACTTCATTCAGGTCTATAGTTTGCACTGTCTCACTACCTCCCTCAGAGAGGTTTACTCTATAGGGTGCCCCAGTTGAAGAGGATAACTCACCTGTCAGGTCTGTAATCTGTTTTAGCATAATTCAGACTTTCAGACAGTACCTACCCTCATATGGGTCGCACTGCCATTTCTGATAATTCCCTACTTTCACAATACTCCACCTGTCCCTAAACTGTGTAGGGAGATTGGTGATGTCCTTCCCTAAAGTCCCTAGTATTTCCCCTTTCCCTACATCTAGCTGTCTCCTATGCCTTTTCAACTTGTGTTAGGTTAACTACCACTTCTGGCTGAAACAGGAGGGTCCGTGTGTGTTAGGACTATGGCCCCCACAATCAGACAGCTACCTACCGTCGGGAGACCTGTGAATCCCCACCCTCGCCCTGAGAACATGTCAGATGCCAGAGGCCAACCCATTGCTTTACCTTCTATCGAACTCACACAGGGATGATCCGACAGGGTAAGGGAATCTTCGTTAAGGAGCCAACCCCCGAGCCCTAGTGGTGATCGGATCTTTCTCCTAACTCTGTGTTTGTTCGTCAGGTGTAGCTGGTTTTACCTTTTTACAGTGTGTGACATGCACCCAGATGGATCTCTCAGCTATTCTGCTGGCAAAGGCAGTACTTGGTAGGGCCCTTCCCGCCAGGCCTGCTTCAGTCTCCTGGTTAGATAGAGTGGGTCACCTTCTCCTTTAATTCACCTGTGGGGGCACAAAACCTCTGACATACAGGTGTGGTTAATAAACGACCTTCTCACGTGTTCTGCTAGGGTGCTCTCTAGTTCTATGTCTGCCTGTCTGGTCCTGCCAACTGTGGCATTCTGTAAGGTCTTCCAAACACTTTCTCAAAGGGGGATAACCCATCTTTATCTGGGGTTACTCTAAATTTCTTCCCTTCACTCCGTGATAACTCTATAAAATCCATTTCCAATTGCTGGAAAGGGTATTTAGCCGGAGGATACTCACCCTGAGGTGCCCTTTGTCTGTCCTGGTGATTATTTTGAGCACAGATAACACATCTTTTTTTTTTTATAATTAGTAATCCCATGTGCAACAAAGTGTTGTCTAATCTGTTCTACCATCCATCCCTCCTTTTGACACATGTCACTGCCCATGTGTCAATATTATCACCTACCTAACAATCACTTAGGTAATATTGGTAATTTATCATCCAATTGCCATCCCTTCTTTTTATTTATTGGTAAAATAAACTATCTTAAAGTCCTCCTCTCATGCCTTTAGAATTTACCAGTGTGGATGATTAATTAACACCAGAAAGTTAAAACAGAGTTCAGAGGCAATTGAAATTCCATCCCATAGTATACCAAACATTACCATTATTCTAAATATTTAATAAATGTTACTTATCCCAAGTGTTCATTAATCCTCATGACATTCATTCTCATAAGAAATCATATATACCCCAAACTCAGCAAAAACCTAAAAAACTCCATATAATTCACTGTGTGCTCCTCTAAGACCTATCACCCTTGACCTGCTGAAAACCCCCCAAAATTGAAACAACAAGGCTTTATAAACATCATACTAGGTGTGTTGTTTTTTATTTGAAAACCCCAATTAAAAAACAACAACCAAACAGCCAGGTCATGAGGACTCCTGATTTCTCTCTTCCCCTTCTGCCTACAGTTTCTTAACTGGTGCCCTTTCCTTGCACAGTAACTACACGGTTCCTCACATTCTCTAGCAAAATGTCCCGTTTTGTCACAATTGTAACACTTCCACTCACTCCTGTCTCCACTATTACCATTTCCTTCTTGTCTGTCTTTGCTACCGTAACCTCTCTTCTCTCCTAGCTATTGACTAATAGTCTCACTGTCTCTAATTCAACACAAAACCCCATCATCCAATGTACTCCCAGCAGAACTGAAAAAAACAAAACAGACTGTGATTTCCAGGACACTGCACCTTTGTTTCTGGCCTCACTATCTCCCCGGGAATTGGCCCTCCCTCAAGGTCCCTCCCAATCTGCTCTTGGTAAACTGCAAACCTTGTATTGCTTCTGGTTACATAGGGTATTGCTTCTGATATGGCCTATGATTAGATTTGGGTATCACCTGTACTGGAATTACCCCTTTTATTAATCCTACGTCTGCTGGACCCCGGGACCACAAATGCTCTGGAACTTCTTTTAAGTCTGACTCCTGTTGTTCTGTCAACAGGTATTCCTCTCCTCAGCATCTGCTATTCTCATCTAAATGTACTATCTGTGGATGGGCTGTGTTGATCGCCACTCACAATATTGACCCAATCAGTGATCCTCTTACCCTTGGATACCCACTGGCCCATGTCTTTCCAGTCCTCTGCTGGCTCCTTTGCTAGGGACACATGTGGGCTCCATCTTTCCCTGAACAGTCTCTGACTTTGGGGCCCTATTTCCACCTCCACTACTGCGTGGGTGTTGTCATAGTGAAACCATTTCAAGGCTATAGTCCTTTCTGTGGTTTTAAATAATGCTTTCTCATAGATTGCATCTGGACCTGGGTGTTTGTTATACCAGAGAGTACAGTGTAGGTCATCGGGGGACATTTTAGTGGGGCCTGGTACTACATCATCAGCAAGTTCCATCAAGGTTCGGGGAATATCAGTTATTCCCACCCTAAACAAATCTTGCCTATCCCAATAACATGGCTCCCCTTCCCCACAGACCACCATATTGTCTCTGACTATGTGTACTTTCATTCCCCTCTCAGCGGAAATGACAGCCACATTCAATTTAGTCATTACATCACGTCCTAGTAAATTTACCCGACACAGCTTAGATATCAGGATGGGTATGGTTGCCTCTCATCCTGATTGGTCATGTTTTAGGGTTATTGGGGCTGATAACCTTTCAATAAATTGATGACCAGAGGCAGATCGCACTATGATTTTCTCCCCATCAATCCTGACTCCATCTGGCTTGTCTGTTGCACAGGTTGCTGTCCTGCAGGCTCCCGTATCACAAAGGAATTTAATTTTCATACCCATTACTGTCAATGTCAAATAAGGTTTCTGTTCCTGTTGAAGTGCTAAGTCAATAGTAGCCAATTCAAACACCTCACAATTTGGATCAAAGGGTTCCTTAGTCTTCCCCCCACTAGAGTCTACTATTTCTCCCTCAAGGACTAGTCATGCCTTATCTTCCTCTTCCTCACGCTCAAAGCTGGGGGATGGACTTCTCTCTCCCTCTCTTCTCTCTTTTCTCTCTTTTCTCTCCTGTCTGACTTTCTCTGCCCTTGTCTGGTACTCCTCTACCTCTGGCTCTTCCTCACCTTCATCTTCCCTTCCTCCTCCAGCCCCTTCTTCCTCATAGGGAGGTGGGGCCGGTTGGGGGCAACATTATTCCCCTGCACTCTCCTTCTCCTCCCTACGTATTCATCATCTGGATTTTCTCTCCATGCCTGGTCTGCCAAGTTTGGATATAACCTTTCTGCCCTCTGCTCTGGGGGAGGCACGGAGACCTCAACCTTCACTTCTCTTTCCCTCTCACTCACTTCTCTTTTCTTCCTGCCTTATCTCCTCTCTCTCCTAAGTTTCTAGTTCTACCCGCCATCTCTCCCAGAGTGGCAATTAGTTACTCTGCATCTTCCTCTTCTTTCTTGGCTCTGTCCTGTCTGTTATTCTGCTCATGATGGATTGCATGTCTCTCTGAGGCTATTACACAATTCAGTTATTTTCCCAACATACTCTCCGTAATCGGCCCATGGCAAAAGTGTCCTCTGGGCATCCCCTGAAACCCACTGCCCTCTAACGGCAGCCCAAACCTTACTATTCCTGTTTCGGGGTGGGTTATTCCTTCTACCGCTCTGGCCACGTCCTCTGTGTTCATGGCCTGTCTGCTAAATGGCATATTATTATTATTACTGTATACATCTAAGGTTGCTGGGGCCCCTTTCATTCCCCGCCAATAGATTAGGTAAGGCTATCAGTGGGTACTGGCCCCCTCCTACTCTCTCTCTCTCTCACTGCTTATTTCTCCTTTACACACCTTATGTATCTGTTTAAGCATGGATTCGAGTTTATCTGCGTCTAGACGTCCCTCAAAACCATACCTCTCCCTCCACCTGGTTACATAATGGACATTTCTTCTATCCCTGGATTCCATTTTAATTACATCAAGTATTTCTCGTCCCCAGTAAATTCTGGGACCTCTTGTGAGGATTTGCCCCCCCCCATGGTTGGTACTGTTAAAAATCCCTTAGCCACCTCTTCTATATAACAAGTCAATTTAACAAGTAATTCAAAATAGCTTCACACAACAACACCTTGAATCACCCCTTCCTGTATATGTTATCTTGACTAGTCCCCCAGAATTATCTCATACTTTTACAGAGGGATTGATCCCCACAATGTAATCTTGATAATTCCTGACAGTCTCATACAACAGGAATGGGTTCTCCCTCCTCTATACAACCACCTCTCCCTGTATATGTAGTCTTGACTAGTCCCCCAGAATTATCTCATACTTTTACAGAGGGATTGATCCCCACAATGTAATCTTGATAATTCCTGACAGTCTCATACAACAGGAATGGGTTCTCCCTCCTCTATACAACCACCTGGAATTATTCATGTGACTTTTGAGCAAACATTAGGTCTCACACGTATACAACCTTACATGATTATTGGTGTTGTATCGGTAACCTGGAGTTTATAAGGCTCCAGAACGGATAGAGTTACAGCAAAATCTACAGTTGTTTGTGACTTTTGACTTAACTAATATTCTATTTCTCACACATGCTATTTTAATTCCTTCTGGTGTACTTTTTGTATTTGTTTAACCCGGATTATTTGTTGACTGCTCAATAATCTCTTACAGGTTACATCCCATAGGTGTACTTTTAATAGTTCCTTCTATTTCAACACCGGGTAGTTTCTTTTGGTAATGGCCTATTACCGTGAATCATTACGGACCCACCACCAGGTTGACTAGTCCCCCAGAATTATCTCATACTTTACGGAGGAGTCTATCCTCACAATGTAATCTTGATAATTCCTGACAGTCACTTAAAATGGCTACGCATTGATCAATTTGCTACTTTTCAATATTTTAGCAAGTCCTCAAATCAATTTCACCAAGTTAATGAATAAAGACTACTGACCTTATCCTTGCAGCCGAGATTCAATGTAGGTTTGGATTCCGTCACCGTCTCTGTCATTAATCAGGTGTCCTCTGGCCTGTTTTAACCCTTAATGTCAAAGGGCAGGACTTTCTATTTACGAATGTATCATTCGCCCGTCGACGGTTTTCAGAGTTACCTGGAATGACAGAAACAGGGTATTGGAGTCCGGCTCAGAAGGACCAAGCTGTTAAGTGAATTATTTAACAAACTATTTTAGTGTCTCTGTGCGTCTCCCAAAAGGTTGTAAGTCTTTTGGGATTTAAGTAACGGCCAGAGTCCCGGTCTGCATGGTCAGAGATATTTATTCATTGAGAATTCTGCCATCACAATTTCAGAGTCCATCTTTTATACTCATACGTCATACAAAAAGAAATCCCTTCCCTCTGTAGGCGGGCTGTAGTTTTCCACTCTAAAACTGCTCTACTGACCTTCAGTTCACACACACACACATATACACACATGCATACACACATACATACACACACACACACACACATATCCTACTCCCTGCTTTACTCAGTTATTGCCGTTCTCACAATATTCTGCACCATGTTTTCATAACAGTTTCTCCCCTCCCTAAATTGGGAGGCCTCTTTATCTTAGTTTCTCAGTTGTCTTTGTTGTCTGGCCTGACTCTTACTCACATTGCTAAATAGTGGCTCAATGCCATAGCCTTTACTGGTCCTACACTCACACATTATACACAGTTTCAGGGTGTAATAATTAGTCATTAATAATTAATCTATCAGAGAGGCAGCCTCGGCCGAAACCGTGACACCTAGCCAGTCTCCAGATCTCAACCCCATAGAAAATATTTGGAGGGAGTTGAAAGTCTGTGTTGCCCAGCGACAGCCCCAAAACATCACTGCTCTAGAGGAGATCTGCATTGAGGAATGGGACAAAATACCAGCAACAGTGTGTGAAAACCTTGTGAAAACTTACAGAAAACGTTTGACCTGTGTCATTTCCAACAAAGGGTATATAACAAAGTATTGAGAAACTTTTGTTATTGACCAAATACTTATTTTCCACCATAATTTGCAAATAAATTCATTAAAAAATCTACAATGTGATTTTCTGGAATTCTTTTTCTCATTTTGTCTGTCATAGTTGACGTGTACCTACGATTAAAATTACAGGCCTCTCTCATCTTTTTAAGTGGGAGAACTTGCACAATTGGTGTGTGACACTCTGGCTCCGGGACTTTTATATTTGAGCCAGGGTGTATTTGTTTTGTTGGGGTTTGGTTTGGGTATGTTGGGTTTTGGGTGTATTTCTTGTTTGCATTTCTGTGGGGTTCGTTTCTAGGTTTGGTCGATGACTCCCAATCGGAGGTAACGAGTGTCAGCTGTCGGCTCGTTATCTCTGATTGGGAGCCATATTTATTCTGATTGTTTTCCTGTGGGATTTGTGGGTTTTTGTTCCTGTACAGTCATTGCCACTGTGGACTTCACTATCGTCTTTTGTTTTGTATTGACGTGCTTTACTATTAAAGTCATCATGTTCACTCAACGCGCTGCGTATTGGTCTGCTCCCTTTCAAGACGGTCGTGACAGAAAAACCCACCATAAAAGGACCAAGCAGCGTGTCAAGCGGCAACAGGACCTACCTACACAGGAGTTATGGACGCCTATCAAGGATTCATGGACTTGGGAGGAGATACTGGATGGAAAGGGTCCTTGGGCACAACCGGGAGAATATCGCCGCCCTCGTGAAGAGCTGGAGGCAGCTAAAGCCGAGAGGAGGTGGTATGAGGAGGCAGCACGGAGTCGAGGCTGGAAGCCCGTGGGTACTACCCAAAAATTTCTTGGGGGGGGGCTAAAAGGGAGTGTGGCGAAGTCAGGTAGGAGACCTGCGCCTACTCCCTGGACTGACCGTGGAGAGCGAGAGTACGGGCAGACACCGTGTTACGCAGTAGAGCGCATGGTGTCTCCTGTACGCAGGCATAGCCCGGTTCGGTACATTCCAGCTCCACGTATCGGCCGGGCTAGATTGAGCATTGAGCCGGATGTCATGAAGCCGGTCCAACGCATCAGGCCACCAGTGCGTCTCCTCGGGCCGGCTTACATGGCACCAGCCTTACGCATGGTGTCCCCGGTTCGCCCACATAGCCCGGTGCGGGTTATTCCTCCTTCCCGTACTGGTCGGGCGACGGGGAGTATACAACCAGGTAAGGTTGGGCAGGCTCAGTGCTCAAGGGAGCCAGTACGCCTGCACGGTCCGGTATTTCCGGCGCCATCTCCCCGCTCCAGCCCAGTACCACCAGTGCCTACACCACGCACCAAGCCTCCTGTGTGTCCCCAGAGTCCTGTGCGTCCTGTTGCTGCTCCCCGCACTAGCCCTGAGATGCGTGTCCTCAGCCCGGGACCACCAGTTCCGGCACCACGCACTAGGCCTTATGTGCGTCCCCAGGGTCCAGCATGCCCTGTTGCTACTCCCCGCACTAGCCCTGAGATGCGTGTCCTCAGCCCGGGACCACCAGTTCCGGCACCACGCACTAGGCCTTATGTGCGTCCCCAGGGTCCAGCATGCCCTGTTCCTTCTCCCCGCACTAGCCCTGAGATGCGTGTCCTCAGCCCGGGACCACCAGTTCCGGCACCACGCACCAGGCCTATAGTGCGTCTCAGCCGGCCAGAGTCTGCCGTCTGCCCAACGGCGCCTGAACTGCCCGTCTGCCCAACGGCGCTTGAACTGCCCGTCTGCCCAACGGCGCCTGAACTGCCCGTCTGCCCAACGGCGCTTGAACTGCCCGTCTGCCCAACGGCGCCTGAACTGCCTGTCTGCCCAACGCCGTCTGAACTGTCCGTCTGCCAAGCGCTGCATAAGCCGCCCGTCTGCCATGAGCCTTCAGAGCCGTCCGCCAGACCGGAGCCGCTAGAGCCTTCCGCCAGACAGGATCAGCCAGAGCCTTCCGCCAGACAGGATCAGCCAGAGCCTTCCGCCAGACAGGAGCCGCTAGAGCCTTCCGCCAGACAGGATCAGCCAGAGCCTTCCGCCAGACAGGATCAGCCAGAGCCTTCCGCCAGACAGGATCAGCCAGAGCCTTTCGCCAGACAGGATCAGCCAGAGCCTTCCGCCAGACAGGATCAGCCAGAGCCTTCTGCCAGACAGGATCAGCCAGAGCCTTCAGCCAGCCATGAGCAGCCAGATCCTTCAGCCAGCCATGAGCAGCCAGATCCTTCAGCCAGCCATGAGCAGCCAGATCCGTCGGCCAGCCATGAGCAGCCAGATCCGTCGGCCAGCCATGAGCAGCCAGATCCGTCGGCCAGCCATGAGCAGCCAGATCCGTCAGCCAGCCATGAGCAGCCAGATCCGTCAGCCAGCCATGAGCAGCCAGATCCTTCAGCCAGCCATGAGCCGTCCAGCCAGGATCCGCCAGAGCCGTCCAGCCAGGATCCGCCAGAGCCAGCCAGCCAGGATCCGCCATTGAGTCCGGTGCTGTCCCTTAGCCCGGTGCTGCCCCTTATCCTGGTGCTGCCCCTTAGTCCGGTACTGCCCCTTAGTCCGGTGCTGCCCCTTAGTCCGGTGCTGCCCGTTAGTCCGGTGCCGCCCCTTAATCCAGTGGGGTTTAGTTGGGGGGTGGTCATATGGAGGAGGCTACGGAAGCGGATAGTGACTAAGGTGGGGTGGGGACCACGACCAGGGCCAGAGCCGCCACCGTGGACAGACGCCCACCCAGACCCTCCCATAGACTGTATGCTGGTGCGCCCGGAGTTCGCACCTTTAGGGGGGGGTACTGTGACACTCTGGCTCCGGGACTTTTATATTTGAGCCAGGGTGTATTTGTTTTGTTGGGGTTTGGTTTGGGTATGTTGGGTTTTGGGTGTATTTCTTGTTTGCATTTCTGTGGGGTTCGTTTCTAGGTTTGGTCGATGACTCCCAATCGGAGGTAACGAGTGTCAGCTGTCGGCTCGTTATCTCTGATTGGGAGCCATATTTATTCTGATTGTTTTCCTGTGGGATTTGTGGGTTTTTGTTCCTGTACAGTCATTGCCACTGTGGACTTCACTATCGTCTTTTGTTTTGTATTGACGTGCTTTACTATTAAAGTCATCATGTTCACTCAACGCGCTGCGTATTGGTCTGCTCCCTTTCAAGACGGTCGTGACATGGTGGCTGACTAAATACTTTTTTTTCCCCACTGTATGTGGGAACTCCTTCAAGACTGTTGGAAAAGCATTCCAGCTGAAGCTGGTTGAGAGAATGCCAAGAGTGTGCAAAGCTGTCATGAAGGCAAAGGGTGGCTATTTGAAGAATCTCTAATTTAAAATATATTTTGATTTGTTTAACACTTTTTTGGTTACTACATGATTCCATATGTGTTATTTCATAGTTTTGATGTCTTCACTATTATTCTACAATGTAGAAAATAATACAAATAAAGAAAAACCCTGGAATGAGTAGGTGTGTTGAAACTTTTGACTGGTACTGTATATACATATACAGTTGAAGTCTGAAGTTTACATACACCTTAGCCAAATACATTTAAACTCAGTTTTTCACAATTCCTGACATTTAATCCTAGTATAAATTCCCTGTTTTAGGTCAGTTACGATCACCACTTTATTTTAAGAATGTGAAATGTCAGAATAATAGTAGAGAGAATTATTTATTTCAGCTTTTATTTCTTTCATCACATTCCCAGTGGGTCAGAAGTTTACATACATTCAATTAGTATTTGGTAGCATTGCCTTTAAATTGTTCAACTTGGGTCAAACGTTTCGGTTAGCCTTCCATAAGCTTTCCACAATAAGTTGGGTGAATTTTGGCCCATTCCTTTTGACAGAGCTGGTGTAACTGAGTCAGGTTTGTAGGCCTCCTTGCTCGCACACGCTTTTTCAGTTCTGCCTACTGTCACGCCCTGGCTCTGGGGACACTTGTATGTTGAGCCAGGGTGTGAGTGTTCTTTGTTTATTCTAGTTCATGTATATCTATGTTGGCCAGAGTGGTTCTCAATCAGAGGCAACGAGTGTCAGCTGTTGCTGGTTGTCTCTGATTGGGAACCATATTTAGACAGGCTGTTTTCCCACAGTGTTTGTGGGATCTTGTTCCTGTGTAGGTTTGTGTTTTGCACCTTTGGACGTCACGTATCGATTTGTTGTTTTGTTCGTGTAATCATTTAATAAATAAGTATGTTCACCTTCCACGCTGCGCCTTGGTCCTCCTCCTTCAGCGAACGTGGCAGAAGATCCTACCTAGACTGGACCAAGCAGTGTGTCCAGGAGCCAACGCCAGAGGTATCACTAAAGGACATCAACCTCGACTGGGTCAAGCCACGGGAGGAGGAGAGAGGCTGGACTTGGAAGCAGAGGAGCAAAAGTCTGGCGAGAGCTATGGAGGCCTGGCCCACAGGGAGGAGAGACCCCCAGAACATTTTTAGGGGGGGGCTCACGCGGTGGACGACGGGGCAGCAGGAGGCCGCGATAGAGCGGTCCAGCGGGTTTGCAGAGGAGGCCGCCAGGTTAAGGGGGCCACTGGTCACAGAGGGGAGGGAAAGTGTAGAGGCACGGCGAGAGGTACTGGGGTGTGTTACCAGTCCGGTCCGGCCCGTTCCTGATCCCCGCGTAGGGCCAGTGGTGTGTGTCCCCAGTACGGTCCGGCCTGTTCCTGTTCCTCGCATCGAGCCTGTGGTGCGCGTCGTCAGCCCGGCCCGGCCTGTTCCTGCTCCACGCACCAAGCCTATGGTGCTCATCGTCATCCCGGTTCGGCCCATTCCTGCTCCCCGCACCAAGCCAGTGGTGCGCGTCGTCAGCCCGGTTCGGCCCATTCCTGCTCCCCGCACCAAGCCAGTGGTGCGTGTCGTCAGCCCGGCCCGGCCCGTTCCTGCTCCCCGCACCAAGCCAGTGGTGCGTGTCGTCAGCCCGGTCCGGCACATTCCTGCTCCCCGCACCAAGCCAGTGGTGCGCGTCGTCAGCCCGGCCCGGCCCGTTCCTGCTCCCCGCACCAAGCCAGTGGTGCGTGTCGTCAGCCCGGTCCGGCCCGTTCCTGCTCCCCGCACCAAGTCGGTGGTGCGCGTCGCCAGCCCGGTCCGGCCTGTTCCTGCTCCCCACACCAAGCCAGTGGTGTGTGTCGTCAGTCCGGCACAGCCCGTGCCTGTTCCACCGGTGCCTGGTCCGGCACCGGTCAGCTGCTCCACGCCGGAGCTAGAGCAATCCGCTCCACCGGTGTTCAGTCCAGCTCCGGCCAGCAGGGCCAGACCGGACCAGGGGTACTTTGGGGGGTTAGAGAGGGAGTGGGAATCATGCCCGGAGCCGGATCCGCCGCCAAGGCGGAGTGCCCACCCGGTCCCTCCCCTGTGGTATTTGGTTGGCGCGGTCGGAGTCCGCGCCTTTGGGGGGGGGTACTGTCACGCCCTGGCTCTGGGGACACTTGTATGTTGAGCCAGGGTGTGAGTGTTCTTTGTTTATTCTAGTTCATGTATATCTATGTTGGCCAGAGTGGTTCTCAATCAGGAGGCAACGAGTGTCAGCTGTTGCTGGTTGTCTCTGATTGGGAACCATATTTAGACAGGCTGTTTTCCCACAGTGTTTGTGGGATCTTGTTCCTGTGTAGGTTTGTGTTTTGCACCTTTGGACGTCACGTATCGATTTGTTGTTTTGTTCGTGTAATCATTTAATAAATAAGTATGTTCACCTTCCACGCTGCGCCTTGGTCCTCCTCCTTCAGCGAACGTGACACCTACACATCTTCTATAGAATTGAGGTCAGGGCTTTGTGATGGCCACTCTGATACCTTCACTTTGTTGTCCTTAAGCCATTTTGCCACAACTTTGGAAGTATGCTTGTGGTCATTGTCCATTTGGAATACCCATTTGCGACCAAGCTTTAACTTCCTGTCTGATCTCTTGAGATGTTGCTTCAAGATATCCACATAATTTTCCTTCCTCATCTTTTTTGTGAAGTGCATCAGTCCCTCCTGCAGCAAAGCACCCCCACAGCATGATGCTGCCACCCCCGTGCTTGACGGTTGTGATGGTGTTCTTCGGCTTGCAAGCATCCACCTTTTTTCTCCAAACATAACGATGGTCATTATGGCCAAACAGTTCTATTTTTGTTTCATCAGACCAGAGGACATTTCTCCAAAAAGTACGATCTCTGTCCCCATGTGCAGTTGCAAACCATAGTCTGGCTTTTTTATGGTGGTTTTGGAGCAGTGGCTTCTTCCTTGCTGAGCGGCCTTTCAGGTTATGTCGATATAGAACTCGTTTTACTGTGGATATAGATAATTTTGTACCTGTTTCCTCCAGCATCTTCACAAGGTCCTTTGCTGTTGTTCTGGGATTGATTTGCACTTTTCGCACCAAAGTACTTTCATCTCTAGGAGACAGAATGCATCTCCTTCCTGAGCAGTATGACGGCTGCGTGGTCCCATGGTGTTTATACTTGCGTACTATTGTTTGTACAGATAAACGTGATACCTTCAGGCGTTTGGAAATTGCTCCCAAGGGTAGCCGGAGAGTAGAGCATTGCAGTAGTCTAATCTTGAAGTGACAAAAGCATGGATTCGCTTTTCTGCAAAATTTCTGGACAAAAGAGTTCAGATTTTTGCAATGTTACAAAGATGGAAAAAGGCAACTCTTGAAATATCTTTTATGTGTTCGTCAAAAGAAAGGTCAGCGTCCAGAGTAACGCCGAGGTGTACAGACGACTGTACAACCATCGAGATTCATTGTGAGATCCGACAGCAGATATCTTTGTTTCTTGGGACCTAGAACTAGCATCTCTGTTTAGTCAGAGTTTAAAAGTAAAACATTTGCCGCCATCCACTTCCTTATGTCTGAAACACAGGCTTCCAGGGTAGGCAATTTTGGGGCTTCAACATGTTTCATCAAAATGTACAGCTGTGTGTCATCTGCATAGCAGTGAAAGTTAACATTGTGTTTCTGAATGACAACACCAAGAGTATATAGTGAAAACAATAGTGGTCTTAGAACCTTAGGAACACTCAAAACGTACCATTGATTTGTCAGAGGACAAACCATCCACAGAGATTAACTGATATCTTTCCGACAGATAAGATCTAAACCAGGCAAGAACTTGTCCGCGTAGACCAATTCCGGTTTCCAATCTCTCCAAAAGAATGTGGTGATCGATGGTGTCGTGAGCTGCACTAAGGTCTAGGAGCACGAGGACAGATGGAGAGCCTTGGTCTGGTAATTTACCACCTTCACGAGTGAGGTCTCAGTACTATGATGGTTTCTAAAACCAAACAGGAGTGTTTCTATACATTATGTGTCTTCAGGAAGGCAGTGAGTTGCTGAGCAACAGCTTTAAAAAAAAGTTTTTTTGAGGAATGGGAGATTCGATATAGGCAGATTGGTTTTTAAAATGTTTTTCAGGATTTATTACTGCTACTATTAGTGAGTTTGGGACACATCCGGAGGATAGGGAGCCATTTATTATGTTCGACATAGGAGGGCCAAGCACATAAAGTAGCTTTTTTCAGTAATACAGTTAGAATATGGTCCAGTAGACAGCTGGAAGGTTTAGAGGCCATGACTATTTTTGTAAATGTGTCGAGGGATACAGGATAAAAAAACTTGAGTGTGTCCATTGATCCGAGGTCCTGGCAGTTCTGTGCAGACTCAGGACAACTGAGTTTTGGAGAAATACGCATTTTCAAAGAGGAGTCCATAATTTGTTTTCTAATAATAATGGTATTTTTGTCTAAGAAGTTCATCACTGCTGAAGTGAAGGCCATCCTCACATGGGGAATGCTGATTTTTCGTTAGCTTTGCAACAGTATACATTTTTGTTTTTGTACTGTCAAACCCTGATCTGTTTCAACTGTCTTGTGCTTGTCTCGTCAAGCCTACCAGCGTGTTTTTCCAGTACTCCTGTTTCTCCCTTTCCCTGTTTTCTAGTTTTGACCACTGTGCCTGCTCTGACCCTGAGCCTGCCTGCCGTTCTGTACCTGTCTGACACTGTCCTGGATTACTGACCTCTGCCTGCCCTGACCCTGAGCCTGCCTGCCGTTCGGAACCTTACTGACTCTGCCATGGATTACCGACCTCTGTCTGCCCTTGACCTGTCGTCTGCCTGCCCCCTGTTTTGTTAATAAACATCTGTGATTTGAACTGTCTGCATCTGGGTCTTATCCTGAGTTCTGATAGTACGAACTGGCCATGACTGACCCAGCAGACTCGGACCAGCTCCACAACGCCGTCTCCTCCCAAGAAGCCACCATTGGGAGGCACGAGGAGTTACTTCGAGGTCTTATGGAAGGATTCCAGATGTTGGCGGAACGCCATGACCGTGCCTTGAATACATTGCTGGACCAATTGCGCAGATTATCTGTTAGGCAGCCAGCCACGACAGTAACCTCCCAGCCCCTCAGTAACCCCGCTGTCAGCAGCGCATTTCTCCAGGCCACCCCGGCTTCTCGAGAACCCTGCTTACTTCCTCCGGAAAGCTTCGCTGGAGAATCAGCAAACTGTCGGGCGTTTCTCTCCCAGTGTTCCCTCATCTTCGAGCTGCAGCCCTCGTCCTTCCCCTCGGACCGCTTGAAGATAGCGTATCTCATAACGCTGATGTCCGGGAGGGCTCTCGCCTGGGCTACGGAGGCGTGGGAACAACAATCTGCCGTGTGCTTCAGTCTGGAGGAGTTTGTGGCTGAGGTGAAAAAGGTTTTCGATTCTCCGTTATGCGGGAGAGAGGCTGCCCGGAAGTTACTCCAGCTTTGTCAAGACTCCCGCAGTGTGGCGGCCTATGTGGATGATTTCCGCACGTTGGCTGCCGAGAGTGCCTGGAACCCGAAATCCCTGTTCAACATGTTCCTACATGGATTATCAGAGGAGGTTAAAGACAAGTTCGCAGCCCAGGAGCTGCCTACGGATCTCGACTAGCTCATCGCCTTGACCATCCGGATCGATGGGCGGCTACGGGAATGTAGGAGGGAGAGGAGGTCTGATTCCGGTCCCACTCGCTCGCCCAAGGATCCCACCTCGCCTCCGAGGAATCCCGGAAGTTCCCGGCGTCTACGTTCCTGAGAGAATCCGAGGTTACTGAGTTCCCACCGAGAGTCTCTGAGGATACGGAGGCTAACCGGATGTTTGTCCCAGATGCTGCCCGCTCCCCAGTCCTAGAATGGGCTCATTCCTCCAGGCCTGCCAGCCACCCTGGCACCTGTCGGACCCTGGCCTTTGTGCGACAATGCTTTTGGTGGCCCACCATGCTCCCTGACGTCTCCTCGTTCATCGCCGCCTGCACTGTCTGTGCTCAGAATAAGACTCCTTTGCAAACTCTGTCTGATGGCAACACCACTATCCTCACGGTGGTGGACAGGTTTTCCAAAGCCGCCCATTTCATTCCCCTCCCCAAGCTACCCTCTGCCAAGGAGACGGCCCAGCTCATGGTGCAGCACGTCTTCCGGATCCATGGCCTTCCGGTGGACATGGTCTCCGACCATGGTCCTCAGTTCTCGTCCCGGTTCTGGAAGGCGTTCTGCACACTCATTTGGTCATCAGCCAGCCTGTCCTCCGGGTTTCACCCCCAGTCTAACGGCCAGTCGGAGCGAGCCAATCAGGACCTGGAGACGACTCTTCGTTGCCTCGTCTCCGCCAACCCCACCACCTGGAGCCAGCAACTGTCGTATAAATATTTGACTAAAAAATAGTCAACTCAAAAATATCTCTCAAGAGACTGGAGCTTGTGAATCCAGAAATTAGACTTTATTATTGCGTAACAAAGCCGTGCCACTCCATGGAACAGCTGTCTCTCTTTGGCTTAGAGATCTCTTATACACACACACAAATGCACAGTCATGTATACATAGCTTACAAAGCTACTCCCGTTAAGATCACTGATTAACATCTTTAACTGCCACGCCACTATTATCTTTGAAAGTCCAATAACACATGTTGTTTACTCCAAAAGGCCATGGGCGCTTTTGCCTCTTTCCCTTATCTCATTATATTGGTGGCATGGCTCAGATACTTTTAAAAATAAAATACATACATTCATCAAAGCATGTTTACATATTGTATTGACTAAATTCCTTATTTAGACATGCATCTGGACTTATAAAATGTCAATCATGTTTACTATATTTTATCTTTGACATTTCCCAACATTTTCCTTAATGATACATAAAATATTACCATATAATCCCCCCTTTGGGACATTCCAACAATGTCCCAAATAATACAAAGATTAATTTTAAAATGAATGTAAGCATGCGCATTTACTTATTCTTATCCTTGCCATATGTGGTTACTTTTCATATGCATATATTTAAACCAATATATATTCCTCATTGTTTGACCCATCCTGATGAGGACCCAGAGCCCAGTCAGGTATTGGATACAAGTTTGGAAGGTTTTCCTCTAAATTAACCTCCAAGTTTTTCTATTAGGCTTTGTAACCATGGCAGGCCCATCCACCCCCAGGAACAACTTCATACAAACATTCAGGATTCCCAAATTCCCAAAATTTCCCATATTCATTTACCTACTGTCCTGGAGCTCCCTGAACTGGGTGTATTTCTTTATAAACATTGTTCCCCACTTTTGTTTAGTTATAGCATTTCCCATATATGTGTTAGTATCCTATCACATCAACATATGCAACTTTGTCTTAACAATAATATCTAGGACATGTTAAGAATGGTGTCCCTACACCCAAAGAATGATCAGTCCCTACATCCAAACGAGGGCATTGCGTTCATCCACCTCTGGCCTGCTGGCTCCCCTTCCTCTGTGGAAGCATAGTTCCCGCTCAGCCCAGTCAAAACTGTTCGCTGCTCTGGCACCCCAATGGTGGAACAAGCTCCCTCACGACACCAGGACAGCGGAGTCACTCACCACCTTCCGGAGACATTTGAAACCCCACCTCTTTAAGGAATACCTGGGATAGGATAAACTAATCCTTCTACCACCCCCCACCCCCCCCCCCCCCCCCAAAAAAAAAAGTCGCTAAATGACGTAAATGTGCCCTTGAGCAAGGCACTTAACCCTAATTGCTCCTGTAAGTCGCTCTGGATAAGAGCGTCTGCTAAATAACTAAAATGTAATGTAAATGTGTCAATATCTTTAGCTTACATAACCTTTTTCACCCATATCACAAGTATTATAACAATCAAAATAATCAATATCAGTATCTAATCCATTAATTGCAATGTCAACATCACTAAGCATTAATATTAATAACTTATTCAGATCAATCAGTCCACTAATAATTTACAATCATAATCAAATTAATTACCCAAAACAACTTTGGAATGACAATTCTTAGTTAGTCACCTTTGTTCCATCATTCAAAGTTAAAACTCTCACCTTGGCACAAATTGACACTGGCGGAATGTATATTTATATTATAATAATTCTAGCATTAACTTCCTCATAACGAGAATTACAACAGATCAGTATCTTAATGCATTCCTAGTCCAAATTACTATAAATTTAGTAGTGTAATACCTCCTTAATCAACATACTACCTCAACTAACAGTCCCTTCCTCTACCGGCACTCAATCTTCTGAGGTCTTCATTATGTTCTTCAGATAGCTTCATAGTTCATCTTGGATTACCCCCATGGCAATGTCCCAATTCCAATGTCACACCTGAACCGCCCCACCTTCACCATCATTCTGTTATGTCCATTTGCAAACCAGTATACCCAAACTAGGAAGAACGTTGCATTTGCATAGACCTCTCTCCTCCTGCTCACTCCACATGGACTCCTGTCACATTCTTGAGAGAAAAGGCACAAAAGAGAAGGCAATTGATTGCTTTGATTTGATGCTGGATTCAGGTCTCCTGGCAGAGGTGGTGTCGGACAGGAACGTCTTCTCCGCCTTTGTTGTTCCTCTTCAGCCGGGTAGAGGGTTTTTGGTTTTTATTGAGGTTTACACCGTTCTGGACCGAATTATTTCTGCTATGCATTACGACACCATCCGTAGTAACCTCAGGAAAGGACAGATCATAACAGTTTAGTTGAGTTAATTTCCAATCCAAAACATCCCTATTAACATTGTCTACATGACAAATCATTATGTTTCATCACTCATTCTTAATACCCATTTCTATCTAATGCCTGATAGATTTTTCTTTGAGGGGTCCCTGTATTCCAAAGGCTATCTGTTTAAACACCCCCTATTTTCACATTCTCCCTCAAATTCTCCCAAACTATCTAACCCAATTGTTTTACTTTAACATTCCTATATTTTTGCTCATAATCTATTTGACATTACTCTGGTGTTTCCCTTTTCCTTGTTCCTATTCTAACAATTCAGCGCACATAAAACAAAATAAAATCCCATAAGACTTAAACCCCTAGGCTTTTCCTTAGCCGCACTGCTACCACTCCATCACCCCCAACATGCTTCGTTACCTCGAAATCTCAAATATGCTATCCCTTGCCTCGTTTGTGGTACTTTCCCACATGCCTGTGGCCCTAGCAGAGCAAAGGAAACAACTACTTCAAGGTCTCAGAGCGAGTGACGTCACCGATTGAAATGCCACTAGCGCGCACCGCTAACTAGCTAGCCATTTCACACCGGTTACACTCACCCCCCTTTTGACCTCCTCCTTTTCCGCAGCAACCAGTGATCCGGGTCAACAGCATCAATGTAACAGTTTTGCTTCCGTCCCTCTCCTCGCCCCTACCTGGGCTCGAACCAGGGACCCTCTGCACACATCGACAACAGTCACCCTCGAAGCACCGTTACCCGTCGCTCCACAAAAGCCGCGGCCCTTCTACCAAAATAGTTTACTAATGTGATGATGGTTTCCCCGTTACCTTCTGTGGACATACCCCTTCCTTAACTATTATTAGTCCCTCTGAACTGCATTTAATCTGGACCCCCATTCTACACAGTGTATTTCTTTCTACTAAATTAACTGGAATTTGTTCTGACACTAATATATGTACACATAACTTTTTCCTGCTTTTTATTCTACTGGAACTGTCATATATATTAGCTGCGTTTGTCATGAAAATTCTATTGTCTGTGCATCTTTGCCTGACATGGGGTTGGTGAGAGGCATAATTTGGATTTACACATGAGTAAGTTGTATATAATAATATGCCATTTAGCAGACGCTTTTATCCAAAGCGACTTACAGTCATGCGTGCATACATTTTTTTTGTTTTTTTTGTTTTTGTGTATGGGTGGTCCCGGGGATCGAACCCACTACCTTGGCGTTACAAGCGCCGTGCTCTACCAGCTGAGCTACAGAGGACCACATGTAATATGAAGTGAGAGGCTCAGAAGCACTACATGTTTGTGTGTGTGTTCTCATAAGATTTGGTGAAGGCATATGTCATGCAGCCTATGATGAAGCATCATCATGGTGGAGGAGGGCATTATGGGGTGGTAGTCATGGTTACCCCAAGAGGAGCACCTTGATACGTCCGATCCACGTGAAAATGTGAAACAGTATTTGTGCTTTATGATGTTGTAAACTTTGTTGTATTTTCTTTGTTGGCTATTTTTGAGGTGAAGATAAATTGCAGGGTCTTTTTAAAAAGTGCATTTACTGTAAAAAGTGGGCTTTTGAGGAGTGCAATACCTTTCTGAGGCTGAAGTCTGGCCTGTTTGTGTGTGTGAACCAGATGCAAGAAGCCTGTCATTTCAACTCCTGACAATAAACACATTAGCTCTGTCCATTACGCTCCATCCATTAAACTGGTTGATCTCAGTTTAGTTTTTTTATATTAAATAAAACGCACAATGTATATTCTGATGCGAACTGGTCATTTTGTTGAGCCTTTTTTATCTCACGTAGTGTTTGAAAATGTGAATTAAATGAACTAGACAACAGAAGACCGAAGGTCTCACGTATTCATTCATTGGTCCATTTTACTGACATGATTTCTAGTGCACTCTTGTGGACTTCATGGTATCATCAGCTTGAGCTACATACTGAATATCTACAACAGTACAGAAAAGCATAACTTTGTTTTGCACAGGCGTTCACATGATCGTATCATAGAGATATATATATATATATACACAATTGTAGATGTCATGGTGACCCCTCTAGTTGGTGTTGTCCTTGGTGTGCTCCATGATGGCCATCAGAGCCAGCCAAGCCTCCTTGGCTGTAGGAAGGATCTGATTGGCTGGCAGGATGAAACCATAGAGACCAGTGTCTCTCAGCTCGAAGGTGTAGGAGTATTTGATGCCTTGGTTGTAGGACCAGTCAATAGTGATGCCACTGGCTCGGTCTAATGGAAGATAAGCACATTATTTGTATACGTTGTTCCTGTATTAGACCTTGTTGTGGCTGTATTGAGCCTAAGAAGTAGCCTTTCATGTATTTTTTGTGAAAGTGAGTGGCCCGTCACTTACATATGGTGGTCATAACGCTGCCGTATCTGTAGGAGGTTCCATACAGGGTAGCCAGGTCAGTGATGGCCTTCCTAGCCAGGTCGTGCTGTGGGTGAAATGTAAAATAACGTCAAGAGACCTGTACAGCTTTTGACAATTTAAGGTCATGTTCGATGGCAAAACGTTTCCTTTTTGTGTGTACTGAGCTTGACCTTGACTTGACCTGTCAAAGGCCTTAAGCAAAACCAGTTGTACCCTGTTTGATGATATAAAGTGCATTATTGCCTCACATACAAAAGACAAATGACTGAGACATGGCTAACGGTCAAGGGAAGGTAGGAAGACTGTCTCTGCCAGACTCACCAGTTCTCTCTGGTCCTTGCAGGGGGTTGCAGTGTAGCCATAGGGGTACATGATCCTCTGGGAGTAGCTGTGGATGTCGATGAAGGCCTTCAGGTTGCCATGAGACTTGACAAAGTCCACGATGGACTTGACCTCAGACTCCGAGTGAGCCTTGGGCCCGCGGTAAGTCTGATCGCATGGGTTACTGCTAGAGCCGGCGGCTAGGGAAACAGAGTGGAATACAACCAACATCACGCCAGGGACAGTCCAACCACAACATTGACACACTTCCTTTGAAACTGTAAGTCACCATAGGGGAGGAGATCATTTTCTCAACAACAAAAAAACACAACAACGTATTTAATCCTGACAATTAAATAAGGCAGCATCCTGGGGACCCCAAGGGGTGCACATTTAGTTTTTTTTGCCCGAACACTACACAACTGTTTCAAATAATCAAAGCTTGATGATGAGTTGATAATTTGAATCAGTTGTGTAGTGCTAGGGCAAAAAACTAAATTGCACCCCTTGGGGTCCCCAGGACCGGGTTTGGGAAAGGCTGTAGTAAGACAAACTTTTTTGTGGACAGTTTATGCAATTTTAAACAGAATGTGTTGAGCATCGTTCAAGAAGCCGATAGAAGACATAGCTTACTTCCAAAACCAGCATCCCAGTTCCTGTTGAGGTCAGTTCCATCACAGGAAGAGCCAGGGTTGGGCTTCCTGCTCTTACGCCACATACAGTTCTGTGGAACATGCAAGGTCAACATATTCAATGGTTTGGTAAGACTCCATGCGCATTCACTCTAGCTGACACGGAATGAATGAATGAAGCATCAGATCTGCCATTACAGAGGATCAGTGGATGGATTAGTAATAATAAAGACCCATTTCTGATGTTAGGAACTCACAGTATTATGGGTGTAGTAGTAGCCATCTGGGTTGGTCACAATCTCCAGGAAGATATCCATGTTGTCCAGAATGGCAGTGAGTGTGGCGTCACGTATCTTTCAGCTCGATACAGTCAAGCAAGTACGACTCTCTTTTACCCGAGAACTAGATCATGTATATATAATTATCATACACACCTCTATATCTCATCATTCAAACTTCAGAGTGCGACTCATTTACACCATTTATACCACTCTTATTCCATATTTATACAATGTTGTTCTCAAACACGCTTAATTACTATTTGTATAACCTACAGGAATATTTTATTCTATCAAAGGGCCCAAATTTGGAATGTTAACCCTATCCCAGTTATTATTTTACTGTAGTCAATTTATCATAATACTACATCACCTCTAAAGTTTCTAAATATAATGTCAGAAACATACCCTAAAAGATTGATCAAAATACAATGCATAGACATCATATGATCACACCGGTACACGTGACCTGTTCCTCCAACAGGATTTATTCTACCCATCCTGGTAACGTGAATTTTCTACACTCAGTTGGTCAATGAATATCCACGCACCATTTATTCTTCTCTTTCCTAATGTGAGATTAGGCACGCCCTTTCTCCATCAGACAGAAGCTTCAAACGACCTCAAATATATTTCATTTCCTTACAGAAAGGCTATTTACTTGCAGGATTTCTTATTATTCTCACTCACACAGATGAGCAGCCACTTGTGCCCAAATGAATCAGACAGTTTAATGACTCACAGTAGCCCAAGCAAACCACTCATCCACATGATCAGACCTACTCTATTTAACACTTTCTCTATATTTTGAAGCCTTAGTGACTGTTTAACCCGTTCACCTACTCAGAATGACCTAACTTTTTTACCTGATCGACCCTGCCTAACTTTGGCATCACCACAACACAGGATAACGCCCCACCTACCCGAGCAGACCTCTAACAATGAATTCCTCATTAGAGCGGTAACCGTAGGTCCCAAATTTAGCTAGCCACCTGCCCGTTCAGCCCTCTGGAGCGCTAATTTTAGCTCTCCAAAGCGGTATCCACAGGATTTCTATTTATTTAGCCCCCTAGGTGATACACTTCCTCGACACACCTGGACTTTTACTACGCTTTCCTAAGCGACCTGTAAATTCTTCCCTTCTTCTCTGATTCACTTCCTCGACACAGAAAATAAGCAGTATTGCACAGGATTTCGCCTACCTAAGCAGCCTATAAATGATACACTTCCTCGACACGTTTATAGCGGTATTCGTAGGACTTAACATGTTATTGTCTGATCGCTCAACCAGATGGACAATCGCCCGTGCCGAAATGACCCAGACAGAGCGATCAGCAGGATGAATCAAATGAATCAAATGAATCAAATGAATCAAATCAATTGAACAGACGGTTCAGACGAACAACAGAGTGACATCGACATGTATTCTTAAATTCAAAAGCTCCCAGTCTCTAATTTTCTGGTTCTTAAATTTGGAGAGACCTACTTGGTATTTCTGCAGCTGATGCCGTGCCCTGGATCGAACCACACAAATGTTTATACTATATAAGTAAGAACTTGGCTTACCTTTTAAAAGCGGCCGCTTTTGTTTGTATGGTCCGTCCAAGCCGTTTCATAACTGCAGATGTACACCGTCTCTGGACCTTTTTTTCAACTCCTGGCAAGCTCGCCAAATATTTGACAAAAAAATTGTCAACTCAAAAATATCTCTCAAGAGACTGGAGCTTGTGAATCCAGAAATTAGACTTTATTATTGCGTAACAAAGCCGAGCCACTCCATGGAACGGCTGTCTCTCTTTGGCTTAGAGATCTCTTATATACACACACAAATGCACAGTCATGTATACATAGCTTACAAAGCTACTCCCCTTAAGATCACTGATTAACATATTTAACTGCCACGCCACTATTATCTTTGAAAGTCCAATAACACATGTTGTTTACTCCAAAAGGCCATGGGCGCTTTTGCCTCTTTCCCTTATCTCATTATATTGGTGGCATGGCTCAGATACTTTAAAAAATAAAATACATACATTCATCAAAGCATGTTTACACATTGTATTGACTATATTCCTTATTTAGACATGCATCTGGACTTGTCAATCATGTTTACTATATTTTATCTTTGACATTTCCCAACATTTTCCTTAATGATACATAAAATATTACCATACAACATGTGTGGGTAGAATACGCATTCAACACTCTCCCCTGCCCAGCCACTGGTCTCTCGCCTTTCGAGTGTTCGATGGGTTATCAGCCCCCGCTCTTCCCTGAGCAAGAGCAAGAGGTCAACATACCCTCGGCCCAGATGTTCGTCCGCCGCTGTCGCCGTACCTGGAAGAGAGCCTGGTCTGCTCTTCTCAAGACCACCTCGTATCGATGACAGGCGGACCGCCACTGGACCCCGGCTCCCCGTTATCGTCTCGGGCAGAGGGTATGGCTGTCCACTCAGGATCTGCAAACTTTCCCTCCGTTTTATCGGCCCTTTCCCCATCTCTAAGATCCTTAGCCCCTCTGCTGTTCGTCTTCTGTTGCCCCGCACCCTCCGTACACATCCCACTTTTCATGTATCAAGGATTAAACCTCTGTCTCACAGCCCTCTGTCTGACACTGCCCTGGATTACTGACCTCTGCCTGCCCTGACCCTGAGCCTGCCTGCCGTTCAGTACCTTACTGACTCTGCCCTGGATTACCAACCTCTGCCTGCCCTTGACCTGTCGTCTGCCTGCCCCCTATTTTGTTAATAAACATCTGTGATTCAAACTGTCTACATCTGGGTCTTATCCTGAGTTCTGATAACTCAATCAGGTTGGAAAAGTAGGCTAATCGAGCAGCAGTGAGGGCTTTTTGATATTGCACGGTACTGTCTTTCCAAGCTAGTCAGAAAACGTCAAATTTGATGGAGCACCATTTCAGCTCAAATTTTCTGGAAGCTTGCTTCAGGGATCGGATATTTTCTGTATAACAGGGAGCTAGTTTATTGTGACAATTTTTTTTGAGGGGTGGAGGTTTAGTGGTGCGACTGCATCCAGGCTATTACGCAAGGTAAAGTTTAGATCCTTGGCTAGGTGATTAACTGATTTTTGTACTCCGTCCTTGCGTAGGTGGAGTCTGGAAGTGCATCTAGGAATCTTTGGGTTGTATCAAAATGTATAGCACGGCTTTTGATAATCCTTGGTTGGGGTCTAAGCAAATTATTTGTTTTGCGATTGCAAATGTAATACGATGGTGGTTCAATAGTCCAGGATTATGATGAAAAACATTTAGATCCACAATATCTATTCCATGGGACAAAACTAGATGCAGGATATGATTGTGGCAATGATGGCTCCGAAAGCACTTCTCCATGTGAATATTGAAGTCACCAAAAATTTGAATATTATCTGCCATGACTATGAGGTCCGATAGGAATTACAGGAACTCAGTCAAGAACAGTGTATACGGCACAAGAGGCCTGTAAACAGTAGCTATAAAACGTGATTGAGTGGGCTGCATAGATTTCATGGCTAGAACCTCAAAAGACAAAAATGCAGTATTTTTTTTTCTTTGTAAATTGAAATTTGCTGTCATAAATGTTAGCAACACCTCCGCCTTTGCAGGATGCGTGGGGATATGGTCACTAGTGTAACCAGGAGGCGAGGCCTCATTTAACGCAGTAAATTAATCAGGCTTAAGCCATGTTTCAGTCAGGCCAATCACATCAAGTTCATGTAATTATGTTCAGTGATTAGTTCATAGACTATGACTACCTTGGAAGTGAGGGATCTAACATTAAGTAGTCCTATTTTGAGATGTAAGGTATTATCACAATCTCTTTCAATAATGACAGGAATGGAGGAGGTCTATATTCCAGTGAGATTGCTAAGGCGAACACCGCCATGTTAAGTTTTGCCCGACCAAGATCAAAGCACAGACACAGTCTCAATGGAGAAAACTGAGCTGACTACACTGACTGTTCTAGGGACAGACTCCACTAAGCTGGCATGCTGTAAACAGCCTGCAGCCTGGCTTGCACCCTGTGTGGACTCCTGAGTGGCGCAGTGGTCTAAGGCACTGCATCGCAGTACTAGCTGTGCCACTAGAGATCGTGGTTCGAATCCAGGCTCTGTCGTAGCCGGCCGCGACCGGGAGACCCATGGGGCGGCGCACAGTTGTCCACGGTAGGGGAGGGAATGGCCGGCAGGGATGTAGCTCAGTTGGTAGAGCATGGCGTTTGCAACACCAGGATTGTGGGTTCAATTCCCACGGGGGGCCAGTATGAAAAATTTAATAATGTATGCACTCACTAACTGTAAGTTGCTCTGGATAAGAGCGTCTGCTAAATGACTAAAATGTAAATCTCATTGTGGAGCTAGAGGAGTTAGAGCCCTGTCTATGTTGATATATAAGATGAGAGCACCCCTCCAGCTAGGATGGAGTCCAGCAGGCCAGGCATGGTCCTGGTTGTGGGTGGGTCCCAGAAAGAGCACCAATTATCTACAAATGCATTATTTTGGGAGGGGCAGAAAACAGTTTTCAACTAGCGATTGAGTTGTGTGAGTCTGTATCACTCCCCCAAACAGGGAGGGGGCCAGAGACAATTACTCGATGCCGACACATCTTTCTAGCAAAGTTACAATCTATGTTGCGCTTGGTGACCTCTGACTGTTTCATTCTGACATTTCTGGTACCGACATGGATAAAAATATCCCTATACACTCTACACTCACCAGTTTTAGCCTCAGTCAGCATCATCTTCAGATGAGCCTTTACGTCGATAGCCTGCCCCCTGGTAAAGAATATATGATCGCTGGATGATTCATTTTAAGTCTAATATTGCTGGTAAAGGAGTTGCCAATGACTAGGTATTTCAATTTGTCAGTGCTAATGGTTGGAGGCTTCAGCGGCTCAGACCCCGTAACGGGTGGAGGAGAGGCCTGAGAAGGCTCTGGTGCTGACTCCAACTCGTTGCTTAGTGGGGAAAACTGGTTGAACGTTTCTATCGGCTGAATGAGCCACACCGGTTGAGCAAGCCGACAGCATTTCTTTCCAGAAGCTGTCAGAAAATTGTCCAGCTGCGGGTACTGTGCGGGGGATTAACACTACTACCTGTATTTACTGGTCGCTGTTTAATCCTTTCCTACACTTAAATTGCCCTTGCCTAACGATTGCGTCTGAAGCCGGGATTGCAACTGGGCTATCCTCACCATAAGGCGATAGTTCTCCTAAATATTATGAGTACAGCGAATTGGTCTGTATACTGTGGTTAGTTCTGTAGGCTATGTCATGTTGTTAATGTGTATATACTGTAGAGCTAACTCAGTGTTACCCACCCTAACCCCTTATCCTGTCAATGAAGATAAATGATAAGGAGAGAAGACCTGCAACCAAGGTTATAGCCTACCAACGCTGTTACCACGCTCCCCTCCTTCCGCTTAGGCTAAAGCTTGTGAACAGACTTAATGGTCAGTGCCTCTGCTCGGGGTGTGGTCCTTGGAGAGACTGACTCAATGGAGTGCGTGATAAACAGTCTCTTCCAACACCACTGCTAGGCAGACCTGGGTTCAAATAATATTTGAAATAATTTGAAATAATGAATCAGTGCTTGATTGAGCTTGCATGGCTTAATGAAAGATTAGAATAGTACCAACACTGTAAACCCTGCACATCTGCCACTCCATGCAGACCAGAGCAAACACTCAGTGTTTGAAAGATTTCCAATAGCGTTTGAACCTAGGTCTGCCGGTAGGGGCTTTCTGTTATCTCTCATCTTAGCTGGGCAGCAGATCCAGACAGGAGGAGAGGAGAGGATGCTCCTTCCGTTTAAACGATGAAAGATGACCCATAGCCTTAGGCTGGGGTGTCTGTGCCACACTCCCGCTCCAAATCAACTGCTCAGGACCCAGGACGAGCTCCCACAGCGACCCTGCTTTAAAGATGATACATTACACAGGCACACCAAGGAAACCCCCTCGATAAAACTAGGACCTAAGTATCAGCTGAGAAATAATATTTTCTAATTTTTCAATAAATGTGATGTTCTGTGACATGGATTTCCAATGGCTTCTATAACTCTGAATCTCACTATCTCATTGGTTTCATTTTAAGAATCGAAGACCATCGCCAAAACACAGACGGTTCTGCCGAGTTGTTCTGCCGAGTTGTTCTGCCGAGTTATTCTGCCGAGTTGTTCTGCCGAGTTATTCGGAGAAGGAAAGAGATGAAGGCTCCACACCACTCTTTCACTTAATAATAATAATAATATGCCATTTAGCAGACGCTTTTATCCAAAGCGACTTACAGTCATGCGTGCATACATTTTTTGTGTATGGGTGGTCCCGTGGATCGAACCCACTACCTTGGCGTTACAAGCGCCGTGCTCTACCAGCTGAGCTACAGAGGACCAAATAAGGGTAAAATAAATTAAATCCCCCCCTCCCTTCTCCAGACTATCCCTGGAGACCTTCTCCCATTCCTCACTTCCCTCATCAACTCATCCCTGACCTCTGGCTGTGTCCCCTCTGACTTCAAAATGGCCCAAGTTGCTCTCCTCCTCAAGAAACCAACACTTGAGCCCTCTGATGTCAAAAACGACAGACTGGTATCCCTTCTTTCTTTTGTTTCCAAAACACTTGAGCATGCTGTCTCTGACCAAATCTCTCACTGTCTCTCTCAGAATGATCTTCTTGACCCTAACCAGTCAGGCTTCAAGATGTGTCACTCAACCGAGACTGCTCTTATCTGTGTCATGGAGGCTCTCCGCACTGCCAAAGCTGACTCTCTCTCCTCTGTTCTCATCCTCCAAGATCTATCCGCTGTCTTCGACACCTTGAACCATCAAATCCTCCTCTCCACCCTCTCAGGGCTGGGCGTCTCAGGCTCTGCACACTCCTGGATTGCATTCTACCTGGCAGGCCGCTCCTACCACGTGGAGAGGGTCTGTGTCTGCACCCCGTGCTCTCACTACTTCTCTCTATACACCAAGTCACTCAGCTCTGTCAAATCCTCACACAGTCTCTCCTATCATTGCTATGCGGATGGCACTCAGCTACTTTTCTCCTTCCCCCCCTTCTGACACCCAGGTGTCGTCATGCATCTCTGCATGCCTGGCAGATATCTCAGCTTGGATGTTGTCCCACCACCTCAAGCTCAACCTCGACAAGACGGAGCTTCCCTGCTCCAAGACCTCTCCATCATGGTTGACAAATCCATGGTGTCCCCCCTCCCAGAGTGCAAAAAACCTTGGCGTGACCCTGGACAACACCCTGTCGTTCTCTGCAAACATCAAAGCAGTGACTCACTCCTGCAGGTTCATGTTCTACAACATCTGTAGAGTACGACCCTACTTCACACAGGAAGCAGCGCAGGTCCTAATCCAGGCAGTTGTCATCTCCCGTCTGGACTACTACAACTCGCTGTTGGCTGGGCTTCCCGCTTGTGCCATCAAACCCCTGCAACTTATTCAGAACAATGCAGCCCGCCTGGTGTTCAATCTTCCCAAGTTCTCCCATGTCACCCGCTCCTCCGCACTCTCCACTGGCTTCTAGTCGAAGCTCACATCAACCACAAGACTAGGGTATTGCCTACGGAGCAGCAAGAGGTACTGCTCCTCCATACCTTCATGCTATGCTCAAACCCTACACCCCAACCAGATTACTCCATTCTGCCACCTCTGGTCTCTTGGTCCTCCCATCCTTACGGGAGGGCAGCTCCCGCTCCTCCCAATCCAAGCACTTCTCTGTCCTGGCACCCCAATGGTAGAAACCAGCTTCCCCCTGAAGCTAGGACAGCAGAGTCCCTGGGCATGTTGTCATGTGATGTAGCACCCTCTCCTCTCTCCCTACACCTGTTTGTGTGTGCGTGCGCGTGTGTGTGCGTGCGCATGTGTGTGCGTGCGCGTGTGTGCGCTCTATGAACAGCGCCGGAAGAAGATGGCTGCCGTTTTACAGCCCTCTAACCAATTGTACTATTATGTGTGTTTTTCCGCGTTATTTGTAATTTATTTTGTACATAATGTTTCTGCCATCGTCTCTTATAACCAAAGAGAGCTTCTGGATATCAGGACAGCGATTACTCACCTCGAATTGGACGAAGACTTTTTCTTCAACGAGGCGTTCGCGAAGGATATCATACAGACACCCGACAAGGCCCAGATCCCCGTCATTCGCGTGAGGAAGAGACGGAGATATCGTGGACGCAGATCCGGGTGCCTTGTAAGGATCCGACGGCGAACGAGTAAACTGCCTCTCCCATCAATCCTATTAGCCAACGTTCAATCTTTTGAGAATAAAATTGACGATTTAAGATTACGGTTATCCTACCAACGGGACATTAAAAACTGTAATATCTTATGTTTCACGGAGTCGTGGCTGAACGACAACAATGACAACATTCAGCTAGCGGGCTATACGCTACATCGACAGGACAGAACTGCAGACTCTGGTAAGACAAGGGGTGGCGGTCTGTGTATATTTGTAAACAACAGCTGGTGCACAAAATCAAATACTAAGGAAGTCTCAAGGTTTTGCTCGCCTGAGGTAGAGTATCTTATGATAAGCTGTAGACCACACTATTTACCAAGAGAGTTTTCATCTATATTTTTCATAGCTGTCTATTTACCACCACAAACCAATGCTGGCATTAAGATTGCACTGAATGAGTTGTACAAGGCCATTAATCAACAGGAAAACGCTCATCCAGATGCAGCGCTCCTAGTAGCCGGGGACTTTAATGCAGGGAAACTTAAATCCGTTCTACCTCATTTCTACCAGCATGTTAAATGTGCAACCAGAGGGGAAAAAACTCTAGACCACCTTTACTCCACACACAGAGACGCATACAAAGCTCTCCCTCGCCCTCCATTTGGCAAATCTGACCATAACTCTATCCTCCTGATTCCTGCTTATAAGCAAAAACTGAAGCAGGAAGCACCAGTGATTCGGCTAATAAAAAAGTGGTCAGATGACGCAGATGCTAAGCTACAGGACTGTTTTGCTAGCACAGACTGGAACATGTTCCGGGATTCTTCAGACAGCATTGAGGAGTACACCACATCAGTCACTGGCTTCATCAATAAGTGCATCGATGATGTCGTCCCCACAGTGACCGTACGTACATACCCCAACCAGAAGCCATGGATTACAGGAAACATCCGCACTGAGCTAAAGGGTAGAGCTGCCGCTTTCAAGGAACGGGACTCTAACCCGGACGCTTATAAGAAATCCCGCTATGACCTCCGACGAACCATCAAACAGGCAAAGAGTCAATACAGGTCTAAGATTGAATCATACTACACTGGCTCTGACGCTCGTCGGATGTGGCAGGGCTTGAAAACTATTACAGACTACAAAGGGAAGCACAGCCGCGAGCTGCCCAGTGACACAAGCCTACCAGACGAGCTAAACCACTTCTATGCTCGCTTCGAGGCAAGCAACACTGAAGCATGCATGAGAGCACCAGCTGTTCCGGACGACTATGTGATCACGCTCTCCGTAGCCGATGTGAGTAAGACTTTTAAGCAGGTCAACATTCACAAGGCCGCAGGGCCAGACGGATTACCAGGACGTGTACTCCGAGCATGTGCTGACCAACTGGCAAGTGTCTTCACTGACATTTTCAACATGTCCCTGACTGAGTCTGTAATACCAACATGTTTCAAGCAGACCACCATAGTCCCCGTGCCCAAGAACTCTAAGATAACCTGCCTAAATGACAACCGACCCGTAGCACTGACGTCTGTAGCCATGAAGTGCTTTGAAAGACTGGTCATGGCTCACATCAACAGCATAATCCCAGAAACCCTAGACCCACTCCAATTTGCATACCGCCCCAACAGATCCACAGATGATGCAATCTCTATCGCACTCCACACTGCCCTTTCCCACCTGGACAAGAGGAACACCTACGTGAGAATGCTATTCATTGACTACAGCTCAGCATTCAACACCATAGTGCCCTCTAAGCTCATCACTAAGCTAAGGATCCTGGGACTAAACACCTCCCTCTGCAACTGGATCCTGGACTTCCTGACGGGCCGCCCCCAGGTGGTAAGGGTAGGTAACAACACATCTGCCACACTGATCCTCAACACGGGGGCCCCTCAGGGGTGCGTGCTCAGTCCCCTCCTGTACTCTCTGTTCACCCATGACTGCATGGCCAGGCACGACTCCAACACCATCATTAAGTTTGCCGACGACACAACAGTGGTAGGCCTGATCACCGACAACGATGAGACAGCCTATAGGGAGGAGGTCAGAGATCTGGCCGTGTGGTGCCAGGACAACAACCTCTCCCTCAACGTGACCAAGACAAAGGAGATGATTGTGGACTACAGGAAAAAAAAGAGGACTGAGCACGCCCCCATTCTCATCGACGGGGCTGTAGTGGAACAGGTTGAGAGCTTCAAGTTCCTTGGTGTCCACATCACCAACGAACTATCATGGTCCAAACACACCAAGACAGTCGTGAAGAGGGCACGACAAAGCCTATTCCCCCTCAGGAGACTAAAAAGATTTGGCATGGGTCCTCAGATCCTCAAAAAATTCTACAGCTGCACCATCGAGAGCATCCTGACTGGTTGCATCACCGCCTGGTATGGCAACTGCTTGGCCTCTGACCGCAAGGCACTACAGAGGGTAGTGCGTACGGCCCAGTACATCACTGGGGCAAAGCTCCCTGCCATCCAAGACCTCTATACCAGGCGGTGTCAGAGGAAGGCCCTCAAAATTGTCAAAGACTCCAGCCACCCTAGTCATAGACTGTTCTCTCTGCTACCGCACGGCAAGCGGTACCGGAGTGCCAAGTCTAGGTCCAAAAGACTTCTCAACAGCTTCTACCCCCAAGCCATAAGACTCCTGAACAGCTAATCATGGCTACCCGGACTATTTGCACTGCCCCCCCACCCCATCCTTTTTACGCTGCTGCTACTCTGTTAAGTATTTATGCATAGTCACTTTAACTCTACCCACATGTACATATTACCTCAACTACCTCAACTAGCCGGTGCCCCCGCACATTGACTATGCAACGGTACCCCCCTGTATATATAGCCTCCCTACTGTCACTTTATTTTACTGTATATATAGCCTCCCTACTGTCACTTTATTTCACTTCTGCTCTTTTTTTCTCAACACTTTTTTGTTGTTGTTTTATTCTTACTTTTTTGTTTAAAATAAATGCACTGTTGGTTAAGGGCTGTAAGTAAGCATTTCACTGTAATGTCTGCACCTGTTGTATTCGGCGCATGTGACCAATAAAATTTGATTTGATTTGATTTGGTATGTGTGTGTCCGTTGTCGTCTCGACATTAGAGGCTGCTGCTGCCTATTGAAATCACTGGCCACTTTAAGAAATGGAACACTAGTAACTTTAATAATATTTACATATCTTGCATTACTTATCTCATATGTACAGTATATACTGTATTCTATAATATTATACTGTATCTTAGTCCATGCCGCTCTGCCATCGCTTGTCCATGTATATATTCTTAAATTCCATTCCTTACTTAGATTTGTGTGTATTGGGTATATGTTGTGAAATTGTTAGATATTACTTGTTAGATATTACTGCACTGTCGGAACTAGAAGCACAAGCATTTCGCTACACTCGCAATAACATCTGCTAAACACATGTATGTGACAACTAAAATTTGATTTGATTTGATTTGTAGCGTAATCCTGGCTGTTAGGCTTGACTCTGAACCACTCTCTGCAAACTGCCACTTTCACTTACTGTGGTTTGTACCATTTCTGTCAATCATGTCACATGATGTATTCAGCAGCCAACCTGCCTGTCTGTCACAACCGCCTACCTCGCTGGAGTACTACTTCTTCTGCCTGCCTATTCACACGTTGCCACGGTAACAAGTGGAAACTGTGGCTGTATTGCTATCTCTACCTCTACCCATGGATGACATTTTTCATAAATTTGGTGTGCAGGTAGTGGATGCAAATTGAAAAGGGAACGATGATTATGGAGGTGGCATTTAAATGAACAGGGATGTAGGGCTGCGATTGACTTCAGGAAAGACCAACAAAAATCATCCAACCACCATTTGTTATTTTCTTCATTTCTTTACAAGTACAGCATTATCTTTAAGCAGGCAGCTATTCTATTTATTTCTTAAATTCATACGTGAACTCAGGATTAGTTAAAGCCTCAGGTTCCTTATTTACAAAGAAGTGATAAGTCATTACCTATTCAAGCAGTTTGTTAATAAGATATTTAAGCACAATATATTTCATATTTTTCTATTTGGCTTTTATGGTCTACTGCACTAGACTCAGTATAGCAACAGTTTTAGACTCAGTATGGCAACAGTTTTAGACTCAGTATAGCAACAGTTTTAGACTCAGTATAGCAACAGTTTTAGACTCAGTATAGCAACAGTTTTAGACTCAGTATAGCAACAGTTTTAGACTCAGTATAGCAACCATTTTAGATTCAGTATAGCAATAGTTTTAGACAGGTTCACTTGTCATTATTCCCCCACAAAACACTAGATAAATTTTTGTTGTTGTTACACGGATGGTCAGGGGGCCGGAACATAATTACAAATAATTTGTAGACTGCAAATTGACTGCAAGAAGCCAAAACAGATCTAATATTTGACATAAAAAATCACCCGTGGGCCAAATTCTGTCCGACAGTTGGGAAACCCTGCACTAGACTACTGCAACAGCGTTTCCCCTGCCATAACCCCTCACATTGGTTTCACAAAAAAGAGAAGATGATGGGAAAGTGCTGTTTTTGGATATTAATTAGCGATTGTCAAGGATGCACAGAAATTCCAAAGTACAGTGCATTCGGGAAGTATTCAGACCCCTTCCCTTTTCCCACATTTTGTTACGTTACAGCCTTATTCTGAAATTGATTGAATCAATTTTTTCCTTCATCAATCTACACACAAGACCCCAAAATGACAAAGTGAAAACTGGTTTTTAGAGCAAAGTACAGAGAGATCCTTCATGAAAACCTGCTCCAGAGCGCTCAGGACCTCAGACTGGGGCGAAGGTTCAGCTTCCAACAGGACAATGACCCTAAGCACACAGCGAAGACCACGCAGGAGTGGCTTCGGGAGAAGTCTCTGAATGTCCTTGAGTGGCCCAGCCAGAGCCAGGACTTGAACCCGATCAAACATCTCTTGAGAGACCTGAAAATAACTGTGCAGTAACGCTCCCCATCCAACCTGACAGAGCTGAGAGGATCTGCAGAGAAGAATGGGAGAAACTCCCCAAACACAGGTGTGCCAAGCTTGTAGCGTCATACCCAAGAAGACTCGAGGCTGTAATCGCTGCCAAAGGTGCTTCAACAAAGTACTGAGTAAAGGGTCTGAATACTTATGTAAATGTGATATTTCCGGGTGGTTTTAAAAATACATTTGCAAAACATTCTAAAAAACGGTTTTTGCTTTGTCATTATGGGGTATTGTGTGTAGATTGATGAGGAACAAAAAACGATTTAATACATTTTAGAATAAGGCTGTAACGTAACAAAATGTGGAAAGAGTCAACGGTTCTGAATACTTTACGAATGCACTGTATGTGTGGTTTTTAGTTCCGATTATTTGTTTGCCATATGTGATCTATAAGAGAGCTTCATAAATTGTTTATTCGATTGTGGGGTCTGAATAGTGTGAGAAGACAACAATATATTTGGTGAGAATCACAACATAGGGTACAAAATCTATTCTAGCTCTTAAAAGGTCAGTATCCTACATTGGGTGTACAATTTTCAATTACAGCATTATTTAATCTGCAGTTATTCTTCTGCTATTTATACTGTTACCAATAATATTTACATGTTAATAGTATCTTCTGATAACAATTATTATGTCTCATACTAAATGCAATCTATTAGCTTCCAATATGTAGGTATGTACAGTGCAATCGGAAAGTATTCAGACCCCTTGACTTTTTCCACTTTTTTTTTCCACTTTTTTTCTACTGAATTGGTTTTCATCAAGGATCTCTCTGTACTTTGCTCCGTTCATCTTTGCCTCGATCCTGACTAGTCTCTCAGTCCCTGCCGCTGAAAAACATCCCCACAGCATGATGCTGCCACCACCATGCTTCACCGTAGGGATGGTGCCAGGTTTCCTACAGACAGGACGCTTGGCATTCAGGCCAAAGAGTTCAATCTAGGTTTCATCAGACCAGGGAATCTTGTTTCTCATGGTCTGAGAGTCTTTAGGTGCCTTTTGGCTAACTCAAAGCGGGCTGTCATGTGCCTTTTACTGAGGAGTGGCTTCCGTCTGGCCACTCCACCGGATTGGTGGAGTGCTGCAGAGATGGTTGTCCTTCTGGAAGGTTCTCCCATCTCCACAGAGGAACTCTAGAGCTCTGTCAGAGTGACCATCGGGTTCTTGGTCACCTCCCTGACCAAGGCCCTTCTCCCCCGATTGCTCAGTTTGGCCGGGCGGCCAGCTCTAGGAAGAGTCTTGGTGGTTCCAAACTTTTTCCATTTAAGAATGATGGAGGCCACTGTGTTCTTGGGGATCTTCAATGCTGCAGAAATGTTTTGGTACCCTTACCCAGATCTGTGCCTCGACACAATCCTGTCTCGGCGCTCTAAGGACAATTCCTTCGACCTCATGGATTGGTTTTTGATCTGACATGCACTGTCAACTGTGGGACCTTATATAGACAGGTGTGTGCCTTTCCAAATCATGTCCAATCAATTGAATTCACCACAGGTGGACACCAATCAAGTTATAGAAACATCTGAAGGATGATCAATGGAAACGGGATGCACCTGAGCTCAATTTTGAGTCTCATAGCAAAGGGTCTGAATACTTATATAAATAAGGTATTTCAGTTTTCTATTTTTAATAACTTCACAAAAATGTCTAAAAGACTGTATTCGCTTTGTCAGTATGGGGTATTGTGTGTAGATTGCTGTGGAAATTATTTATTTAATCCATTTTAGAAGAAGGCTGTAACATAACAAAATATGGAAAAAGTCAAGGGGTCTGAATACTTTACGAAGGCACTTTATATCTAGCTGTCAGGTAACACGTTCTGATGAAATGGCTTGTCCTGCACTTTGTAAAAACCCAGAGCGCATTGAGTGAATGTTGGAAAAAGATCTAGATTCCTTTCTAAACATAGCAATGTGAATGCAAAGAGAACTCGGACCACAAAATAGGTGAAGTGAACTGGCAAAAGAGTTGAGTCCTCATTCAAAGGCAAGGGCAGTTTGAATACAAAGAGAACTGAGTTCTTTAGCTTTTTTTTACCACCGAGTTCACTTTAAAGAGGACTGAGATCGGTTCTTTTAAAGAGGACTAGATGTGAAAACACCCTTAATGTTGTTCATACGTCACCTTTCCAGAGATTTGCTTCAGCATGACATTATTACATCCCTTTATTGAAGAGCCAATGATCAGTGGTGTAAAGTACTTAAGTAAAAATACTTTAAAGTACTACTTAAGTAGTTTTTTGGGGTATGTGTACTTAACTCCGTACATGGAGTCTGACAACAAAAAATACTTGTTACATTTTGAATACTTAGCAGGACTTGAAAATGGTCCAATTCACGCACTTATCAAGAGAACATCCCTGGTCATCCCTGCTGCCTCTGATCTGGAGGACTCACTAAACACACATGCTTCGTTTGTAAATTATGTCTGAGTGTTGGAGTGTGCCCCTGGCTGAAAAACAATAAAATGGTGCAGTCTGGTTTGCTTTATGTAAGGAATTTGAAATGAGTTATACTTTTACTTTTGTTTTTAATACTTAAGTATATTTTAGCAATTACATTTACTTTTGATACCTAAGTATATTTAAAACTAAATACTTTCAGATTTTTACTCAAGTAGTATTTTACTGGGTGACTTTCACTTTTACTTGAGTCATTTTCAGTGGCGATTTTAGCATGGAAATGTTAATGGGGCAAAAATATAAAATAATTGAGGATGCATGCTAGTAAAGCCACTACACAACACAACACAACACTAAACAATACATGAATTGCATTATAACAGTGACAAACGGTGCCCACAAACTGTTAGGGCCTACATAAAGCTGTTCCAACAGCAGTCCCAACATCTTACCACTGCTACACCTGGCTATCAGCGGAGCCTTGTCTGGCAGCCTCATTTACTGCCTTTAAAAAAAACATAGCTGACATGGCTGACCTGCTTAAACAAATGTGGTTTCTACTGACAATTGAGATGTACAAACTATGGCATAAGGGGACGACAAGCGGATAAGACATTAATGAGCAAGCTAGGACGAACGTAGTCAATATAACTATTTGTGCAGCACTTTTGAAATGTACAGCGACAGAATTCAGAACATGGGCCGTTCTTACAGTGTTCTCCCTGTACACCAAGTCAGAACCGTAGGATAAATAAAGGGGGTATATAAGCAGACAATGAAAGCTCTTACAATATTAAATGATTACATTTCTCTAAAAACAGGCTATAGGCTACATGTGCACCACCAAGTCAGAACAGTAGGCGAAATTAAGAGGGGAAAATAGACCAAATTATTAGGGTGAGGCACATGGGCTACAAACAGCTTACATTTTAGTCATTTAGCAGACACTCTTATCCAGAGCGACTTACAGTTAGTGAGTGCATACATTTTTCATACTGGCCCCCCGTGGGAAACGAACCCACAACCCTGGCGTTGCAAGCGCCATGCTCTACCAACTGAGCTACTGGGGACTACACAACTACTACACAACATACACTTAGTATTACTTTCTTAGCTACAGTATACATATCTCCCTGGCATATTACATCTTTTATGCAGCAGCATACAATACATTTTTGGACTCACCTTGTTGTGCTGTGCTCACTTGAACAGGAAGGTGGCGCGGCGGTCCTTCGTGGGCAAATTTTGTCATCAAACTTTGTCATCAAAGTCTGGCATTCTCTGGATTTATGGTGCTTTCAAGTCAACTGGTAACTCTGAAAAAAACAAGGTTGAATCATGATGACGTCAGTGATCTTCAGGTCGTAGCTCTAGAAAGAGGCCCGAGTTCCTGACTTACAATTCTGAGTTGGATGACCGTTCAAAACGTATTTTCCCAGTTGGAGCTAGTTTTTTCCGAGTTCCCAGTTGTCTTGAACTCACTGAAGTCAGATTTCCCAGTTCCGAGTTAACAGTTGTTTTGAGTGCGGCAGAAATCATGCTGGATTGACAGCATGGCCAATGTTGAATGTTTATAATTTTAAGCTTGGAAAAGAGACCCTTAAACCCAGATTTGGGACCACACAGACACTCCACTGAATAGCAGGCTAGTGATTGCTTTGCAATGCTTGCAGTTAGCCACTGATTCCTTCCAAACACTCATTGTTGAATTTGTGATTTCCAATTTGTTGTGTAATGTTTATGTCCAATGGCCAATGAGCACCGATACATTTTATCTATAATTTCTCTTCATAATTTCTCTTCATATGACAAGGATTAAAAAGGATTTGCCAGTAGATTGTCGACTTGATTCATGATGATGACTGCTAGCTAAGATTTTGAAAGTATGATGTTGACATGATCAGTCCAATCAAAGCTACTGTAGATATAACGTGATTTGACGTCATTTTATCTGTGGCCAATGACCTTGAGCCTTCTTGGATCGGCACTTCTAATGTAACTCTATGGCAGCACCCAAGGGACTTGAATTTTCGAGCTCTACCCTTAAATTTGGCGGTGACGTAGTGTCCCCATAAGTGACAGAACACTGAGCCAATCACGGCGCAACTAGAGAACACGACCAACCCCTACGCTCCGTATTTTCCGCTGGCTACCACAGAAAGCGCTGAGCTAGGCTGAAACACCTGCATTTTGGAGCTGCCTTACTCAAGAAAGCAAAAAAGAGACCATGTTTGTATGCGGCTTTATTAACTCAATGATGAAAAAAAATACATATATATATATATTGTTTGCACACTGATATGTGACATTAATGCCAAAATAACATGCAAAACAGGCAACCCCCCCAAAAATGTGGGGCTCAAAACAGGTGGGGCTCTGCCTCACCTGCCCTGAATGACGGGTCGCCACTGGTCATTTTCTATTAAGGTGTCTTTACTTTTACTCAAGTATGACAATTGGGTACTTTTTCCACCACTGCCAATGATTTCCTGCTCTTGTTCCATTGACTTTCATTTGCATAGTGTTATTTGTAGATTATACTTAGCTAGGTCCTTTGAGTTCAAGACAACAGCAACCAATAGGCTGTGGTGTGTAACACTGTGAATTTTCACAAGAAGCACACCTTTTGCTTAATTCATTCACAAAGTAAAATATAATGTGGATAACAAAAAAGCTAAACCAAGTTCCAACCATAGAGATCCTATTAAATGATTGTTCTAATTCTATTGCTCCAACAACCAGAGCTGGGGTACAGTGAGGAAAATGTCCAAAGACTGACAGAAGTGGGGATGGGATCCTTTGTTGCTGGCTCAAAGGAAGTGAATGATTGAGTGAGTGAGTAAGTGAGTGAGTCGTTTCATCTGGCTGAGTAATTTAAGACTAATTAAGTGGTGGTTGCCATGGCCCCCGTCCTCTGGCTGGCTGACAGGTGGCAGTAGAACGCATGACCTTGCTCTCTGCTGGTTACTATGACAGCCAAGAGCTTCCTGGCTCCCCTCCTTTCCCCTGCCATGACACTGCAGGAGTCTGCTTTGGATTGAGCTGCTTTGATGGTTTATTTCTTCTTTATGATTTGTTCATGATGCATCATGTGTGGTGGATGTTATTGGCTACAGGCAGTTAGGTTTGCAGTTTGATGGGTCTGTATTTTGACAGTATTCAGTCAAACAGTCACTTCTTCTTACTCCAATGTGGATATCTTAAGTTAGATGTAATGAAACAACATCAAAAGTGTCCTCCTCAAACATGATATCGTTTCCTGTCACATCCAAATAGGAATCTGAATATTCTCCTTTGCCTTACTGAGAGTAAAACTGTCCTGTGGAGAAAGATTTTGCCCATGAAAGCTGCCTGCTATTTTTACAGATTGTTTTAGCTCCCCCAGAAATAGCCAGTTCATATCAGTTTGTATTTTTCTAAGCATTTCTTGATTTTTTTAAACTCAATTTAGGGGCCTATCAAAAACCAATGTCCTTTTGCAAAGGGAATGTCATGTGTTCGCCGAATGCTCAGGTGTATTCATTGGGCTATGTCATTCAAGCACCAAAGTAATTCAAATGTTTGGTCTTAATTAGTAGAAGATTTAGTCATCCCTTTCTCCTTTTGCTCTGTTTTCTGCCTTATTGTGTAGGATTCTGCCTTGTTGTGTAGGATTCTGCCTTGTTGTATAGGATTATGCCTTGTAATAATAATAATAATAATAATAATAATAATAATAATCCTTGTTGTGTAGGATTCTGCCTTGTTGTATAGGAGTCTGCCTTGTTGTGTAGGATTCTGCCTTGTTGTATAGGATTCTGCCTTGTTGTGTAGGATTCTGCCTTGTTGTGTAGGATTCTGCCTTGTTGTGTAGGATTCTGCCTTGTTGTGTAGGATTCTGCCTTGTTGTGTAGGATTCTGCCTTGTTGTGTATAGGATTCTGCCTTGTTGTGTATAGGATTCTGCCTTGTTGTGTATAGGATTCTGCCTTGTTGTGTAAAGGTTTCTGCCTTGTTGTGTATAGGATTATGCCATGTGATAATCATCTCAAATTAATTTAGCATGGGTGAGAGGAGAAAGAGAAAGCACTCATTTCTAGTTCAAACACAGCAAGCAAGCACACAGTTCAAATTAATCTTACATTATCATAGGTCACTGAATTAATTTTCCAAATGGCAATTGGTGTGATTTCTCCTGGGAAAAGTGACTGGCACGTTGGCCTGGCTGGTGTATTTCTGCATGTGAATTTCCAGTTATGATGAGATAAGATGCAGTCGACATGATTTGTCGGGTAGAGGCAGGCAACCTAGGATGTGTCCCAAATGGCACCCTATTCCCTTTATAGTGCCCTATGGGCCCTGTTCAAAAGTAGTGCACTATATATGGAATAGGGTGCCATTTGGGATGCAGCATAACATGCTCTGTCTGTTGGGAGATGCAGGCAACCTAGTGTGTAACTGAAATGGTAATCTCAGTCGTAACCCAGAACCAGTACTGACTGAAATGGCTGCTCACTCAGCTCTGTCCAGTGGATGGAATCCAGGCAGATATAACATGATGAAAAGCATTGTGAGTCGGTGGGTGTGGAATTTATGAGTCGAAGATGTTATAGAATTAAGTAGATGCACCTTGAAAGGCATAATTTAAACTAGAGCAGTAGTGGTAAGCCTATTCACTATTCACCTCTACTCAGTCACTGAGGACGGACTAAACATTTCTGATGGTTTTATTTCATCCCATTTACTTAATTAGTCAATTATTGGATTGATGGATTGATTGGCCAGAGTGGTCAATCACAAATCACATCACCTGGTTTCCCATGCAGGTCTTAGCCAGTTAATGATATAGAATTTAAAATATACCTATGCTGTGAAGCTAGACTACAATTCTCTTGATTATCCTGTTGAGACACAACAATTTGCCCCCTGTAGCTGTGTGACATTTGGTGAGGTAGACTGTTTATCCATTGAACCGTAGGAAACCAGTAGGAAAAAATGAGTAGATGTGACTTTGACTAATTGCCTCAAATGAGTAAGGCGGGAAGTTCAGGATTGTTTCCATTAATTAAACTTCAGCTGCTAAGTAATTGTCGCTCGGAGACCGAGAGGTCTGTAAGTTACAGTAACTGTTCTCTGGCCATATTGGACTAGGAGAACAACTCCAAAAGCCTTGAAGTGCTCTCCACCAGTAAACTAAGCTATTGCCTCACAAACCCACACACAACTCCAGCCATTACTTTAACAGGGCATGGCTATATTTTCCCCAGCCTGTAACTACTATTGGCATGGGGCAGTTTATGTGTTACTTGTGTAATTACATCTTTGGATACCCTTCTGAAATCAATAGGAAGTGCCAGCATAAAGCACAGCCATTGAGCTGGACACGGTCCTGTGTTGAAGGCCGTGGTAAGAAACAGTGCGGCTTGCAGCAGATATTGCATGCGTCCCAAATGGTACCCTATTCCCTTTATAGTGCACTACTTTTGACCAGGGCCCATAGGGCTAAATAGGGAATAGGGAGCCATTTGGGAATCATCCATTACTCACCAATGACAGAACAGAACAGAACAGAACAGAGGCCTTGGGAGGATTCTAGAACTAGAACTCCCCAGGAGGCTGGTGTCATCATTTGAGGCTATTTGACATCAAAGTCACTCAACAATGTGTTAAAAATCTGTGGACCTGTGTACAGATTGCCATTACGCAAGCAATTAAGTCTGTGGTGTTACCAAACTTAAAGTAGTGCAGCCTCTCAGCTTGTTCATTTTTAATCTAGGCCCATTTCTGGAGGTGGGAGTGAACATCGTTTGTAGGTACCGCAGGCTAATTTTCAGTAGACTACAGGGAGCTAAAATCTGCTGTTGCTTGTCAATGTTACTGATGACTGTTCATCATATACAGTACCTTTAATGCACACTTAGTACATTGTGGTCCAAGCCAAGACGAAGATCCTATTATAGACGAAGATCCTATTATAGACAAAGATCCTATTGTAGACGAAGATCATATAATAGACGAAGATCCTATTATTGACGAAGATCCTTTTATAGACTAAGATCTAATGGATCCACTTCAGTACGACCAGCTTTTTGCCAATGGTGGCTACGTCCCAAATGGAACCCTATACTCTATATTGTACGCTCATTTTGACCAGGGCCCATATGGTAGTGCGCTCTATAGGGAATAGGATGCCATTTGGGAGACATGCATCGTTTTTACACCTTCTCTATCTGGAGGAGGAGACGTGTTGTGTGCCAATAACGTCACTGGACTATAGTCTCTAATGTTATGTAAATGAAACGCTCTAGTCTATTTTTTATGAAATATTCATCCTGTAAGGCATGGAAAAACACCTCTATTTTTCTCCCTAGAATGGCTCATTTGAATTATAATGTGTCATATTATTGTTGTCTGTTTTGTTCCTAGTTCCTGGGTGTATAGCCCAGTGGCAGGTCATTATGCACCTGTATGTAAGCGGTGTCTGGTCCGGAATGCATCCCAAATGGCACACTATTCCCAAAATTGTTTTTATTTAACCTTTATTTTGACAGGGAAGTCATACAGAGACTAGAGTGTATTTTACAGATGAGCCCTGCATAAATAAACTATACACATACAATATACAAAATTAGAAAACAAATTAAGAAAAACAGACACATATATCAGCATAGAGGTCTCCGGTCATTACGCTGAACTGACCAAGGGGGACCAGAACATCTCATTTCAGAGAGCTCTGTAAATTGTTCCACATAAAGGGCTAAAGAAAACTAAAAGCAGCTTTAACCAACTCTGTGGGGACCGATGTGACCTCCAGTGTTATCCAAGCCTGAGACCAGGTTTGGTAATTTGTAAGTCTAAATAGAATTAATGATGATAGATACATAGTTTCTGCATGAGTGCCTTGTAGATAAACACAAGAAAATGCTGCTCTCTCCTTACATACAAAGAGGCCCAACACACTTTTTGATACAAAACACAATGGTGAGTTCTATAAGCATCACCAGTAATAAACCTAATGGCACAATGGAAAACAGCATCTAGTGGTTTAAGTTTAGATGCTGCTGCATGCATACTGTAAATACTGAACAAAAATATAAACACAACATGCAACAATTTCTAAGATTTTACTGAGTTACAGGAACAGGAAATCAGTCAATTGAAATCAATTCATAAGGCCCTAATCTATGGATTTCACATGACTGATTTCACATGACGATCCCGCAGGTGAAGAAGCCAGATGTGGAGGTCCTGGGCTGGCATGGTTACACGTGGTATACAGTTGCGAGGCCGGTTGGACATACTGCCAAATTCTCTACAATGACATTGGAGGCAGCTTATGGTAGAGAAAGGAACATTACATTCTCTGGCAACAGCTCTTGTGGACATTCCTGCAGTCAGCATGCCAATTGCACACTCCCTCAAAACTTGAGACATCTGTGGCATTGTGTTGAGTGACAAAACCGCACATTTTATTTAGTGGCCTTTTATTGTCCCCAGCACAAGGTGCACCTGTGTAATGATCATGCTGTTTAATCAGCTTCTTGATATGCCACACCTGTCAGGTGGATGGATTATCTTGGCAAAGGAGAAATGCTCACTAACAGGGATGTAAACAAATTTGTGCACAACATTTTTGAGAAATAAGCTTTTGTGCATATGGAAAATGTCTGGGATCTTTTATTTCAGCTCATGAAACATGGGACCAACACTTTGAGTTTCTATTTTTGTTCAGTGTAGATAATATCCCCATAATCTAAAATGGACATAACAGTGGCCTGGACAATTTCCTTCCTATTAACAAAAAATTCACCAGCTCAGTGACATGTTTTTTAAATGAAAGTTTGTCATCAAGCCAGATACCAATATATTTGTAGGAAAGAACTTGTTCAATTTGTGTACCGTTCAAACTAGTCTTTACAAATTCATTTCAATCTGGGTTATGGGACCTAGAAAAAAGCATGCATTTTGTTTTGTTTGCATTTAGCACTAACTTTAGATCCAATAGTGACCTCTGCAGTGCTTGAAAATCAGACTTAAAATGTGAAAAGGCTTGGCCATCCGATGGAGCAATGGAATACAACACTATCATCTGCATACAAATGAATATATATATATATTTTGAAACCTTCGGCAAGCATCAGTACCCAACCCTATCGAGGACAGCTTATTTAACAGAATAACATGGTGTACAGTATCAAAGCTTTTGACAAATCTAAAAACATGGCAGCATAACTCTTTCTATCATCTAAGGCATTTGCAATATAATTTACAACAAGCATGGTAGCCGTAGTGGTGCTATGTTTAGGTCTGAATCCAGATTGATTAACATGAAGAATACCATTTACAGATAACGTAGCTGTTTGTTGACCAATTATTCTAGTATTTTCACAAGACAAGGGAGCCTGGAAATGGGTGGATAATTATCAAGATCACTACTATCCCCGCCCTTATGGAGTGGTAGCAACAGAACGCTATGACCAGAACTGTATGACCAGAACGCTATGACCAGAACGCTATGACCAGAACGTTATGACCGGAACGTTATGACCAGAACGCTATGACCAGAACGTTATGACCAGAACGCTATGACCAGAACGCTATGACCAGAACGTTATGACCAGAACGTTATGACCAGAACGTTATGACCAGAACGCTATGACCAGAACGTTATGACCAGAACGGTATGACCAGAACGCTGTGACCAGAACGGTGTGACCAAAACGCTATGACCAGAACGTTATGACCAGAACGTTATGACCAGAACGCTATGACCAGAACGGTATGACCAGAACGCTATGACCAGAACGCTATGACCAGAACGGTATGACCAGAACGCTATGACCAGAACGTTATAACCAGAACGTTATGACCAGAACGCTATGACCAGAACGTTATGACCAGAACGTTATGACCAGAACGTTATGACCAGAACGCTATGACCAGAACGCTATGACCAGAACGTTATGACCAGAACGCTATGACCAGAACGTTATGACCAGAACTCTATGACCAGAACGCTATGACCAGAACGTTATGACCAGAATGGTATGACCAGAACGCTATGACCAGAACGTTATGATCAGAACGGTATGACCAGAACGCTATGACCAGAACGCTATGACCAGAACGTTATGACCAGAACGGTATGACCAGAACGCTATGACCAGAACGCTATGACCAGAACTCTATGACCAGAACGCTATGACCAGAACGCTATGCGGTCCTTGGTCAAAAGTAAGGCAATGTGTAGGGAATAGCATTTGGGACACTGCCCAGGATGTGAGTTGACTCTGAGCAGTCCGACAGGATGTTGTTAGAATAGTTTTGGCATGGCTGTCGTTATGTGAAGGTGTCTGTGTGGCTGTCTGACTGTCGTTATGTGAAGGTGTCTGTGTGGCTGTCTGACTGTCGTTATGTGAAACTGTCTGTGTGGCCGTCTGTTTTCCTACAGTGACAGGCCTAGTTCACGACCCTGCCCCAGGGATAGTTCTATTCTAGCCTTCATGTTAGCCTCATTAACTGGAGTGTTGGAAGAGTTTTACATCCACATGTCACATCTGTCAGAGGAATAGACCATAGATGAGTGCATTCCCAAATGGCACCCTATTCTCTTTATAGTGCACTACATTTGACCAGGGCCAATAGGGAACAGGCTGCCATTTGGGAAGCAGATGTAGTGTTGGAAGTTTCACGTCCATGTCTCATCTGTCAGGAGAGTGGAGCTGTGGAGGTGGTTTGAAAATGACGGTCCGCCTGTTTTTGCATCCTTTTCATAGCCGCTCCTCAGATTGCTATGCATGACTCATTAGTATCATTATTGGGAGCCAAAACAAGGAGAGGAATCTCACTAATAAAGGAGGGTGCATGGTGTCTATGATCCGCTGGCTGCTGTGCTGTGTCCTAAATGGCACCCTATTGGCTAGTGCACTACTTTTGACCAGTGACCTGACCAAAGCCTATGGGTCCTGGTCAAAAGAAGTGCACTATATAGGGAATAGGGTGCCATTTGGGACGCATCCTTAGCCTTAGCACAGAGGAAATGTGTCTTGTAACTATTGTTGTGTGATGTTCTCCGTCTCCCATCAGGACTCATGTTTAAAGCATGTTTAAAGCATGCTTCCAAAAATCAGGCTGTCTGATTTTTGGAAGTCGTCTTATTTCGCTGCAAATAGAGGATGCGTCACAAATGGCACCCTATTACCTACATAGTGCACTACTTTTGAACAGAGACCTATGGGCCCTGATGCACAAAATAGGGAATAGGGTGCCATTTGGGACACAGCCTGAAAGAGAGAGCTCATCTCTGGGCCGGCCAGCAGGACGTCTCTCTGTGATTTTGATAATGGAGACTGAGACGGAGACGGCAGCTGGAGAATCTATTGTTGCTGCTACTCTGTTGGAGGCATCTCTGTTGGAGCCTGAACGCCTTGTCAGACTTTCCGTCTGATAGAGTTACACACATATCATTTAGCCTGTCTGTTAGCTGCCCTGGACTCTTTTGCTGAACAACTATTTTAGCCAAAAAATGTATTCTGTTTGATATTCCATGTTCTCCTTTTTGTTTTTTTGGACCAGGATGTTGTAACTTAACAGTTCCCTCTGGTGTTAACAGTTCCCTCTATTTCTCTATTTATCTGAGCTTCAGAGTGTCGGTTTGTTTAGTCTCCCTCGTAGTTGTGTTTGTAAGGGTCAAACATAAGTCACTCTGCGTTTGTGTTCTGTCTCATCAACGCCCTGTTGGACAGCCTGCACTGTTCATTATTTTAATATTCCATATTCCCTATTTCATTCCCTGTTTCCTATTCACATTCACATTCCCTATTCCCTATCTACTACTCCCTATCCACTATTCCCTATCCACTATTCCCTATCCACTACTCCCTATCCATTATTCCCTATCCACTACTCCCTATCCACTACGCCCTATCCACTATTCCCTATCCACTATTCACCACATCGACTCCTGTTGACGTTTAGAAACCCTCTGTTTCAGTGTGAAAATGGCACAGGGCATCTGGTCTGTGTTGTTCTGTGCCGTGAGATGAGACGCCATCCAGTAGATATAACACCACCGGTCACAGCGAGCCCAGTGTGATGGTGGCAATACATAGTGATGATTGCTTCCCATGATAAGACAGACAGCAGAATGAGATGACGGGCCTCTCCTGTGAGGATGTGTTTATGAGTCTGAGACGTCTCACAGTGTAATGTCTTTTGAAGGGCCTGTTTTTGTAACTCTCTAACACAGATAATCTATCTCTGTCATACATCTAGATGTACTCCCTCCTATGGTTTGTTTCTGTCTCCCACACTCCTTTGTGTTTCATATAATGAACGAAAGTGTCAGTTCGTTCAGGCAGTTGGACAGACAAACGTTTATTTATTTATTCAATCTTTATTTAGCCAAGAAAGTCAGCTAAGAACACTTTCTGATTTACAATGACACCTGATATTTACCTGAATTGAACTGATATTGACAAGTTTCAGTATTATAGCAATTAGCTGGTTTTCCTGCCATTAACATGAAGCTGGTTTGAACTGTGTGGTTGATAACATACTGCAAATGACTTGATTAGTGTAGAACATGGGTTGATGAAATGGGCCTCATTAGTATGAAGATAGCACTGTGTTTGTTTGGCTAATTGCTTTTCAGAACTCTATTTACAGTCATGATGAATGTAGATACAGTGGGGAGAACAAGTATTTGATACACTGCCGATTTTGCAGGTTTTCCTACTTACAAAGCATGTAGAGGTCTGTAATTTTTATCATAGGTACACTTCAACTGTGAGAGACGGAATCTAAAACAAAAATCCAGAAAATCACATTGTATGATTTTTAAGTAATTAATTTGCATTTTATTGCATGACATAAGTATTTGATACATCAGAAAAGCAGAACTTAATATTTGGTACAGAAACTTTGTTTGCAATTACAGAGATCATACGTTTCCTGTAGGTCTTGACCAGGTTTGCACACACTGCAGCAGGGATTTTGGCCGACTCCTCCATACAGACCTTCTCCAGATCCTTCAGGTTTCGGGGCTGTCGCTGGGCAATACAGACTTTCAGCTCCCTCCAAAGATTTTCTATTGGGTTCAGGTCTGGAGAATGGCTAGGCCACTCCAGGACCTTGAGATGCTTCTTACGGAGCCACTCCTTAGTTGCCCTGGCTGTGTGTTTCGGGTCGTTGTCATGCTGGAAGACCCAGCCACGACCCATCTTCAATGCTCTTACTGAGGGAAGGAGGTTGTTGGCCAAGATCTCGCGATGCATGGCCCCATCCATCCTGCCCTCAATACGGTGCAGTTGTCCTGTCCCCTTTGCAGAAAAGCATCCCCAAGGAATGATGTTTCCACCTCCATGCTTCACGGTTGTGATGGTGTTCTTGGGGTTGTACTCATCCTTCTTCTTCCTCCAAACACGGCGAGTGGAGTTTAGACCAAAAAGCTCTATTTTTGTCTCATCAGACCACATGACCTTCTCCCATTCCTCCTCTGGATCATCCAGATGGTCATTGGCAAACTTCAGACGGGCCTGGACATGCGCTGGCTTGAGCAGGGGGACCTTGCGTGCGCTGCAGGATTTTAATCCACGACGGCGTAGTATGTTACTAATGGTTTTCTTTGAGACTGTGGTCCCAGCTCTCTTCAGGTCATTGACCAGGTCCTGCCGTGTAGTTCTGGGCTGATCCCTCACCTTCCTCATGATCATTGATGCCCCACGAGGTGAGACTTGCATGGAGCCCCAGACCGAGAGTGATTGACCATCATCTTGAACTTCTTCCATTTTCTAATAATTGCGCCAACAGTTGTTGCCTTCTCACCAAGCTGCTTGCCTATTGTCCTGTAGCCCATCCCAGCCTTGTGCAGGTCTACAATTTTATCCCTGATGTCCTTACACAGCTCTCTGGTCTTGGCCATTGTGGAGAGGTTGGAGTCTGTTTGATTGAGTGTGTGGACAGGTGTCTTTTCTACAGGTAACGAGTTCAAACAGGTGCAGTTAATACAGGTAATGAGTGGAGAACAGGAGGGCTTCTTAAAGAAAAACTAACAGGTCTGTGAGAGCCGGAATTCTTTCTGGTTGGTAGGTGATCAAATACTTATATCATGCAATAAAATGCAAATTAATTACTTAAAAATCATACAATGTGATTTTCTGCATTTTTGTTTTAGATTCCGTCTCTCACAGTTGAAGTGTACATATGATAAAAATTATAGACCTCTACATGCTTTGTAAGTAGGAAAACCTGCAGAATCAGCAGTGTATCAAATACTTGTTCTCCCCACTCTATGAACAGCCTCTGACATTTCTGTTGTAAATGCGAGAACATTACCCCACGCTTGTAGTATTTGTATTAATTTATCGTTTATCCCAGAAGGTAACAATATGGAAGAGTGCTTGTCTATGAATTGTGATAAAATTCTGTATCATACAGCAGTGGTCTGATTGAACCCTATTCACCATCAGTCAGAATCTACAGTATGTAACCAACCTCTGACTCTGGCTGAGAGGGGTCAGGCTACACTGTGTCCACTCTCAATGTCAGGCCAGGAGTCAGGACACAGGAGAGTAAAGTAACGCTAACATTACGTATGGTTGACGTTACGTATGGTTGACATTACGAATGGTTGACGTTACGAATGGTTGACGTTACGTATGGTTGACGTTACGTATGGTTGACATTACGAATGGTTGACGTTACGAATGGTTGACGTTACGTATGGTTGACGTTACGTATGGTTGATGTTACGTATGGTTGACGTTACGAATGGTTGACGTTCCGAATGGTTGACGTTACGTATGGTTGGATTTACGTATGGTTGACGTTACGAATGGTTGACGTTACGTATGGTTGACGTTAGGTATGGTTGACGTTACGTATGGTTGACGTTACATATGGTTGACGTTACGTATGGTTGTCCATCAAAATCTATTTTACAGTATGTAACCGACCATTGATTGAGAGGAGTCAAGCTACACTATGTCCAACTGCCCACGTCAGGCCACATGGGTACAGTACTTCAGCAAGTAAAGCTAACACACTGGTATCCCAGTGAGTGGATGTTATGTACGGTTGGTCAGGTAGGGTCGTCCATCTCTGAGTCCGAGCAGTGGTGAGTCTCTAAGGGCTCTAGTGCCGGTCCTTGCTGGCCCTCCCACCCACCGTGATGGTTGATTATGTTAAGTGCCAGCCTGTGGACACAAGGGCCCAGTCAGAGAGATATGTAACTTTTATAAATTGTGTCTGCCTCTTTTGTCACTGGTTCTTATCACCATTTTAAATTAGACAAAGTGAGAGACGGAGATGAGAGGGAGGGAGGGAGGGAGGGATAGAGGGAGGGAGATGAAGGGGAGGGAGGGAGGGATAGAGGGAGGGAGATGAGAGGGAGAGAGGGAGGGATATAGGGAGGGAGATGAGAGGGAGAGAGGGAGGAGAGGGAGAGGGAGAGGGAGGGAGTGAGAGAAAGGGAGATGAGAGGGAGAGAGAAGGAGGGAGAGAGGGAGGGAGATGTGGTCCTCTGTAGCTCAGCTGGTAGAGCACGGCGCTTGTAACGCCAAGGTAGTGGGTTCGATCCCCGGGACCACCCATACACAAAAAATGTATGCACGCATGACTGTAAGTCGCTTTGGATAAAAGCGTCTGCTAAATGGCATATTATTTATTATTATAGATGAGAGAGAGAGGGAGGGAGATGAGAGGGAGAGAGGGAGGGAGATGAGAGGGAGAGATGAGAGGGAGGGAGAGAGGGAGGGAGATGAGAGGGAGGGAGAGGGAGGGAGGGAGATGAGAGGGAAAGAGAGGGGTAGATGAGAGGGAGAGAGGGAGGGAGAGAAAGGGAGATGAGAGGGAGAGTGGGGTGGGGGGAGAGCAAGAGAGAGAGGAAGAGAGAGATGAGAGTGTGAGAAAGGGACATGAGAGAAGGGGGAGGGAAAGCGAAAGGGAGGGAGGGAGAGAGAGATTTTTTGATAGCATGCTGGAGGACTGTGGGATGAATGAGGGTCTGGTTGGACTTACTGTAGTGAGAAAACACTACCCACCTGCAGAAATGCTCCCTTCACTGCCTCACAGCATTATATCCTATCCAGTGTATTTTTACTGTAGTATTAGTATATGCATGCACAAGAAACATGCTGTTGGTAACAAATCATATGCAGTCGGGTGGTGTCTGGTATAGAAAGCCGGGCTACAGTACAGAACTGTATTGTGTGTGCTCAGATAAGACTGCCATTCATTTCAGTGTGTTGTAGAGTTGTTGACAGATGTACACAGAGGATGAGGTTGATACAAATCAAACCTGTTCTGTAGTACGAGACTGCTGCACAGCTGTCAGACGCAAAGAAGCCGAACAAGTCTGTTGCACGGTTCCCCGGGAAACGCTCCAGTACCTTTACCTTTATGCTTGCTCCCCCCTCCCCTCCCCTCCCCTTCCCTCCCCTCCCCTCCCCTCTCGTATCATCTCTCTCTCTCTCGCTCTCTCGCTCTCTCTCTCTCTCTCTCTCTCTCTCTCTCTCTCTCTCTCTCTCTCTCTCTCTCTCTCTCTCTCCTTCCCTACCGCTCTCGTTCTTTCAAAGAAGCCAAACAAGTCTGTTGCATGGTTCCCCGGGAAACGCTCCATAGCCTTTACCTTTATGCTTGATCTATACCTCCCCTCCCCTCCCTCTCTCTTTCTCTCTCTCTCTCTCTCTCTCTCTTGCTCTCCGTTTCCACTCTCTCCTCTCTCTCTCTCTCTCTCTCTCTCTCTCTCTCTCTCGCTCTCGCTCTCTATTTCCACTTTCTCCTCTCTCTCTCTCTCTCTCTCTCTCTCTCTCTCTCTCTCTCTCTCTCTCTCTCTCTCTCTCTCTCTCTCTCTCTCTCTCTCTGTTTCCACTCTCTCCTCTCTCTCCCCTTCCCTACCTCTCTTTCTTTCTACGTCTCTCTCTCTCTGCGTCTCACTATCTCTCACTGTTTTCTCTCTCTCTCCTTCCCTCCATCTTTCGTTCTTTCTCTGTCCCTCTCGGTCTGTCTCGCTGTCTTTCGTTCTTTCTCGGTCTCTCTCTCTTTCTCTTGTCTCTCTCTTTCTATCTCTCTTCACCAAGTATAATCTAGTTCTACAACTAGCCTATCTTCCTATTGTTTCATTCAAATCCTGCCACCTGTCATATCACCTCTACCTTACCTGTCACCCTAGACCCACTTCAATTTGCTTACCGCCCCAATAGATCCACAGACGATGCAATTGCCATCACACTGCACACTGCCCTATCCCATCTGGACAAGAGGAATACCTATGTAAGAATGCTGTTCATTGACTATAGCTCAGCATTCAACACCATAGTACCCTCCAAGCTCATCATTAAGCTCGAGGCCCTGGGTCTGAACCCCGCGCTGTGCAACTGCGTCCTGGTCTTCCTGACGGGCCGCCCCCAGGTGGTGAAGGTAGGAAACAACATCTCCACTTCGCTGATCCTCAACACTGGGGCCCCACAAGGGTGCGTGCTCAGCCATCTCCTGTACTCCCTGTTCACCCATGACTGCGTGGCCATGCACGCCTCCAACTCAATCATCAAGTTTGCAGACGACTCAACAGTAGTAGGCTTGATTACCAACAATGACGAGACCGCCTACAGCGAGGAGGTGAGGGCTCTGGGAGTGTGGTGCCAGGAAAATAACCTCTCACTCAACATCAACAAAACAAAGGAGATGATCGTGGACTTCAGGAAACAGCAGAGGGTACACCCCCCTATCCACATCGACGGGACCGCAGTGGAGAAGGTGGAAAGCTTCAAGTTCCTTGGCGTACACATCACCGACAAACTGAAATGGTCCACCCACGCAGACAGTGTGGTGAAGAAGGCGCAACAGAGCCTCTTCAACCTCAGGAGGCTGAAGAAATTAGGCTTATCACCTAAAACCCTCACAAACTTTTTCAAATGCACAATTGAGAGCATCCTGTCGGGCTGTATCACCGCCTGGTACGGCAACTGCACCGCCCACAACCGCAGGGCTCTCCAGAGGGTGGTGCGTTCTGCCAAACGCATTACCGGGGGCAAACTACCCACCCTCCAAGACACATAGAGCATCCGATGTCACAGGAAGGCCAAAAAGATCATCAAGGGCATCAACCACCCGAGCCACTGCCTGTTCACCCCGCTATCATCCAGAAGGCAAGGTCAGTACAGGTGCATCAAAGCTGGGACAGAGAGAATGAAAAACAGCTTCTATCTCAAGGCCATCAGACTGTTAAATAGCCATCACTAGCACATTAGAGGCTGCTGCTGCCTATTGAAATCACTGGCCACTTTAAGAAATGGAACACTAGTCACTTTAATAATGTTTACATATCTTGCACTACTCATCTCATATGTATATACTGCATTCTATTCTATAACAATCTTCTGTATCTTAGTCCATGCCGCTCTGTCATTGCTTGTCCATATATGTATATATTCTTAAATCCCATTCCTTACTTTTTTGTGTGTATTGGGTATATGTTAGATATTACTGCACTGTCGGAGCTAGAAGCACAAGCATTTTGCTACACCCACTATAACATCTGCTAAACACGTGTATGTGACAAATAACATTTGATTTGATTTGATTTGTCTCAAATTGGATCACATCTCCAGATACTGATGTATTTTATGGTACGAGCAGTGGAAGAGAGTGGGATAAAATGACAAAGTGAACTGTTGAATGAATGGTCTGGTGTGCCGCAGTACTGTGTGTGTGTGTGTGTGTGTGTGTGTGTGTGTGTGTGTGTGTGTGTGTGTGTGTGTGTGTGTGTGTGTATGACGGAGAACAGAGAGAGAGGGGAAAGTAAAGCAAAGGGAGGGTTAGCTGCTGTCAGTGTGCGACAGCGTCTGGATCCATCTTCCCTCGCTTAAACCCTTGTTTGTTACTGATGGCGAGGCGCGTCTACGGGTCCTGCTATACAGATGAAGGATGGGGGCCGGTGGAGGATAAACAGAGCAGCCCTCTCCCTCTCTCTCTCTCTCTCTCTCTCTCTCTCTCTCTCTCTCTCTCTCTCTCTCTCTCTCCCTCCCCCACTCCCCTTCTGTCTCTCTGCTGAATGTGACTATATTTCTATGGTTTTATAGTCTGGCCTTGTATGAGGTTATGAGCCCCGTGTGGGTGGGTGGGTGTGTGTATGCATGGAGAGACACTGGCTTTGGATCTGAAAGGATTTTGATTTGCCCTGTGGTCTCTCATACCATCTCACGGATGACACAGCACCATTAGCCTGTTTTCTGAGGTCTATCCTCAGTTGTTGTCCAATTTGGTGAGGGAGCAGCTGGATGGCTCCTTCCTTATGCCCCTTTGGGTATACACTATTCAAGAGCTAGTCAGAAAATAGCTCCTTTTGACATAAAAGTGGAATCTTCTTCGCGTTTGGATTTTTATCAATGTATGATGTGCTTTCAGAATGTGTCCCTCACTTTGTTGAAGTAAACATCCTTATAGTTTTGAAAGACGTAAATGATGACGAGACAAGCAGTGCTTGTTATTTTTAAAGTTAGAGTGAACCTTCATTTATACGTGTCATTGTAATGTTGCGCAACTAACACAATTCGGTCTGGGCAGCCAGTAGTTCGTCAACACGTTTCTCCGTCTTGAACATTACTCAGAGAAGAGACTTTTATTTATTCTCTCTCTCTCTCTCTCTCTCTCTCTCTCTCTCTCTCTCTCTCTCTCTCTCTCTCTCTCTCTCTCTCTCTCTCTCTCTCTCTCTCTCTCTCTCTCAATTCAATTCAATTTAAGGGCTTTATTGGCATGGGAAACGTATGTTAACATTGCCAAAGCAAGTGAAGTAGATAGTAAACCAAAGTGAAATAAACAATAACAACTTCCTTTTAAGTGGTTATAGAATTTAACGGCTCTTTTCTGGATTTTGATAATTAGCGGGTATCGGCCTAATTCTGCTCTGCGTGCATTATTTGGTGTTTTCTGTTGTACAGTGAGGATATTTTTGCAGAATTCTTCATACAGAGTCTCAATTTGGTGTTTGTCTCATTTTGTGAATTCTTGGTTGGTGAGCGGACCCCAGACCTCACAACCATAAAGGGCAATGGGTTCTATAACGGAGTCAAGTATTTTTGGCCAAATCCTAATTGGTATGTTGAATTTTATGTTCCTTTTGAGGGCATAGAAGGCCCTTCTTGCCTTGTCTCTCAGATCTTTCACAGCTTTGTGGAAGTTACCTGTGGCGCTGATGTATAGGCCGAGGTATGTATAGTTTTTTGTGTGCTCTAGGGCAACGGTGTCTAGATGGAATTTGTATTTGTGGTCCTGGCAGCTGGACCTTTTTTGGAACACCATTATTTTTGTCTTGCTGAGATTTACTGTCAGGGCCCAGGTCTGACAGAATCTGTGCAGAAGATCTAGGTGCTGCTGTAGGCCCTCATTGGTTGGTGACAGAAGCACCAGATCATCAGCAAACACTTGACTTCAGATTCAAGTAGGTTGAGGCTGGGTGCTGCAGACTGTTCTAGTGCCCTCGCAATTCGTTGATATATATTTTGAAGAGGGTGGGGCTTAAACTGCATCCATGTCTCTCCCCATGGCCCTTTGGAAAGAAATGTGTGGGTTTTTTGCCAATTTTAACCGCACACTTGTTGTTTGTGTACATGGATTTTATAATGTTGTATGTTTTTCCCCCAACACCACTTTCAATCAATTTGTATAGCAGACACTCATGCCAAATTGAGTCAAAAGCTTGTATGAAATCAGTGGTCCTCTGTAGCTCAATTGGTAGAGCATGGAGCTTGTAACACCAGGGTAGTGGTCTGTCGTATGGTAATTTGGTAAAACGCCAATTTGACATTTGCTCAGTACATTGTTTTCACTGAGGAAATGAACTAGTCTGCTGATAATGATAATGCAGAGGATTTTCTAAAGGTTGCTGTTGACGCATATCCCACAGTAGTTATTGGGGTCAAGTTGTCTCCACTTTTGTGGATTGGGTGATCAGTCCTTGGTTCCAAATATTGGGGAAGATGCCAGAGCTAAGGATGATGTTAAAGAGTTTAAGTATAGCTAATTGGAATTTGTGGTCTGTATATTTTATCATTTCATTGAGGATGCCATCAACACCACAGGCCTTTTTGGGTTGGAGGGTTTGTATTTTGTCCTGTAGTTCATTCAATGTAATTGGAGAATCCAGTGGGTTCTGGTAGTCTTTAATAGCTGATTCTAAGATTTGCATTTTTTATTGTAATTTTTTTATTTCACCTTTATTTAACCAGGTAAGCCAGTTGAGAACAAGTTCTCATTTACAACTGCGACCTGGCCAAGATAAAGCAAAGCAGTGCGATAAAAACAACAACACATAGTTACATATGGGGTAAAACAAAACATAAAGTCAAAAATACAACAGAAAATATATATACAGTGTGTGCAAATGTAGCAAGTTATGGAGGTAAGGCAATAAATAGGCCATAGTGCAAAATAATTACAATTAGTATTAACACTGGAATGATAGATGTGCAAGAGATGATGTGCAAATAGAGATACTGGGGTGCAAATGAGCAAAATAAATAACAATATGGGGATGAGGTAGTTGAGTGGGCTAATTTCAGAAGGGCTGTGTACAGGTGCAGTAATCGGTAAGGTGCTCTGACAACTGATACTTAAAGTTAGTGAGGGAGATAAGAGTCTCCAGCTTCAGAGATTTTTGCAGTTCGTTCCAGTCATTGGCAGCAGAGAACTGGAAGGAATGGCGGCCAAAGGAGGTGTTGGCTTTGGGGATGACCAGTGAGATATACCTGCTGGAGCGCATACTACGGGTGGGTGTTGCTATGGTGACCAATGAGCTAAGATAAGGCGGAGATTTGCCTAGCAGTGATTTATAGATGGCCTGGAGCCAGTGGGTTTGGCGACGAATATGTAGTGAGGACCAGCCAACAAGAGCGTACAGGTCACAGTGGTGGGTAGGATATGGGGCTTTGGTGACAAAACAGATGGCACTGTGATAGACTACATCAAATTTGCTGAGTAGAGTGTTGGAGGCTATTTTGTAAATGACATTGCCAAAGTCAAGGATTGGTAAGATAGTCCGTTTTACGAGGTCATGTTTGGCAGCATGAGTGAAGGAGGCTTTGTTGCGAAATAGGAAGCTGATTCTAGATTGAACTTTGGATTGAAGATGCTTAATGTGAGTCTGGAAGGAGAGTTTACAGTCTAACCAGACACCTAGGTATTTGTAGTTGTCCACATTCTCTAGGTCAGACCCGTCGAGAGTAGTGATTCTAGTCGGGTGGGCGGGTGCCAGCAGCATTCGATTGAAGAGCATGCATTTAGTTTTACTAGTGTTTAAGAGCAGTTGGAGGCTACGGAAGGAGTGTTGTATGGCATTGAAATTCGTTTGGAGGTTTGTTAACACAGTGTCCAATGAAGGGCCAGATGTATACAAAATGGTGTCGTCTGCGTAGAGGTGGATCTGAGAGTCACCAGCAGCAAGAGCAACATCATTGATATACACGGAGAAAAGAGTCGGCCCAAGAATTGAACCCTGTGGCACCCCCATAGAGACTGCCATAGGTCCAGACAACAGGCCCTCCGATTTGACACATTAAACTCTATCTGAGAAGTAGTTGGTGAACCAGGCGAGGCAGTCATTTGAGAAACCAAGGCTATTAAGTCTGCCAATAAGAATGCGGTGGTTGACAGAGTCGAAAGCCTTGGCCAGGTCGATGAAGACGGCTGCACAGTACTGTCTATTATCGATCGCGGTTATAATATTGTTTAGGACCTTGAGCGTGGCTGAAGTGCACCCATGACCAGCTCGGAAACCGGATTGCATAGCGGAGAAGGTACGGTGGGATTCGAAATGGTCGGTGATCTGTTTGTTAACTTGGCTTTCAAAAACTTTCGAAAGGCAGGGCAGGATGGATATAGGTCTGTAAGAGTTTGGATCTAGAGTGTCACCCCCTTTGAAGAGGGGGATGACCACGGCAGTTTTTCAATCTCTGGGGATCTCAGATGTTACGAAAGAGAGGTTGAACTGGCTAGTAATAGGGGTTGCGACAATTTCGGTGGCTATTTTTAGAAAGAAAGGGTCCAGATTGTCTAGCCCAGATGATTTGTAGGGGTCCAGATTTTGCAGCTCTTTCAGAACATCAGCTGTCTGAATTTGTGTGAAGGAGAAGCGGGGGGGGGGGGGGGGGGGGCATGGGCAAGTTGCAGCGGAGTGTGCAGAGCCGTAGCAAAAATGCTTGTTGAAATTCTCGATTATTGTAGATTTATGGTGGTGATAGTGTTTCCTAGCCTCAGTGCAGTGGGCAGCTGGGAGGAGGTGCTCTTATTCTCCATGGACTTTACAGTGTCCCAAAACTTTTTGGAGTTAGTGCTACAGGATGCAAATTTCTGTTTGAAAAAGCTAGCCTTTGCTTTCCTAACTGCTTGTGAATATTGGTTCCTAACTTCCCTGAAAAGTTGCATATCGCGGGGGCTGGTCGATGCTAATGCAGTATGCCACAGGATGTTTTTGTGCTGGTCAAGGGCAGTCAAGTCTGAGGAGAACCAGGGGCTATATCTGTTCTTAGTTCTGCATTTTTTGAATGGGGCATGCTTATTTAAAAGCACCTTTAAAGAACAACCAGGCATCCTCTACTGATGGAATGAGATTGATATCCATCCAAGATACCTGGGCCAGGTCAAGTAGGAAGGCCTGCTCGCTAAAGTGTTTTAGGGAGCATTTGACAGTGATGAGGGGTGGTCATTTGACCGCGGACCCGTTACGGACGCAGGCAATAAGGCAGTGATCGCTGAGATCCTGGTTGAAGACAGCGGAGGTGTATTTAGAGGGTAAGTTAGTCAGGATGATATCTATGAGGGTGCCCATGTTTATGGATTTTGTGTTGTACCTGGTAGGTTCCTTGATAATTTGTGTGAGATTGAGGGCATCTAGTTTGGATTGTAGGATGGCCGGGGTGTTAAGCATATCCCAGTTTAGGTCACCAAGCAGTACGAACTCTGAGGATAGATGGGGGGCAATCAATTCACATATGGTGTCCAGGGCACAGCTGGGGGCTGAGGGGGGTCTGTAGCAAGCGGCAACAGTGAGAGACTTATTTCTGGAAAGGTGGATTTTTAGAAGTAGGAGCTCAAACTGTTTGGGCACAGACCTGGATAGTTTGATAGAGCTCTACAGTAGATTGCAACTCCACCCCCTTTGGCAGTTCTATCTAGACGGAAAATGTTGTAGTTGGGGATGGAAATTTCTGAATTTTTGGTGGCCTTCCTAAGCCAGGATTCAGACACTGCTAGAACATCAGGGTTGGCGGAGTGTGCTAATGCAGTGAATAACTCTTAGGAAGGAGGCTTCTGATGTTAACATGCAGAAAACCAAGGCTTTTACGGTTACAGAAGTCAACAAATGATAGCTCCTGGGGAGTAGGAGTGATACTGGGGAATGCAGGGCCTGGGTTAGCCTCTACATCACCAGAGGAACAGAGGAGGACTAGAATAAGGATACGGCTAAAGGCTTTAAGAACTGGTCTTCTAGTGCGTTGGGTACAGAGAATAAAGGGGGCAGATTTCCGGGCATTGTAGAATAGATTCAGGGCATTATGTACAGACAAGGATATGGAAGGATATGAGTACAGTGGATGTAAACCTAAGCGTTGGGTAACAATGAAAGAGATAGCATCACTGGAGGCACCAATTGAGCCGGTCTTGGCTTGTATGGGGGGTGGAACAAAGGAGCTATTTGAGGCAGTTTGAGAATGACTTGGGGTTCTATATTGAAATTGTATAATAAGAACTAACTGGAACAGCAATAGGCAAGGTATATTGACATGGGAGAGAGGCATAAAGCAAGCACAGGTGTTATTAGAGAGAGCTAAGACAACAACTGGTAATGGCGATGAAAGTTTGGGCTGAGGCTAAACAGATAAACAGGACAGGGTACCGTGTAAAGGAGCATTTGATCATGTATATATTTTCCCAGAAGTGGTTAGAGTCTATGGATTATTCAATTACATTGAGCTGATATCTGACATGCTGTTGCTTCTTTTTCTGTAGTGTATTTCTGTATTGTTTAAGTGATTCACTATAGTGAAGGCTCAGGTTTTCTGGGTCTCTATGTTTTTGGTTGGGTAGGTTTATCAATTTCTTTCTTAGGTTTTTGCATTCTTCATCATACCATTTGTCATTGTTGTTACTTTTCTTCGCTTTCTGTTAGATATTTTTAGATTTGATAGGGAAGCTGAGAGGTCAAATATACTGTTTAGGTTTTCTACTGCCAAGTTTATGTAGTGTCTGAGGGTCTATGATTTTGCTGACATTTGCAAATGATGTAATGGATGAACTCTACTCTGCTTTGCTGAAACATCTGGAAAGCATTACTACATAGGCTTCTTGGAATAGAGGACATTTGGAGATATGTGGGGAGGCCGGGGATTGGTCTATTAAAATCACGCCATATTATGTTACATAGGATATAAATACCATGTTTTGAACAAAGGACGGGGAGAGACAACATATTAACAGATTGGGCCATTGTTCTCCAGATATCTGCAGATGTCTGTAAATTGACGCTGGAATACTTTGAAATAATAAACCTTTATAATCAAAGTACAGTGTAAACGGACTTCTTATCATCACAGCATGGATCAGCATCGTTGTCTCTGACACCACATAAATGGCGATGAGGATGGGATCGTGCTACGTCTTTTCTCTGCATTCCATTCATGGGCTGCGAAGTGACTCCCGCTCAAGACGCCGGCAGATAAGGTGAGATTTCTCACAGTTTTGGGCGCTGGTTGGTTCGTGTGCTTGTGTGTGTGTGCGTTTAGATGTACCGTCAAAGGACTTGTGTGTGCGCTTTGCTGTTATTTGCTGTGTGATGGGAATCCGTTCTAAAATTCTAAATTTGTTTGCGTTGGGAACAACGCAAACAGGGGGGAATGTATATAGGAATTATTAACACTGGGCACACATATTTGGCTTGAAAATGCATGAAGGAATAAGGCCAGGAAATAAGGAAAAAGTATACTTTTAGGACGTCGCTGATTAAGGAAGCCCTCAAACGAGGTGATCATTAGGATGGGCCGAAAATCCTAAAAGCGCATTAGGTGAATTTAGGTCAGTCCCGGGGACTGTAGTTTGTAGAAGATACATTCAATTGCACGTTACCTCTCGGAATATAGTTGACGAAGTATATGTCCGAAGTAACCTCTCATTGAATAATCTGCAACTCGAGGTAGCACAAATTTAGGAAGGAACAATGACAAATAAGGAGCGACGGTAGCATGCTTAGTGTATTGTATGAACGGATGCATTCTTGTTTGAATTGTGTGTGTGAGAGCCTATGCGTGTGTGTGAGTACATGGAGAGGTCTCTGCTGTGTTCCAGCTGTGTGTCGACTAAGGCTATGACAACAGGGGTTTTAGTTTTTTGTAAGGAAATATGTTAGTTATGGTTAAAACCTTATGAGTCTCCATTAGAGAGAACTTTTAATACTTGTTAAAAAACTATGAGCCCCTGGGAGCACGATTATTTGTAATGGATTAGAAAATAACTATAAATCTGCAGATTAGAATAAGTGACAATAACAAACTTCGAAGTAGGATTTGTGTTCTGTGTTGGTTTGTGAGTTTTGTTAAGTGTTACTGTTTGTCAAAGGGGGGAGAGAACGGAGCGACAGCGGGTCTGTCTACTCTGTTGTTTAGACTTGGAGAGAGCTGCCTGAGAGCTCCATCCACTCTGAAATCGCACTGGTGAATGAACTACGCACGCGTGGGATTTTATGTGTTTAGAGTTACGTAGAGCAAATATGCCACTCCCCTGCCTGCACTGAGCTGCTGTGACATGCAGATAGAGTAGAGAGGGAGATGGAGACTTACATACGATTAAAGTATTCTGTTTGATATGTGGCTGTTGTTTAACTATGAAACTATTTGATTGAATTGATAAATGAGAGATATGTTGACAGATTAAAAATAATTAAATAAATAAATAAAATAAAATGTTATTGAGCTATTTATAATATTCCTGAGTTAAGCTGTTTGCTTATTTCTTAGCGCGAATGTGAACATAGGTATGCATAAAATACTAAATTATTGTCTGTTCTTTGTTCTTCTGTCATGTGAGAGACGAGAAGGAGGAGAGAGAGAGAGAGAGAGGAGGTGCTGACAAGTGCGTCACGCGACAGGGTGTGCTGCAACGGATCAAGTCCAACTAAGGCCAGTACTGTTCTATCCACAAAACCCATGTGGTATCTGAGGAATTGATGACTTTGCTAATGGTTTCAAATGGTTTTAGAGGATGTTGACTCAGCTTAAAGGGAGCATCTGGGGAGTAGTTCTATAGGGGCACCCTAAAGCCGAGGAAGTCTGTTAGGTGGCCTCCTGGGATTGGTCTGTAGGGAAAATACCCATATTATGTTACATAGGGCATAGGATATAAATACCATGTTTTGAACAAAGGAGGACAGAATAATCATATTTGAGATTGGGCGATTATTCTCCAGATGTCTGCAGATATCTGTAAATTGAAGCTGTAACCCTTTGATATAAATAAACCTTTATAATCAAAGTACAGCGTCAGCGGATTTCCTTGGTCTCACAGCATTATTAGCAACGTTTTCTCGACACCACAAAATGGCGATGAGGTATTTGGTCGTGATGCGTCTTTTCTCAGCGTTCCATTCATGGGCGCCGAGCTGACTTTCGCTCCAGAGTCCGGCAGATAAGGGTGAGTTTTCTCACTACTTTGGGCACTGGTTAGTTCGTGTGTCTGTGTGTGTGCGTTGAATGAATGCACCGTTAAGAACTTGCACGTGTGCTTTGCTGTTATTTGCTGTGGGATAGGAGTCCGTTCTGAATTTGTTTGCGCTGGTAAACAACGCAAAAAGGGGGGAGTGTCTATAGGGATATTTTGCTTGAATAAAATTCAAAAAGAATACAATGAAGGAATAAGGCCAGGAACTAAGAAAAATGTATACAAATTAGGCCATTGCGAATCTATGGAAGCCCTCTAAGGAGGCGATCATTAGGATGGGCCGGAAAATCCTAAAAGCACGTTAGGTGTATTTAGGTGAGTCCTAGGGGGCTTGAGGTAGTGGTATATATATTCGGTTGCATGTTACCTCTCAACATATGGTTGACGAATTATATGATTGATGTGACCGCTCATCGGATGTCCGCGGAACTCGTGGTGGCAAGAATTTAGGAACAATGGAATTATACGGCGCAATGGAGGTAGCATACTGCCTTAGGGGTCCATAGGAATGGGATAAGCCTCTTAAACTGTATGTATGTATGTATGTGTATGTGTGTAGAAGAGAGTAGGATTTGTGTTCTATGGTTTGTGAGCTCTGTTAAAGTGTTACTGTTTGTCTATGGGGGGTAAAAGAGAGGAAGTACAGCGGGACTGTCTACTTTCTGTTGTTTAGGCTTGGAGAGAGCTGGGAGAGAGCTCCCTCCACTCTGAAATCGCAGTGGTGAATGTACTACGCATGCGTGTGATTTTATGAGTTTAGAGTTACGTAGGGCAAATGTGCCACTCCTCTGCCTGCACTGAGTTGCTGGGAGACGCAGACTCAGAACAGAGCAGACAGAGAGAGAGGAGTGGGGGATTTGAACATGAATGGAGAGTTCTGTTTGTTAAATAGGCTGTTGCTTAATGATGAAACTATTTGAGATCTATTGAATTGATAAATGAGAGAGATATGTTGACGGATTAAAAATAAAAAATATAATTAAATAAATAAATAAAATAAAATGTTATTGAGCTATTTATACTATTCTTGAGTTAAGTTGTTTGCTTATTTCTTAGAGCGAGTATGACTAGAGGAGTATTGAATGGTTGAAATAACTCAGTGAGTGCCTAAACTACTAAATTATTGTCTGTTTCTTTGTTCTTTTGTCATATGAGAGACGAGAGAAGGAGGAGACAGAGAGAGAGGGGAAATGCTGACGAGTGCATCAGGCGACAGTCTGCTGCAACGGATCAAGTCAAATCAAGGCCAGTACTGTTCTATTTACAAAACGTACCTTCCCATAGAGGATATTTTGTGTGCCTAGCATATTTGATGTTATGACAATTTGACAAAAACTTGGCAACAGACTGATCAATTGATGAAATTAAGAATTGCATTTTGGAGTTTTTGTGCATGAGTGGGTTTGATTAGAGATGAGGGGGAATCGAGTACTGACATTATTCTGTAAAATTAAGGTAATTGGGTGCTTATTAAGCAATGGGGTTTGTGAGTGCTGTAGTGTTGCAGGATTAGAGGTCTATCTTTTTTTGGGTTGCTCTGAAGTTGACTACTTTCATTTACTTTTCCTGATTGGATGTGGTAAGATTGCCACTAATCAATAATTTGGTAAAATAAAATAAAATAAAATGAATGAATAAATAAGTAAATTTATGAATAAATTAATAGTTTAATTAATTAATTTGGGGAAGAAAAAAAAAGAGGGAACAATAGGCTACATAGTCTAAAATAATGAAATCATTCACAATAAAGGAATATAAAAGAGTTGTTACAAGGGGGAAAAAGGACATACAAACTATGAAGGTAATTACTCCTGTTGATGTAGTAGAAAATAGTAATCCTCTAGTTAATGGTATTGCAAGGTTATCTGGAAAGGGAATAAACGTTGGCATGACATTGAACAACCATAGCTAGTGGAAGGGATTCTTAACCCTGACGTCATCAACATGATGAAAGTGATTGAATAATAGAGAGAGGAGAAGCAGAAACGACCATAAAGATGAATCCAAAACTCCAAAAGTAAGAAGAAAATGAGATGTCTGGAAACTAAGGGTGGAGTGAGGTTCAGGAAGATGGAACTTGAAGATGAAGAAGATGATGATGATGATCAGAGTGATTGAGAAGAGATCATGGGTGGATATGACTCTGTGATTAGAAGGAAGTTGGCAAGAGAGGAAAGAAGAAGGATACTAGAGATGTGATCTCTGATGGAAGTTGAAGGAAGAAGAAGGATACTAGAGATTCGATCTCTGAGGAAAGTGAAGATGGAGAAAGCAATGAAGATTTGGAGATTAAAGGTGCTTTATGTTCAAGAGGATTTTATCCTACAATGATTAGCAAAGAAGAAATAGAAAGAGATATAGACTGATGTGTATTATGCCTGGATAAAGGGGAATCATTTAGAAGAGACAAAGAGAACTGAAAGAACAACTCAAGAAGCTGAAGATACAGAAGAGAAGAGAAAAAACTGCTGAGAAAAGGATCCCAAGAATTGGAGAAGAAGTATACATTGAGGAAAGGAAAGAGGGCACCAGTAAGAAGATGATGCCAGTGATCATTCGAGGACAGAACCTAGAATATAAGCCTTTGAAGAATACCGATATGTCAACAACTAGAAAGAACAGGACCAAGAAAGACTCAGAAGACTTGATGAAATACAACTGGGGGGAGAATAAGAAGGAGAAGAAAAGCTTTGGTTATGAAGAATCAATGTGCACCAAATCAACAATCACTGCCACAGCAAGGTCAAATGTAATTGTACCAGCCACAACTAGTGGTACAAGCTGTTTCATATCCATAGATAGTTTCTGGACTGAGAAAGAATTGGAGAGGAAGAGGACGAGAAGGCTTAGAAAGAGGAAGAGGAGGAAGATTTAAGCCATACTTCCAGCAATCTTAAGAAGTGGGTTATAGTTGTGGACAGGTTGGTGACTTTGCCTGTGAGAGTAATGGGCCAGAAGGAAACACAAGAAAGAATTTCAGAGGAAGATACAGGAGCAAGTGAAGATCATCTGCAGGACAGGTGAACCCTTATAGGGGCAAGGAGCAAGGATTCTAGGGGTGCCTAGAAGATCCGAAAGGGGGGTGTCAGCTGGTAGCACCAGTTAGGGGAAAAATATCCAACAATTGAAGTGAAAATAAACAATGGACCATGGGAAGTGATGATGGATAGCGGAAAGGCTTTTATCTGTGTTCAGCCTGAAGAGGTTACACATCTCACTATGTCAAAATCAACTAATTAGGAGGGGAATTTGGAGGAGTGAAGATCAGCGATTTCTGAAAATGATGATTTTGGCTCAAGGACAAGGAGAGTCATAAGCTGTAAGGATGACAAATGAATCTGTTTGAAGTGTGAAGATGGATTGAGAATCTATTAAAGAGGAGATGTTGCAAAAAGTTCAAGAATGTTTGTGATATCAAAGTAGTACTGATATTGGATTTGTGAAATCAGCCCAATTGAGGTGAAAGTTGAACTTCGAAAAGGAGGCAGACCTCCTTGGAAGAATCAGTATCCATTGAAAGATGAAGCAATCCAAGGGATTGAACCAGAAATTGAAGGACTTTCAAAAGCAGGTGTTTTGAAGACAATAGAAAAATCCTTAGAGTAGGAATCAATTGTTATTTGGGGAGAAACCATGAGGGGTTGATAGTAGCACCTCTGGACCTGAAGTGTAGTGGACTACATTCCAGTGTCTGCAATGATATATAGACATATTTGCATGTGTAATACATAATTTGTGTTATATTCTTTCTGTATTAATGTTTTGAAGAATTATGTTTTCTGTTGTTGGGTACATGTGGGGACCTCAGATGTTTTTGTTTATTTCGTTGAAGCTTAGGGATATTGGGTCTAGGCAAGGACAGAGAGAATCCACAGGAGGGTCCGATGGGTCGACCAGCCTGAATGTGGAAATTTTTGATTGTATTTTGTTTACTGGGGTTTTCATGTGGTTTTCATGTGTATTCAATTGCATCATAGCTTAAAATGCATTGATAAAGATTTATAAATTGATCTGGAGTACTTAGGTGGTCGCCTGGGGCAGAGGGGCCGTGAGAGAATTTTCCTGTCTTGACTGATTGATGGATATTTGGAAGAAAGCTGCCAGACAGGTTTTTCGCTCTTACACTCCATAACAATTTATTTACATTCCATAACAATCTATTTACACTCCATACAAAAATTTGTCTATATAAACATGTGTTTACCCTCCATACATTTTGGTTTATTGCTGAAGTTACTCAAGAACAAAAATTCTTATTTGTCATAATCCTATTCTTTTTGTTTTTGAGACTTAATTAGTCTCGAAGGGGGAAATATGTAGTGTCTGAGGGTCTATGATTTTGCTGACATTTGCAAATGATGTAATGGATGAACTCTACTCTGCTTTGCTGAAACATCTGGAAAGCATTACTACATAGGCTTCTTGGAATAGAGGACATTTGGAGATATGTGGGGAGGCCGGGGATTGGTCTATTAAAATCACGCCATATTATGTTACATAGGATATAAATACCATGTTTTGAACAAAGGATGGGGAGAGACAACATATTAACAGATTGGGGCGTTGTTCTCCAGATATCTGCAGATGTCTGTAAATTGACGCTGGAATACTTTGAAATAATAAACCTTTATAATCAAAGTACAGTGTAAGCAGACTTCTTATCATCACAGCATAGATCAGCATCGTTGTCTCTGACACCACATTTACACCTTCACTATTACAGTGGAACGTTTTGTCCAGGAAGTTGTCTAAAAGGGATTGAATTTGTTGTTGCCTAATTGTTTTTTGGTAGGTTCCTTCCATCTATAGCATTTCTTAATATTATTCAGTTCCTTTGGCTTTGATGCCTCATGATTGAGTATTGCTCTGTTCATGTAGACTGTGATTTTGCTGTGGTCTGATAGGGGTGTCAGTGGGCTGACTGTGAACGCTCTGAGAGACTCTGGGTTGAGGTCAGTGATAAAGTAGTCTACAGTACTACTGCCAAGAGATGAGCTATAGGTTTACCTACCATAGGAGTCCCCTCGAAGCCTACCATTAACTATGTACATACCCAGCATGCGACAGAGCTGCAGGAGTTGTGACCCGTTTTTGTTGGTTATGTTGTCGTAGTTGTGCCTAGAGGGGTATATGGGGGAGGGAATGCTGTCACCTCCAGGTAGGTCTCTCTCTCTCTCTCTCTCTCTCTCTCTCTCTCTCTCTCTCTCTCTCTCTCTCTCTCTCTCTCTCTCTCTCGGTCTCTGGGTGTCTCTCTGTCTCTCTGTCTCTCGCTGTTGCTTTTCTATTAACGGGGGAACATTTCTGAATGTCAGTGTGAAATTAGGCCACCTAATTGGCAGGCTAATGAGCAGATAGACGAGCATTGAGTGCATCAATATGCAGTCGTAGGCATTTTAGGCACACTCCCCCATTTGATGCCTGCCTGCTTGCTGTTTGCTCTCCTTTTTATTTCATTAATTCCCTCTGTCTGTGGATAGGACAGGAGGACACACTGTCAAAGAGAGCAGAACCACACTGTACGGAGTACCGTATGGAGATAAACAGGCTGTTTTGATGTTTGAGGACAGAATGGCTTTGAGGAGGTAGACTAGCAAGAGAAAGATAAAAAAAACTATTCTCCATTTAATGTCTGTGTTGCATGATGGACCAGCGCTTGGCGACATTGGATTTCAGGAGCTACGCACAGAATGCTAACTCTGTGTCCCTGGTGCTATAAAAGACCCCAGCCACCCCTGGAGTGAACAGTAGAACGGTAGAGGTTGGTTACTGGAGTGAACAGTAGAACGGTAGAGCTTGACTACTGGAGTGAACAGTAGAACGGTAGCGCTTGGCTACTGGAGTGAACAGTAGAATGTTGGAGCTTGGCTACTGGAGTGAACAGTAGAACAGTAGAGCGTGGCTACTGGAGTGAACAGTAGAACGGTAGCGCTTGGCTACTGGAGTGAACGGTAGAACGGTAGCGCTTGGCTACTGGAGTGAACAGTAGAACGGTAGCGCTTGGCTACTGGAGTGAACAGTAGAATGTTGGAGCTTGGCTACTGGAGTGAACAGTAGAACGGTAGCGCTTGGCTACTGGAGTGAACAGTAGAACGGTATGGCTTGGCTACTGGAGTGAACAGTAGAATGTTGGAGCTTGGCTACTGGAGTGAACAGTAGAACGGTAGCGCTTGGCTACTGGAGTGAACAGTAGAATGTTGGAGCTTGGCTACTGGAGTGAACAGTAGAACAGTAGAGCGTGGCTACTGGAGTGAACAGTAGAACGGTAGCGCTTGGCTACTGGAGTGAACGGTAGAACGGTAGCGCTTGGCTACTGGAGTGAACAGTAGAACGGTAGCGCTTGGCTACTGGAGTGAACAGTAGAATGTTGGAGCTTGGCTACTGGAGTGAACAGTAGAACAGTAGAGCGTGGCTACTGGAGTGAACAGTAGAACGGTAGCGCTTGGCTACTGGAGTGAACAGTAGAACGGTATGGCTTGGCTACTGGAGTGAACAGTAGAATGTTGGAGCTTGGCTACTGGAGTGAACAGTAGAACGGTAGCGCTTGGCTACTGGAGTGAATAGTAGAACGGTAGCGCTTGGCTACTGGAGTGAACAGTAGAATGTTGGAGCTTGGCTACTGGAGTGAACAGTAGAACGGTAGCGCTTGGCTACTGGAGTGAACAGTAGAACGGTAGCGCTTGGCTACTGGAGTGAACAGTAGAACGGTAGCGCTTGGCTACTGGAGTGAACAGTAGAATGTTGGAGCTTGGCTACTGGAGTGAACAGTAGAACGGTAGCGCTTGGCTACTGGAGTGAACAGTAGAACGGTATGGCTTGGCTACTGGAGTGAACAGTAGAACGGTAGCGCTTGGCTACTGGAGTGAACAGTAGAACGGTAGCGCTTGGCTACTGGAGTGAATAGTAGAACGGTAGCGCTTGGCTACTGGAGTGAACAGTAGAATGTTGGAGCTTGGCTACTGGAGTGAACAGTAGAACAGTAGAGCGTGGCTACTGGAGTGAACAGTAGAACGGTAGTGCTTGGCTACTGGAGTGAACAGTAGAACGGTAGCGCTTGGCTACTGGAGTGAACAGTAGAACGGTAGCGCTTGGCTACTGGAGTGAACAGTAGAATGTTGGAGCTTGGCTACTGGAGTGAACAGTAGAACGGTAGCGCTTGGCTACTGGAGTGAACAGTAGAACGGTAGCGCTTGGCTACTATAGTGAACAGTAGAACGGTAGCGCTTGGCTACTGGAGTGAACAGTAGAACGGTAGCGCTTGGCTACTGGAGTGAACAGTAGAACGGTAGAGCATGGCTACTCTACTCTCAGGCCCCGTTTTATAGCTGGCCTTCTTAAGTTTACTTCATACAGGCAAGAATAGAAGAACTGGAAATCACATTGACTGGTTTGAAGCCCCCCCACCCCCCTTGTAGTTGAGGTCCAAGAAGAGACTTTCTGTCCACTCATTATGAATGCATGATCTGAGTCCTCAGACAGTCAGTGTATTACTTGGTAATCATGTCACATTACTTAATTGTCCCCTAATTTACTGGGGGATATTTTCCTAATTAAAACCCATTAATCATAACTTGTATCATGTGGATTATGCCAATCAGACCAGCTGTGTTGGAATGTTGAATACTCATAAAGTAACCGACGGCTGCTGGCAAGTTTTAGGAACTAGTAGCACAGGTTCACATGACATGAGACACTGTGGCTACTTGATGTAGTCTTCACCCCCTCTGCAATACACTACTGCGAGTGTGTCTTTGTCTGTGTTAAACTAAGAAAGAGCTCTTGGTAGAATATTATGATCGACCAGATCATCATTTCTGACCATGTGTGAACACAAACAACAACGACAGGTTTTAAATGGTTGTATCATGTAGCGATATAAAGATTTGTGTCCTGCTGTTAGGGTTTATGGACTCAAATCAAATCAAATCACATTTTATTTGCCACATGCGCCAAATACAACACGTGTAGACCTTACAGTGAAATGCTTACTTACAAGCCCTTAACCAACAATGCAGTTTTGAAGATAATTTTTTAGTGTTAAGTGTTAAGTAAAAGATAGATAAGTATAACAGTAGGGAGGCTATATACAGGGGGTACCGGTACAGAGTCAATGTGCGGGGGCACCGGTTAGTCGAGGTAATTGAGGTAATATGTACATGTGGGTAGAGTTAAAGTGACTATGCATAAATAATAAACAGAGTAGCAGCAGCGTAAAAGAGGGGGTTGGAGTGTGTGGTATCTAAATAATGATGCTAATTATGCTGTGAGGACAAGGAATCCGCTGACGCTGTCTTCGATTATAATAGTTTATTATATCGAAGATTTCAGCCCCAATTTACAGACTTCTGCAGACATCTGGAGAACAACTGACCCAATCTCTAATATGTTGTGACTCCTCGTCCTTTGTCCCAACCATAGTATTTATAATCTGTAACATGATATGGGTGGTTTCCCCTACAGACCAATCCCAGGACGCCACATAACAGACTTCCTCTGTTTTAGGGTGCCCCTATAGTAATGCTCTCCAGATGCTTCCACAAGCTGAGTCAACTTCCTCTAACACACCATTTGCAAACATCAGCAAAGTCATAAACTGTTTATACACTACATATTTCCCCCCTTCGAGACTAATTAAGTCTCGAAAACAAAAAGAATAGGATTATGACAAATAACAATTTTTCTTATTGAGTAACTTTAACAATAATGGAGAGTAAACACATTTTTCTATGGAGTGTAAATACATTTCTATGAAATGTGTGTGAGAGCGAAAAACCTGTCTGGCAGCTTTCTTTCCAAATATCCATCAATCAATCAAGACAGTAAAATTCTCTCATTGCCCCAGGCGACCACCTAAGTACTCCAGATCAATTCATAAATCTTTATCAATGCATTTTAAACTATGATGCAATTGAATACACATGAAAGCCTCAGAAAACAAAATACAATCAAAAATGTCCACATTCAGGCTGGTCGACCCATCGGACCCTCCTGTGGATTCTCTCTGTCCCTGCCTAGACCCAATATCCCTAAGCATTCACGAAATTAACAAAAACATCTGAGATCCCCACATGTACCCAACAACAGAAACCATCATTCTTCAAAAATTAATACAGAAAGAATATGACACAAATTATGTATTACACATGCAAATATGTCTATATATCAGTGCAGACACTGGAATGTAGTCCACTACACTGCATCTCCTCAGCAGTGTCGACTTTCAATGAAACATCGATGATGGAATCTGAACATTTCCACACCTTCCTCGTTCCACTTCCTCCCGTCCATTCATATTGTCCATGTGTGATTATTTGAATCCCCTCTACACATTCCCCTATATATGCTTCTGGAAGAAAAGAAAACACCAACCAGTATCTTTTGCAAAACAACACATGCAAATTAAAACATCAATATCAACAATAATATAAAAATTTTATATAAAATGATATATAAAATGAATCACATTCCATTTCCCCCTTTGATTCATAACAAAATACTAAATATCACAATAATATGTAAAAACGTGAAAAATGATCGGATATTCAAAATGGATATCTATCCATCAATACTCCATCCAGTCCCACTTGTTCATCTCCATCTAGATCAGTAACAGTTAACAACAGCATCTGAGTGTTTTCTCCAGGCAACCCATCTCAATATCATAGCCTTCGCAAAAGTCAATAACAAAGTACAAAAGCAAAACATCACACACAGCACTATAAGAGCTGCTACTAAAATCTGAACTATCACTGCTCCCACTGGGCCTAACTGATCTTGCAACCAAGACTTCGCTGACCATCCAGCTCCTTCAGATCTACCAAACGCATCCCTTATATTCTTCAATGCATCCATAACACTAGTGATATTATCGAAACTGTCGGGGATCAAAGTATAACAATCATCCCCCGTCAAGTTCATAGCCAAACATAATCCACCTTGTTTTGCTAAAATATAGTCAAGAGCCATGTCATGTTTCAACAGCGTCAGTCTGTGACTTCTTTGAGTATTTGACAGAAGGTTAAACCCTCTTATCGTTTCATTTGCAAAACCCTGCAAAGTATAGGTAATATTATCAATGTGATCTGCCAAAACTGTTACCCCATACCATGGAAAAAGTCCAAGTCCCCACTTCTCTCCTAGACTTATCCTCCAATGGTAGGCTTCCAGACTATGAAATTTCGCCATGTCCCTTTTCACCCTATTTCCAAACCTAGAATCAGATTTATCTGTTTCCGGTGCTTCCCCTCTTTTAATGGTAAAAGCCTCATATGGAAGCTTCAACGTCGACATGTAACAACATCCTGTCCATCCATAGGGTAAGAATATATATGCTTTATCACCACAAACCCACCAAATATCTCTAAAATTCCCAATAGTCACATTACCAGGCAAAAGCTGATCTTTCACCATCAAAGTCCTGCTCTTCTTACTAACTGGAACATAAAAAGTTACATTATATTTCTCATTACTAACCTTACGTTCATGCTTACCCAAAGTCATCATATAATCATCACAATCTGATATTCCCATAAACATACCCTTTCCATCATATGTTTTATTTGAACAAAAACAGCTTTTAGCCCTCACAGGTTTCACCTCCAATGCTTCAGGAATCGCTGTTAACTGATTTTCCTTCCGATCTAACAAATTCACATAGGGTAATTCATTTAACCAATAACACTTAAACCTAGGCCTAAACAAATGCTTCGACAACGACATTATTATATCTGTTAATGATTGTTGCTGATACAACAGCCATGATAAAGCATAAGATTGACACGTACTTGATAGAGGTTGAGCCACCGTCTCTAAGATTGAACCCCATGTGCCTGGTGCTGGAATTCTCAACAGACATGGACGCTCAAGATTCCTCACTGATCTTACAGAATGAGTTAACTACTGGAACCATAGATTCATACCTGCTCATCCATCTTTAATTTGCAAAACAGAAGAATGCCTTCCATTTAGTGTCTCTCTTCCCTAACGAGCGGTATTGATCAGATATATCTTCTTGTCTTCCATCAAAATCAAAGAACTCATCCTGTACCTCCAGGATAGTATTCTGCACTATTTCAGATGAATCTACATCATTCTCTACTACCATCTGCTCTCCTATTTCAACACTATCCTTACTACCATTCACAGCACTCTCCATCCGTATCATAAACTTCTGAGTCACTCTTACTACATCCTTTAGTTTCAGAAAAGTTGTTGTTGGTGTCTGTGTCACATTTCTTAAATTTGTTATTGCCTTCGTAACATTAATCTCTTTCAAAGTTACTGTTAAAATAGTTGCTTTAGTTGATGTATTAACACTCTTAATTATTTCCAGTGGCAAAGTGACAGATATCCTCTGTGTATTATTTACTGTTGGAGTGGCTACTGTAATATACATCTCCTGAACTTCTTTGGTGACTGTGGAAGCTTCAACAGACTTTAAATCTTCCATCATAAGCGTCACCTTACGAGTTACATAGCCTTTTAACCAATAATTCTTAACCGGAACAAATTTTAACGCTGGCTCTAAATAAGTACACATATATTCTCCCTGATCTTCCCATGTAACATTACGCAAAATAAGTTAGCAATCACTCATAACCCTCTTCCACTTCATATCGTTGTACAAAATATACTTCCTTTGACTAGGGGGCACAGCTTCTACTTCTGGTCCTGATAACAACACTTCTTCTCCATAATTATCTCTCCACGTGGGAGGAATGTCACCACCCCACTCCTTCTCTCACATCTACAAGGAAGCTGAGCTGACTGTCCTAGAGTTACTTCAACCCTAGTTTTCGTAACTTTTTTTAGTCTGACTTTTTCCCCAATTTTTTCAAAAACCATTTCACTGATTTATCCACAAAACTCTCCCCCACTAATTTGAGGATATTTGATCGGGAAGACCCCACCTGCTTATGACTTCTTTACACAAGAACTTGGCAACCAATTGAGCATCATTTAGCTTAGTTGGACAGGCCTCCGGCCATCGTGAAAATCTATCTACAACCACCAACATGTATCTTTTCCCATCAACTGGTTTTATCATATCAACAAAGTCGATAACCAACTCACGCATAGGACCTCTCGGTGTAGGAATGTAACCAGGAAGAACTGTCACACCCCTGCGAACATTATTTTTCAGACAATTTGTGCACCTGCCTATGACATAGTCAACCTGTTCAAGCAAATATGGTGCCCAAAACCTCCTAACCTCCCCCCTTGCAACATGAGCTAACCCATGTGCTTCCTGAATCATCAGACCTAATAGGTCTAGAGGCGCTACTATCAACCCCTCATGGTTTCTCCAAAGACAACAAAGGATTGCTACTCTGAGGATTTTTTATTATTGTCTTCAAAACACCTGCTTTTGAAAGTCCTTCAATTTATGGTTCAATCCCTTGGATTGCTTCATCTTTCAATGGATACTGATTCCTCCAAGGAGGTCTTGCTCCTCGTCGAAGTTCAACTTTCACCTCAATTGTGCTGATTTCACAAGTCCAATATCGGTACTGTGTTGAGACCTCAAACATTCTTGAACTTGCAACATCTCCTCTTTCATAGGGTCTGAATCCATCTTCACACTGCAAATAGATTCATGTGTCATCCGTACAGCTTGTGGCTCTCCTTGTCCTTGAGCCGAAATCATGATTTTGAGAAATCGCTGATCTTCACTCCTCCAAATCCCCCAAATTCTCTTTCATCAGTACAAAAACAGCTTTCTCTGCTTCTGTCATAATTTCTCCTATTTGCTTCTGCTCATAGCCTTCAGAAACCAACAAGGTCACATGTGGCACACTCTTCTCAATCTCCAATTCTTTATCCAGATAATCGTCTGTGTTTATCTTCATAGCTGCTTGTGGTCCTAAAATTATGCAACATGAGCTGAGTTGAACTTTCTTTGGTTGATGACTCGTTGGTATCTTTCATCAGTTTTTGTCCTTCATTTTCAGACAGCTTAAGAACACCCAGCTCTCTTTGTCTCTTTTCTTTACGTTGTTCCCTTTTTTTCTCCTTCTTCTTTTAATCACCCAATTACCTTAATTTTACAGAATAATGTCAGTGCTGGATTTCCAACACAACTCTAATCAAACCAGCTCATGCACAAAAAACTCCAATATGCAATTCTTAATTACATCAATTGATCAGTCTGTTGCCAAGTCCCTGTCAAATTGTCACAACATGAAATATGCTAGACACACAAAATATCCTGTATGGGAAGGTACGTTTTGTGAACAGAACAGTACTAGCCTTAATTGGACTGGATCCGTTGCAGCACACCCTGTCGCGTGACGCACTCGTCAGCACCTTCTCTCTCTCTCTGTCTCCTCCTTCTCATCTCTCATATCACAGAAGAACAAAGGAACAGACAAGAATTTAGTATTTTATGCACTCACTGGGTTATTTCAACCATGCAATACCCTTTTAGAAATGCCTATGTTCACACTCGCGCTAAGAAATAAGCAAACAGCTTAACTCAGGAATATTATAAATAGCTCAATAACATTTTATTTTATTTATTTTTAATCCGTCAACATATCTCTCATTTATCAATTCAATAGATCTCAATCAAATAGTTTCATCGTTAAGCAACAGCCGATTTAACAAACAGAATACTTTATTCGTGTGTAAGTCTCCCCCTTCTTCTCTGTCTGCATGTCACAGCAGCTCAGTGCAGGCAGGGGAGTGGCATATTTGCTCTACGTAACTCTAAACTCATAAAATCCCACACATGCGCAGTTCATTCACCAATGCGATTTCAGAGTGAGAAGAGCTCCCAAGCAGCTCTCTCCAAGCTAAACAACAGAAAGTAGACAGACCAGCTGTCCCTCCGTTATTTCCCCAACACAGACAAACAGTAACACTTAACAGAACTCACAAACCAACACAAAACATAGAACACAAATCCTACTTTGAAGTTTCTTAACTTCACTTATCCTAATCTGCAGATGTATAGTTATTTTCTTATCCATTACAAAACATCTCTATACACTCTTAAAATCCTCCCTGTAGGTTCATAATCTTTTAACAGTTATTAAACGTTCTCTTTTTATAGAGACTCATAAGATTTTAACCTTAACGTCCTTCCAGGGGGCTCATATATAGTTAACAATTATTAACGTTCTCACCAACGGAGACTCATAAGATTTTAACCTTAACTTACATATTTCCGTACAAAAAACTAAAACCCCTGTTCTCAACCAAAACATATATATGTATATATCTCTAACATAAATCTTATCCTAACATGAGTCGACACACAGTTTAAACACAACAGAGACGTCTTTATTTTATTTTATTTTTTTCTCCCCCACACACACACACAATTCAAGAGGAATGCATCCGTTCCTACGGTCCTCTAAAGCATGCTACCGTCATTCCTTATTTTTCATTGTTCCTAAATTTCTGCTACCTCGAGTTTGCAGATATTCAAATGAGAGGTTACATCGAACATATACCTCGTCAACTATAAGTCGAGGGGTAACTTGCAACCGAATGTATCTACCACAAACCCCAATTTCCAGAACTGACCTCATAAATCAACCTAGTGAGTTTTCAGGATTTTCGGCCCATCCTAATGATCGCCTCGTTTGAGGGCTTTTTTTGTAGCGGTGGCTGAAATTAACAAACAACAGATGAAGATGTGGCATCCCTTGCAATCACTTCCTCTGTGTGTGCTACTTGCTTTTCTTGTGAGCCACGGCCAAGGAACCAGGCAGGGCCAGGATCTCAAATGTGGAGCATGTAGGGCCATGGTGGATGAGATGGAGTGGGCAATATCCCAGGTGGATCCTAACAAAATGATCCAGACCGGGTCCTTTAGAATCAACCCAGATGGTAGCCAGTCTATTAGAGAGGTTCCTCTCGCCCGCTCGGAGGGTAACCTCCTGGAGCTAATGGAGGAGATATGTGAGAAGATGAAGGATTACGGGGAACGCTTGGACCCCATCACCAGCAGGGAGACCTATGAGATGGTCACGTCTCGGAACGGCAAACCCATGGACCTCTCAGAGGCTAAACTGGATTCCAGAGTCACATCCAGCCTGAAATTTGCTTGTGAGACCATCATTGAACAACATGAAGACGAGGTCATCGAATTCTTTGCCCATGAAACGGACAACGTGAAAGACAAACTCTGCAGCAAGAGAACAGACCTTTGCGACCATGCTCTGCAAATCCCTCATGATGAGCTATGATTCCATCCTGCAGTTCACGCAGCTCAGCTTTACACACAGCTACCTTCCACCACGTTAGTGTGTGGGGAGGTGGAAATGTAGAACTCAACACACTAGCTCGATCTGCGCTATCAATCACAAGTCATAGATGCAAGGTATAACTTATTGGGCGACTACTGTTAAGAAAACTCATGACATCAACTATATTCTCACACATTTGTGCTTTTGTGCCTCAATTTATATTGTCCTTATGCAGGTGTGTATGATGTGGGTAGAGCACTCTTGTAATGTGTATATTACTACAATGAATTCAAATCAAATGTATTGGTCGCATACACAGTCCTCTGTAGCTCAGCTGGTAGAGCACGGCACTTGTAACGCCAAGGTATTGGGTTCGATCCCCGGGACCACCCATACACAAAAAAAAATATGTATGCACGCATGACTGTAAGTCGCTTTGGATAAAAGCGTCTGCTAAATGGCATATTATTATTATTATTATTATTATTATTTCCATAGATCAACGACGTCCTAATTTTTATACATTTTTCCTTGGCCTTATTCCTTCATTGTATTCTTTTTGAATTTTATTCAAGCAAAATATCCCTGTGGCCAGTATTATCAATTCCTATAGACACTCCCCCCTGTTTGCGTTGTTTCCAGTGCAAACAAATTTAGAAATTTAGAACGGACTCTTATCCCACAGCAAATAACAGCAAAGTGCACACATAAGTCTTTCAAACGGTACATCTCCTCAGCGCACACACCCACATAAGCAAACGAACCGACCAGCGCCCAAAATTGTGAGAAATCTCACCTTATGTGCCGGCGTCTTGAGCGGGAGTCACTTCGTGGTTCATGCATGGAACGCTGGAGAGACGCAACACGTCCCAAAGGTCCTCATCGCCATTCTGTGGTATCTAAATAATGATGCTAATTATGCTGTGAGGACAAGGAATCCGCTGACACTGTCTTCGATTATAATAGTTTATTACATCGAAGATTTCAGCCCCAATTTACAGACTTCTGCAGACATCTGGAGAACAACTGACCCAATCTCTAATATGTTGTTACTCCTCGTCCTTTGTCCCAACCATAGTATTTATAATCTGTAACATGATATGGGTGGTTTCCCCTACAGACCAATCCCAGGACGCCACATAACAGACTTCCTCTGTTTTAGGGTGCCCCTATAGTAATGCTCTCCAGATGCTTCCACAAGCTGAGTCAACTTCCTCTAACACACCATTTACAAACATCAGCAAAGTCATAAACTGTTTATACACTACAAGTGCAATCTTAGTGCCAGCATCGGTTTGTGGTGGTAAATAGATGGCTACGAAAAATATAGATGAAAACTCTCTTGGTAAATAGTGTGGCTTTTTCATGGTGGTTTTGGAGCAGTCGCTTCTTCCTTGCTGAGCGGCCTTTCAGGTTATGTCGATATAGGACTCGTTTTAATGTGGATATAGATACTTTTGTACCAGTTTCCTCCAGCATCTTCACAAGGTCCTTTGCTGTTGTTCTGGGATTGATTTGCACTTTTCGCACCAAAGTACGTTCATCTCTAGGAGACAGAACGCGTCTCCTTCCAGAGCGGTATGACGGCTGCATGGTCCCATGGTGTTTATACTTGCGTACTATTGTTTGTACAGATGAACGTGGTACCTTCAGGCGTTTGGAAATTACTCCCAAGGATGAACCAGACTTGTGGAGGTCTACAATTTTTTTTCTGAGGTCTTGGCTGATTTCTTTGGATTTCCTCCAATGTCAAGCAAAGAGGCACTGTGTTTGAAGGTAGGCCTTGAAATACATCCACAGGTACACCTCCAATTGACTCAAAGTATGTCAATTAGCCTATCAGAAGCTTCTAAAGCCATTACATCATTTTCTGGAATTTTCCAAGCTGTTTAAAGGCACAGTCAACTTAGTGTATGTAAACTTCTGACCCACTGGAATTGTGATCCAGTTAATTATAAGTGAAATAATCTGTCTGTAAATGAATTGTGTCATGCGCAAAGTATATGTCCTAACCGACTTGCCAAAACTATAGTTTGTTAACAAGAAATTTGTGGAGTGGTTGAAAAACGAGTTTTAATGACTCCAACCTAAGTGTATGTAAACTTCCGACTTCAACTGTAGCTAGGTATGATCAACTCTCTGAACTCATTTACTATTCTCCTACCGTTTTTTGGGGGTAGGGTATTTCATGAGTTTTAGGATATTTCATGAGCATTAACATTCCAACACAGCCTGTATCTCAGCACAGGGTTCATTACACCACAGCTAAATCAAGAGACATCAAGGCCTGTAACATACTTTGTTTCACAGAAACATGGCTCTCCTGGGATATTCTGTCGAAATCGGTCCAGCCAGAGGGGTTCTCAGTTCATCGCGCAGACAGGAATAAATATCTCTCTGGGAAGCAGCAGGGTGGAGGTGTGTGTTTCATGATTACCACTCATGGTGTACAGTTGTGGTCAAAAGTTTTGAGAATGACACAAATACTAATTTTCACAAAGTCTGCTGCCTCAGTTTTGATGATGGCAATTTGCATATACTCCAGAATGTTATGAAGAGTGATCAGATGAATTGCAATTAATTGCAAAGTCCCTCTTTGCCATGAAAATGAACTTAATCCCCAAAAAACATTTCCACTGCATTTCAGCCCTGCCACAAAATGACCAGCTGCCATCATGTCAGTGATTCTCTCGTTAACACAGGTGAGAGTGTTGACGAGGACAAGGCTGGAGATCACTCTGTCATGCTGATTGAGTCAGAATAACAGACTAGAAGCTTTAAAAGGAGGGTGGTGCTTGAAATCATTGTTCTTCCTCTGTTAACCATGGTTACCTGCAAGGAAACACGTGCCGTCATCATTGCTTTGCACAAAAAGGGCTTCACAGGCAAGGATATTGCTGCTAGTAAGATTGCACCTAAATCAACCATTTATCAGATCATCAAGAACTTCAAGGAGATAGGTTCAATTGTTGTGAAGAAGGCTTCAGGGTGCCCAAGAAAGTTCAGCAAGCGCCAGGACCGTCTCCTAAAGTTGATTCAGCTGCAAGATCAGGGCACCACCAGTGCAGAGCTTGCCCAGGAATGGCAGCTGGCAGGTTTGAGTGCATCTGCACACACAGTGAGGCGAATACTTTTGGAGGATGGCCTGGTATCAAGAATGGCAGCGAGGAAGCCACTTCTCTCCAGGAAAAACATCAGGGACAGACTGATATTCTGCAAAAGGTACAGGGATTGGACTGGGGTAAAGTCATTTTCTCTGATGAATCCCCTTTCCGATTGTTTGGGGCATCCGGAAAAAAGCTGCCATCAGTCCTGTGTCATACCAACAGTAAATCATCCTGAGACCATTCATGTGTGAGGTTGCTTCTCAGCCAAGGGAGTGGGCTCACTCACAATTTTGCCTAAGAACACAGCCATGAATAAAGAATGGTACCAACACATCCTCCGAGAGCAACTTCTCCCAACCATCCAAGAACAGTTTGGTGACGACCAATGCCTTTTCAAGCATGATGGAGCACCTTGCCATAAGGCAAAAGTGATAACTAAGTGGCTCGGGGAACAAAACATTGAAATTTTGGGTCCATGGCCAGGAAACTCCCCAGACCTTAATCCCATTGAGAACTTGTGGCCAGTCCTCAAGAGGCGGGTGGACAAACAAAAACCCACAAATTCTAACAAACTCCAAGCATTGATTATGCAAGAATAGGCTGCCATCAGTCAGGATGTGGCCCATAAGTTAATTGACAGCATGCCAGGGCGGATTGCAGAGGTCTTGAAAAAGAAGGGTAAACACTGCAAATATTGACTCTTTGCATAAACTTCATGTAATTGTCAATAAAAGCCTTTGACACTTATGGAATGCTTGTAATTATACTTCAGTATACCATAGTATCATCGGACAAAAATATCTAAAAACACTGAAGCAGCTAACTTTGTGAAGACCAATACTTGTGTCATTCTCAAAACTTTTGACCACGACTGTACAGACAATCACGGACTACAAAGGAAAACCAGCCACATCGCCGACACCGACGTCTCGCTTCCAGACAAGCTAAATACCTTCTTAGCCCGCTTTGAGGATAACATAGTGCCACTGACGAGGCCCACTACCAAGGACTGTGGCCTCTCCTTCTCCGTGGCCGACGTGATTAAGACATTTAAGCATGTTAACCCCCGCAAGGCTGCCAGCCCAGACGGCATCCCTAGCCGCATCCTCAGAGCATGCTCAGACCAGTTGGCTGGTGTGTTTATGGACATATTCAATCTCTCCCATTCCCAGTCTGCTGTTCCCACATGCTTCAACATGGCCACCATTGTTCCTGTACCCAAGAAAGCAAAGGTAACTGAACTAAATGACTATCACCCTGTAGCACTCACCTCTGTCATCATGAAGTGCTTTGAGAGACTAGTCAAGGATCATATCACCTCTACCTTACCTGTCACCCTAGACCCACTTCAATTTGCTTACCGCCCCAATAGATCCACAGACGATGCAATCGCCATCACACTGCACACTGCCCTATTCCATCTGGACAAGAGGAATACCTATGTAAGAATGCTGTTCATTGACTGTAGCTCAGCATTCAACACCATAGTACCCTCCAAGCTCATCATCAAGCTTGAGGCCCTGGGTCTGAAAACCGTCCTGTGCAACTGCGTCCTGGACTTCCTGACAGGCCGCCCCCAGGTGGTGAAGGTAGGAAACAACATCTCCACTTCGCTGATCCTCAACAATGGGGCCCCACAAGGGTGCGTGCTCAGCCCCCTCCTGTTCTCCCTGTTCACCCATGACTGTGTGGCCAAGCACGCCTCCAACTCAATCATCAAGTTTGCAGATGACACAACAGTAGTAGGCTTGATTACCAACAATGACGAGACCGCCTACAGGGAGGAGGTGAGGGCTCTGGGAGTGTGGTGCCAGGAAAATAACCTCTCACTCAACGTCAACAAAACAGAGATGATCGTGGACTTCAGGAAACAGCAGAGGGTGCACCCCCCTATCCACATCGACGGGGCCGCAGTGGAGAAGGTGGAAAGCTTCAAGTTCCTTGGCATACACATCACCGACAAACTGAAATGGTCTACCCACGCAGACAGTGTGGTGAAGAAGGCGCAACAGAGCCTCTTCAACCTCAGGAGGCTGAAGAAATTTGGCTTGGCACCTAAATCCCTCACAAACTTTTACAGATGCACAATTGAGAGCATCCTGTCGGGCTGTATCACCACCTGGTACGGCAACTGCACCACCCGCAACCGCAGGGTTCTCCAGAGGGTGGTGCGTTCTGCCGAACGCATTTTCGGGGGCAAACTACCCACCCTCCAAGACAAATACAGCACCCGATGTCACATGAAGGCCATAAACATTATCAAGGACATCAACCACCCGAGCCACTGCCTATTCACCCCGCTATTATCCAGAAGGCGAGGTCTGTACAGGTGCATCAAAGCTGGGACCGAGAGAATGAAAAACAGCTTCTATCTCAAGGCCATCAGACAGTTAAATAGCCATCACTAGCACATTAGAGGCTGCTGCTGCCTATTGAAATCACTGGCAACTTTAAGAAATGGAACACTAGTCACTTTAATAATGTTTACATATCTTGCACTACTCATCTTATATGTATTTACTGCATTCTATTCTATAATATTCTACTGTATCTTAGTCCATGCCGCTCTGTCATTGCTTGTCCACATATGTATATTTTCTTAAATTCCATTCCTTACTAGTTTTGTGTGTATTACGTATATGTTGTGAAATTGTTAGATATTACTTGTTAGATATTACTGCATTGTCGGAGCTAGAAGCACAAGCATTTCGCTATAACATCTGCTAAACACGTGTATGTGACAAATAACATTTTATTTTATTTTATTTTATTTCATCCAAACAATTTGATTCTTAATTCTGGACCTGGGTAGATATAATAACTATGTCTGTCTGGAGTGAACCATTCTAATCCCCTGCCTATTGACGTTCATTAGTTTAATCAAGGAAATATCCTGCTTCCAGGTCTTTTGAATGTGAACAAATGGAATAATCATAATATTCAACCTTTTGAGAGTCATTGAACTGAAATTCCCTATTTCACTCTACCCTTTATACATGCGTCTGAACAGTGAGCATACATAAAGTTGAAGTCGGAAGTTTACATACACTTAGGTTGGAGTGATTAAAACTATTTTTTCAACCACTCCACAAATGTCTTGTTAACAAACTATAGTTTTGGCAAGTCAGTTAGGACATCTACTTTGTGCATGACACAAGTCATTTTTCCAACAATTGTTTACAGACAGATTATTTCACTTATAATTCACTGTATCTCAATTCCAGTGGGTCAGAAGTTTATATACCCTAAGTTGACTGTGTCTTTAAACAGCTTGGAAAATTCCAGAAAATTATGTTATGACTTTAGAAGCTTCTGATAGGCTAATTGACATCATTTGAGTCAATTGGAGGTGTACCTGTGGATGTATTTCAAAGCCTACCTTCAAACTCAGTGCCTCTTTGCTTGACATCATGGGAAAATGAAAAGAAATCAGCCAAGACCTCAGAAAAAATGTGTAGACAATTCACAAAATAGATGGCATCATGAGGAAGGAAAATTATGTGGATACATTGAAGCAACATCTCAAGACATCAGTCAGGAAGTTAAATCTAGGTCGCAAATGGGTCTTCCAAATGGACAATGACCCCAAGCATACTTCCAAAGTTGTGGCAAAATGGCTTAAGGACAACAAAGTCAAGGTATTGGAGTGGCCATCACAATGCACTGACCTCAGTCATGTAGAATATTTGTGGGCAGAACTGAAAAAACGTGTGCGAGCAAGGAGGCCTACAAACCTGACTCAGTTACACCAGCTCTGTCAAGAGGAATGGGCCAAAATTCACCCAACTTATTGTGGGAAGCTTGTGGAAGGCTACCTGAAACGTTTGACCCAAGTTAAACAATTTAAAGGCAATGCTACCAAATACTAATTGAGTGTATGTAAACTTCTGACCCACTGGGAATGTGATTAAATAAATAAAAGCTGAAATAAATAAATAATTCTCTCTACTATTATTCTGACATTTCACATTCTTAAAATAAAGTGATGATCCTAACTGACCTAAGCAGGGAATTTTTACTAGGATTAAATGTCAGGAATTGTGAAACACTGAGTTTAAATGTATTTGGCTAAGGTGTATGTAAACTTCCGACTTCAACTGTATACCAACTAGGTTAGCATAAATCTGAGGTTGATGCTACACATTGAACTCCATCTAAATATGATGGTAAGGAAAGTGAAGAAGTACTAGATGTAATTGTTGATTTCATGCACTCCAAATTACTGTTGGAGTGGAATAATAGGCCTATACCCTGATCATGTGTGTCAATCATAATAATGCTATTCTTATCCAGCTCCCCAGACTGAGCCTTTGTTTTGGCTTTGGCATGATCAATCAGGTTGAAACGTTGTAGATTTCAGAAAAATGTGTAGGCGACATTTCTTGAAAAAAAAGGGAAAGTAAAAAGCAAATAATTACTTACAACTTGAGAAGTGTCTCTCTCTGGTATTTAATGTCCTCATATCACCATTGATCTATCAGATGACAACACCAAAAACATCCTAATATTAGTCTAGTCAATATGTGTTTTGACTGCATGTTGAGAGAGAGAGGAGATTGAGAGAAAGGCTACTCATTTTAGCAGAAAAGGGTTTGAAACCACTTGCCATATTCTGAAAATGAAAAACAACAAATATTCCCTAAATAATGTGTTCCATATTCATAATTATGATATTAATGATTTATTACACCAATAAAGCAAACATGCTTATCAACATATTTGTAATCACATGTAAATGAATGCCATACATTCCTAGTATCCTGTCTTCCTCTCCTCAGATGGTGAATTAAAATGGTATCTTAAGTGTATGTTCAATAGCTGTATGTTCAGTACCGTCCAGCTCCATACGAGGACCAAACTATGAATTGTAATTGCAAGAGACCAATATTCCAATTTCCTACACAAATTCCTATTCCAATATTTCAACACATTCATTCCTTTCAGAACTCTTCAGTATGACCCAACATCAGCATTGAGATTAGAGTGAATTCTGTGTTGTTTATCATGACTTCTGAAGGAGTTCGGAATCACAAGTTGAACTAATTACACTAGCCAAAGCCCAGTGCTCATTACGAGCAACACAATTATAATGCAGGACGAAAAGAAATACACCCCAGAATATTTGATGTTGACTAGACCTCTGCATATCCAGTTATCTCCCTCCAGATCTAATTTAATTGTACTGTTTGCGCACCTCACTTAGGGGAAAAGTCAACTTAAACAATCTAATAAACTGAGGAAGCTTTAAAGATAAAAGTCCAGGGCACATTAAAGTAAACATTTTACACCACATCAAAAAAGAATATGCAACCCTCAGTGTCCCAGTGCAATTGCCGGTGAGGAAAAACAGCCTTGAGTGGAGACTAATCCTGAATGGCACCTTATTCCCTACATAGTGCACTACCTTTGACCTGTGCTCTATATAGGGAATAGGGTGCCATTTGGAATGCAGCCCCAGATTCCAGCCTACAACCACTGCTATCAGATGGCTTATCTAGCTACCTACCTCCTGCCTGGCCTGTACTGTATGCCAATAATACTTTCTAAGACTTGTTTTTTTATAAAAAAATGTAAAGCAAAGATATACACAAATAATTAATTGTCTGATGAAATTGCTTTAGTAAGGGGTACATAACAGGGATGCCCTCTGTCCCCCTTCTTGTTTGCACTGGCAATTGAACTGCTTGCAGAAATAATTAGACAGGACCAAAATGTAACAAGTATCAGTATTTTTAAAATGAATATAAACTAAACTTATTTGCAGATGATCTCCTGATATGCTTGCCCAATATTGAAAATACATTTTCAGAATACTATAATTAATACAAATAATGGCAATAGGAAAAATAAATCTAATTAAATAGAACAATATTGCCATTGTCACGACTTCCGCCGAGGCTGCCTCCCCTCCTTGTTTGGGCAGGTTTTGGCCTTCGTCGTCACCGGCCGATCCATTTATCATCACTCCACTTGTCTTGTCTAATTAATCACACACACCTGGTCCTTATCCCCAATTAGTCATTGTATAAGTGTTCCCTCTGCTTCCTTGTCTGTGTGGGTGATTGTTTGTAGTGAGCTTTGTGTAGCTCGGTTGAGCTACCCTTACCTTGTTGTTGCCAGGGTAGATATTTCCCCTGTGCCTGAGTTTTGTTGTCGCATGCTTGCGCAACTGTTTATTGATGGAATAAACTCTTTGGATGCGTATTACTCTCCTGCGCCTGACTCCTTCTATCACACGCATCACAGAATCACCCACCCGCTATGGAGTCAGCGGGAGAAGAGCGCATGCCTGGAGTCGTGGCACGGGTCCAGGAGCACTCCATGATGCTGGCCAGCTTGAAGGGAAGCGATGGATCGGGTTCTTCAGGTCGTCCAACGCCTGGAGAGGAGCAGACGCGATCTGTCGAGACCAGCTGGCCAACCAGATCCAGCCACCTACACCCCAGCACCATGAGGGATCCAGATATCCCGACCACGGGCGTTTGAGGGGACAGCGGCGCTGTGCCAGGGATTCCTCCTCCAATTGGAGCTTTACTTCGCCAGCATCAGGCCGGCACCACCGGAGCAGGTGAAGGTGTCTGTCCTCGTTTCCTGCCTCTGTGGGAAAGCCCTGGAGTGGGCCAATGCGGTGTGGGACAAAGGAGGAACCGCGTTGGAGGACTACAGGGAGTTCGCTTGCCTCTTTCGGGTGGTATTCGACCACCCGCCCGAGGGTCGAGAGGCGGGTGAGCGACTGGTCCACCTGAGGAAGGGGACGAGGACCACGCAGGACTTCACGTTGGAGTTCCGGATGCTGGCAGCGGGGTCCGGGTGGAAGAGCGGGCCCTGATCGACCATTTCCGGTGCCATCTGCGGGAGGACGTCCGACGGGAGCTAGCCTGCCGGGACACCATGTTGTCCTTCGATAAACTGGTGGACATGGCCAATCGGTTGGACAACCTTCTGGCAGCCAGAGGACGTCCTGGTAGGGGTCTGCCCGTTTCCACCCCGGAAGACAGATCTCGAGCCGATGGAGCTGGGTGGAGCCGCCGGCCGAGAGAGCGGAGGAGGACAGCGACAGTGCCACTCTGGTGGCACGAAGGGACAATCCACCACATGTCGTAGTAAACGTTATTTTGGGCCTGGAGGCGGCAGGCAGGGCACTCATGCATCACCCCAGGTATCGAACACCCACACTGGTTCAGAGCCCTCTGTTGCGCACTGTACCCTACCTATCCACTTTCCCGATCACATGGTAGTTCCCCAGTGTAAGGCGCTAGTCGATTCAGGTGCAGCTGGGACCTTTATGAATAGGGCATTCGCACGCCGTCAAGGCATTTCATTGGTTCCCCTCTCCATTCCACGTCCCCTCAGAGCATTCGATAGTCGACCATTAGGGTCCGGATTTGTTACGGAAGTCACTATACCACTCACCATGATCGCCCAGGAGAATCATTTTGAGCAGGTGATTTTTGCGATTATTGAATCTCCTGCTTTCCCTGTGGTTTTAGGTATCCCTTGGTTAGCACTCCACAACCCCACCTTCTCATGGCCGCAGAGGTCTCTCACGGGGTGGTTGTGTGAGTGTCAGGGTAGGTGTCTAGATGTTTCCGTTGGTGCAACCAAGGTGGAAAGTCCAGATAGTACCTCCACCGTGCGCATTCCCCCCGAATACCGTGATCTGGCGCAAGCGTTCTCTAAAACGCAGGCGACTAAGTTACCACCTCACCGGGCGGGGGATTGCGCGATAAACCTCAGGGTAGACGCTGTACCTCCCAGGAGTCATATATACCCCCTGTCACAGGCGGAAACGGTGGTTATGGAGACATATGTCACCGAGTCCCTGCGTCAGGGGTACATACATCCCTCCACGTCACCCGCCTCCTCAAGTTTCTTCTTTGTGAAGAAGAAGGACGGAGGTCTGCGCCCGTGCATTGATTGTCGACAACCTGGTGCGTATCCGAGAGGGAGATGAGTGGAAGACAGCATTCAGCACAACCACGGGGCATTATGAATACCTGGTGATGCCCTATGGTTTGATGAATGCTCCCTCAGTTTTCCAGTCCTTCCAGTGGTCTACATCGATGACATCCTGGTGTATTCCGCTACTCGCACTGAGCATGTGTCCCTGGTTCGCAAGGTGCTGGCCCGACTGTTGGAGAATGACCTTTATGCTAAGGCAGAGAAGTGTATGTTTTTCCAGCAATCCATCTCCTTCCTTGGATACCGCATTTCCACCTCAGGGGTGGAGAGGGAGGGAGATGGCATTTCAGCCATGCGTAATTGGCCGACTCCAACCACGGTTAAGGAGGTGCAGCGATTCCTTGGCTTTGCCAACTACTATCGAAGGTTTATCCGGGGCTTTGGCAAGGTCGCAGCTCCAATCACATCCCTGTTGAAGGGTGGGCCGTCCCAGCTCCACTGGTCTGCTGAGGCGGATCTGGCCTTCAGGAGACTGCGGGGTCTGTTCACCTCAGCTCCGGTACTAGCCCACCCCGATCCATCACTACCGTTTGTAGTGGAGGTGGATGCGTCCGAGGTAGGGATGGGAGCTGTCCTATCCCAACGTTCGGGCACGCCACCCAAGCTCCGCCCCTGTGCCTTCTTCTCGAAGAAGCTCAGCCCGGCGGAGCAGAACTACGACGTTGGTGATCGGGAGCTGTTGGCTGTTGTCCGAGCTTTGACCGTGTGGAGGCATTGGCTCGAATGGGCGAAACACACTTTCCTCGTCTGGACGGACCACCGTAACCTGGAGTACATCCGGGCAGCGAGGAGGCTGAATCCTCGCCAGGCCAGGTGGGCCCAATTCTTCACCCGGTTTGATTTTACATTGTCATACATTCCGGGTACGAAGAACGTAAAGGCAGATGCACTGTCCCGGCTGTATGACACAGAGGATAGGCCCAGAGACAACACCCACATACTCCCGGCCTCCCGCATTGTGGCGCCGACGCGGATATAGCGCAGGCATTACGCACAGATCCATCTCCACCGCAGTGTCCAGCTGGACTGCTGTACGTGCCTGCTCTTATCCGTGATCGTCTGATCATCTGGGCACACACGTCACCCTCCTCTGGTCACCCAGGTATCGGTCGTACAGTGCGCTGCCTGAGTGGAAAGTACTGGTGTCCTACCTTGGCTAAGGACGTGAGGGTGTACGTCTCCTCCTGCTCAGTGTGCGCCCAGAGTAAGGCACCTAGGCACCTCCAAGCGGGTAAGCTACAACCGTTACCAGTTCCACAACGACCATGGTCTCACCTTAGCATTGATTTTCTGACTGATCTTCCCCTCTCCCAAGGTAACACCACCATCCTGATCGTTGTAGACCGCTTCTCAATGTCCTGCTGCCTCCTTCCTCTGCCCGGTCTCCCCACGGCCCTGCAGACTGTGGAGGCCCTGTTTACTCACGTCTTCCAGCACTACGAGGTACCAGAGGATATAGTGTCTGACCGAGGTCCCCAGTTCATGTCCAAGGTCTGGAAGGCGTTCATGGAACGTCTGGGGGTCTCGGTCAGCCTGACCTCTGGGTTCCACCCCGAGAGTAATGGGCAGGTGGAACGGGTAAATCAGGACGTGGGTAGGTTCCTGCGGTCCTACTGCCAGGACCGGCCGGGGGAGTGGTCGTTGTTCTTGCCATGGGCAGAATATGCCCAGAACTCTCTCCACCACTCCTCCACTAACCTAACGCCTTTCCAGTGTGTTCTAGGTTACCAACCAGTTCTGGCACCGTGGCACCAAAGTCAGACTGAGGCTCCTGCGGTGGATGACTGGTTTCGGCGCGTGGAGGAGACGTGGGATGCTGCCCACGTTCACCTCCAACGCGCCGTGCGTCGTCAGAAGGCCAACGCTGTCTGCCAACGCAGTGAGGCCCCCGTCTTTGTACCGGGGGATCGGGTCTGGCTCTCGACCCGGAATCTGCCCCTCCGCCTGCCCTGCCAGAAGCTGAGCCCACGGTTTGTGGGGCCGTTCAAAGTCCTGAGGAGAGTCAACGAGGTCACATATAGGTTATTACTTCCCCCTGATTACCGTATTAACCCCTCGTTTCATGTGTCTCTCCTCAGGCCGGTGGTAGCTGGTCCGCTCCAGGAGTCTGAGGTGCAGGAGGTCCCTCCACCTCCTCTGGACATCGAGGGGGCCCCGGTGTACTCGGTCCGTTCCATCCTGGATTCGAGGCGTCGGGTGGGGGGCCTTCAGTACCTCGTGGAGTGGGAGGGGTACGGTCCGGAGGAACGGTGCTGGGTCCCGGTGAGGTATATCCTCAATCCCTCCATGTTACGGGATTTCCACCGTCGCATTCCGGCTCGCCCTGCTCCGCGTCCTCCTGGCCGTCCCCGAGGCCAGGGTCGGCGCGCTGCTGGAACCGTGTGTCAAGGGGGGGGGGGGGGGGGTACTGTCATGACGTGCTTAGTCCCCTCCTGTACTCCCTGTTCACCCATGACTGCATGGCCAGGCATGACTCCAACACCATCATTAAGTTTGCCGATGACACAACAGTGGTAGGCCTGATCTCCGACAACGATGAGACAGCCTATAGGGAGGAGGTCAGAGACCTGGCCGTGTGGTGCCAGGATAACAACATCTCCCTCAAAGTGATCAAGACAATGGAGATGATTGTGGACTACAGGAAAAAAAAGAGGACTGAGCATGCCCCCATTCTCGTCGACGGGGCTGTAGTGGAGCAGGTTGAGAGCTTCAAGTTCCTTGGTGTCCACATCACCAACAAACTAACATAGTCCAAGCATACCAAGACAGTACCAAGACAGTAGTGAAGAGGGCACGACAAAACCTATTCCCCCTAAGGAGACTGAAAAGATTTGGCATGGGTCCTCAGATCCTCAAAAGGTTCTACAGCTGCACCATCGAGAGCATCCTGACTGGTTGCATCACTGCCTGGTATGGCAACTGCTCGGCCTCCGACCGCAAGGCACTAAGAGGGTAGTGCGTATGGCCCAGTACATCACTGGGGCCAAGCTTCCTGCCATCCAGGACCTCTATACCAGGCGGTGTCAGAGGAAGGCCCTAAAAATTGTCAGAGACTCCAGCCACCGTAGTCATAGACTGTTCTCTCTGCTACCACACGGCAAGCGGTACCGGAGCGCCAAGTCTAGGTCCAAGAGGCTTCTAAACAGCTTCTACCCCCAAGCCATAAGACTCCTGAACATCTAATCAAATGGCTACCCAGACTATTTGCATTGCCCCCCCCCCCCCCCCCCCCCCACCTCCCTTTACGCTGTTGCTACTCTCTGTTTATTATCTATGCATAGTCACTTTAATAACTCTACCTACATGTACATATTACCCCAATTACCTTGACTAACCGGTGCCCCCGCACATTGACTCGGTACCGGTACCCCCTGTATATAGCCTCGCTATTGTTATTTTTACTGCTGCTCTTTAATTATTTATTACTTTTATTCCGTATTATTTTATATTGTATTTTGTTGTGATTTTTTTTGTATTCTTTCTTAAAACTGCATTGTTGGTTAAGGGCTTGTAAGTAAGCATTTCACTGTAAGGTCTACACCTGTTGTATTCGGTGCACGTGACAAATAAAATGTGATTTGATTTGATTTGATATTAAGCTATTATAAACTGGTTACCAATGTAATTAGAGCAGTAAAAATAAATGTTTATAAACGGTCTGATATACCACGGCTGTCAGCCAATCAGCATTCAGGGCTCAAACCACCCCGTTTATAAATTAGTTTATACTGGATTAAGCGTACATTTTCGTAACTGTAATTTCGTTAGTTATGTTCCAACATTCCCTCCATCTTGAGCCAATATCAGTTATTTTTAAGTCTTGGTTCCAATAGTTAATATTTTTTTCCTATCCAACTGATATCATGTGATATCATGTGAATATCCTTTTCTGACTCAAATAGGAATCCTTCAAGATTGCTCTTAAAATCGAAATTTCGTGATATGAAACTTTTAAGTTGCATGTATTTGAAAATATCTACATTGGTCAGTCCAAAATTGCTTTTTAATTCTGTCATGGAAATAAATGTATTTCCTATTACCAAGTCATTTACGGTTTCTATGCCTTTAATTTCCATGTGGACTAATTTATCGGTGAATTCTGAAAAGCTATCCAAGGATTGTTCCATAGGGGTGTGTTTTAAGGGAGTAATATTGGTTCTTGTAGAATATGTTTAATTTTCTTCCATATTGTTATACTGTTCTTAACTATGAAGTTGTTAACGTTCTTAGATTTAACCTTTAAAAATAGACATGTGAAAAGAATCTGGGGATGAGCATGCTTATCTTCAGTGTGTACCCATTGTTCCTCTTTAGTGTCTTTTAACTATATGTCGCAAGTAAAAGCCTTGGGTGGCGAGATGATTCAATTCCAAATCTGGAAGGTTAAAACCACCCTCAGACACAGGAAGATGTAAAACTTCCCTATTTATTCCATGAGTTTTATTTGCCCATATAAAGTCAGTTATGACTGAGTATACTTTTTTAAAGAATGTCTTTGGTGAGGTAATTGGTATTACCGAGAATAAATATAAAAACTTTTGGAGCCATGACATTCTGAAGAGGTTTATTCTACCTGTAAGATTTATGGCAATATTGTTCTATTTAATTAGATCTGCTTTCATATAGTTAAGTCATGGGATAAAGTTATCTTTATATATTTGTGGTTTGTTGTCACTTATTAAGTATTTGATATTTTTTGTGGTCCACTTAAAGGATTGCTGTAGATCACAAGTTTTTCTTTTTCTTTTCCTATTGCTATTATTTGTATTTTTTATAGTATTCTGAAAATTGATTTTCAATATTGGGCAAGCATTTCAGGAGATCATCTGCAAATAAGTTTAGTTTATATTCATTTTTAACAATACTGATACCTGTTACGTTTTGGTCCTGTCTAATTCGTTCTGCAAGCAGTTCAATTGCCAGTGCAAACAGGAAGGGGGACAGAGGGCATCCCTGTTTTGTGCCCCTTTCTAAAGCAATTTCATCAGATCATTTATTATTTGTGTATATTTTTGCTTAAAAAAATTAATAAAAAAACAAGTCTTAGAAAGTATTATTGGCATACAGTACAGGCCAGGCAGGAGGTAGGTAGCTAGATAAGCCATCTGATAGCAGTGGTAGTGGGCTGGAATCTGGGGCTGCATTCCAAATGGCACCTTATTCCCTATATAGAGCACTGGTCAAAAGTAGTACACTATGTAGGGAATAAGGTGCCATTCGGGACGCAGCCTGGATTAGTCTCCACTCAAGGCTGTTTTTCCCACCTGCAAATTGCAATGGGACACTTCCCTGCCCAGATCCACGGAGTCTGAGGGTTGCATATTCTTTTTTGATGTGGTGTAAAATGTTTACTTTAATGTGCCCTGGACTTTTATCTTTAAAGCTACCTTCATCCCCTCTATTAGATTGTTTAAGTTTACTTTTCCTTTATGTGCGGTGCGCTAACAGTACATTTAAATTAGATCTGGAGGGAGATAACTGGATATGCAGAGGTCTAGTCAACATCAAATATTCTGGGGTGTATTTCTTTTTGTGCTGCATTTTTTTGTTGTTGCTCGTAATGAGCACTGGGCTTTGGCTAGTGTAATTAGTTAAACTTGTGATTCCGAACTCCTTCAGAAGTCATGATAAACAACACAGAATTCACTCTAATCTCAATGCTGATGTTGTGTCATACTGAAGAGTTCTGAAAGGAATGAATGTGTTGAAATATTGGAATAGGAATTTGTGTAGGAAATTGGAATATTGGTCTCTTGCAATTACAATTCATAGTTTGGTCCTCGTATGGAGCTGGACGGTACTGAACATACAGCTATTGAACATACACTTAAGATACCATTTTAATTCACCATCTGAGGAGAGGAAGACAGGATACTAGGAATGTATGGCATTCATTTACATGTGATTACAAATATGTTGATAAGCATGTTTGCTTTATTGGTGTAATAAATAATTAATATCATAATTATGAATATGGAACACATTATTTAGGGAATGCTTGTTGTTTTTCATTTTCAGCCTATGGCAAGTGGTTTCAAACCCTTTTCTGCTAAAATGAGTAGCCTTTCTCTCAATCTCAACATGCAGTCAAAACACATCTTGACTAGACTAATATTAGGATGTTTTTGGGGTTGTCATCTGATAGATCAATGGTGATATGAGGACATGAAATACCAGAGAGAGACACTTCTCAAGTTGTAAGTAATTAATTGCTTTTTACTTTCCCATTTTTTTCAAGAAATGTCGCCTACACATTTTTCTGAAATCTACAACGTTTCAACCTGATTGATCATGCCAAAGCCAAAACAAAGGCTCAGTGTCACGATCGTCTAAGGAGGAGGACCAATGCGCAGCGTTGAAGGTGAACATATTTATTTCGAGAATGATCACACGATCAAAACAACAGACGAAAACGTGATGTCTACGGTTGAACACAAACCAAATAAGAACAAGAAACCACAAACAATGAATGCCTCACGGCTACCTAAGTATGACTCCCAATCAGAGACAACGAGCTACAGCCCTCTCTGATTGGGAGCCACCCTGGCCAACATAGAAATACAACGACTAGAACATAAACAAATGAACACCCTGGCTCAACATACGAGAGTCCCCAGAGCCAGGGCGTGACACTCAGTCTGGGGAGCTGGATAAGAATAGCATTATTATGATTGACACACATGATCAGGGTATAGGCCTATTATTCCACTCCAACAGTAATTTGGAGTGCATGAAATCAACAATTACATCTAGTACTTCTTCACTTTCCTTACCATCATATTTAGATGGAGTTCAATGTGTAGCATCAACCTCAGATTCAAGATAACCTAGTTGGTATATGTATGCTCACTGTTCAGACACATGGAGAAAAGGCTTCTTCTCTAGTATAAAGGGTAGAGTGAAATAGGGAATTTCAGTTCAATTACTCTCAAAAGGTTGAATATTATGATTATTCCATTTGTTCAAATTCAAAAGACCTGGAAGAAGGTTATTTCCTTGATTAAACTCATGAAATTCAATAGGCATGGGGATTAGAATGGTTCACTCCAGACAGACATAGTTATTATATCTACCCAGGTTCAGAATTAAGAATTTGGATGAAATTATATGGGAGCTCTGTTTTCCTCGTATAACTAACACTCATTACAATCTCATGGCTCGTTTAGGGGGCGATAATTCATCATAATATGTATTGTGGTTTTATGCTTTAGGCATTACTAATGTCCCTCATCTTCTGCTGTCATGACAACCTTTCAGCTATACTGTAGCAATGGGTGTGAGAGACTTTTTCACAATCAACACGCATTGTTGGTTATAAGTTGTTGGTTATAAATCTCGACCATAATGGTGCTGTCAAATACACTCTTATTAGTGTTTGAATATACTGTAAGCATTCAGTAATGCACTATATAGAGGTAATTAGTCAATGGTAATTGGGACACAACATTTAATGCAGTACAATATTATATATCCCTGTAAAGGACATTACTGCATCTATTTCAGTCTGTCTGTCCCATAGCTAAATAACATTTAGTTCTGTCTCTGTGGTCTGTCCTCTCTAGTGGGAAACACTTTTTCTGTGGACATCAGACTTGTGTCATGGGGTTCAGGTGTCATGTTTTATAACCTTTATATATAGGCCTATTAGATGTACAACTTAGATAATGCTCTCTAGCTGACTTCCTTTCACCTGGATAGCTCTTCTTTTTTTTTCTTTTTTCCTTCTTTCTTTTTTTCATGGGGATAGATCAGCTTTAATATTGCAGATAGATTGTAACTTCCAACATTAGTTATTATGTTGTTATTAGTTGTTGTTAGTTGTTATTAGTCCCATCCTTCAGCTCCATTCAACACCTCCCATCTATCTCTTAACACCATCCATATTGGATTTCTATTTGCCATATATTTTTCAACAGTTTTTTTTATTTTTTTTATTTCACCTTTATTTAACCAGGTAAGCCAGTTGAGAACAAGTTCTCATTTACAACTGCGACCTGGCCAAAATAAAGCAAAGCAGTGCGATAAAAACAACACAGAGTTACATATGGGGTAAAAAACATAAAGTCAAAAATACAACAGAAAATATATATACAGTGTGTGCAAATGTAGCAAGTTATGGAGGTAAGGCAATAAATAGGCTATAGTGCAAAATAATTACAATAGTATTAACACTGGAATGCTAGATGTGCAAGAGATTATGTGCAAATAGAGATACTGGGGTGCAAAAGAGCAAAATAAATAACAATATAGGGATGAGGTAGTTGGGTGGGCTAATTTCAGATGGGCTGTGTACAGGTGCAGTAATCGGTAAGGTGCTCTGACAACTGATGCTTAAAGTTAGTGAGGGAGATAAGAGTCTCCAGCTTCAGAGATTTTTGCAATTCGTTCCAGTCATTGGCAGCAGAGAACTGGAAGGAATGGCGGCCAAAGGAGGTGTTGGCTTTGGGAATGACCAGTGAGATATACCTGCTGGAGCGCAGACTACGGGTGGGTGCTGCTATGGTGACCAATGAGCTAAGATAAGGCAGGGATTTGCCTAGCAGTGATTTATAGATGGCCTGGAGCCAGTGGGTTTGACGATGAACATGTAGTGAGGACCAGCCAACAAGAGCGTACAGGTCACAGTGGTGGGTAGCGTATGGGGCTTTGGAGACAAAACGGATGGCACTGTGATAGACTACATCCAATTTGCTGAGTAGAGTGTTGGAGGCTATTTTGTAAATGACATCGCCGAAGTCAAGGATCGGTAGGATAGTCAGTTTTACGAGGGCATGTTTGGCAGCATGAGTGAAGGAGGCTTTGTTGCGAAATAGGAAGCCGATTCTAGATTTAACTTTGGATTGGAGATTCTTTATGTGAGTCTGGAAGGAGAGTTTACAGTCTAACCAGACACCTAGGTATTTGTAGTTGTCCACATACTCTAGGTCAGACCCGTCAAGAGTGGTGATTCTAGTCGGGTGGGCGGGTGCCAGCAGCGTTCGATTGAAAAGCATGCATTTAGTTTTACTAGTGTTTAAGAGCAGTTGGAGGCTACTGAAGGAGTGTTGTATGGCATTGAAGCTCGTTTGGAGGTTTGTTAACACAGTGTCCAATGAAGGGCCAGATGTATACAAAATGGTGTCGTCTGCGTAGAGGTGGATCTGAGAGTCACCAGCAGCAAGAGCGACATCATTGATATACACGGAGAAAAGTGTCGGCCCAAGAATTGAACCCTGTGGCACCCCCATAGAGACTGCCATAGGTCCAGACAACAGGCCCTCCGATTTGACACACTGAACTCTATCTGAGAAGTAGTTGGTGAACCAGGCGAGGCAGTCATTTGAGAAACCAAGGCTATTTAGTCTGCCAATAAGAATGCGGTGGTTGACAGAGTAGAAAGCCTTGGCCAGGTCGATGAAGACGGCTGCACAGTACTGTCTATTATCAATCGCGGTTATAATATCGTTTAGGACCTTGAGCGTGGCTGAAGTGCACCCATGACCAGCTCGGAAACCGGATTGCATGGTATTCGAAATGGTCGGTGATCTGTTTGTTAACTTGGCTTTCAAATACTTTCGAAAGGCAGGGCAGGATGGGATGATTTTAACAAAAGTTCTGAACCCTTCTATTTTCATTGTTTCTACAGATTGTAAATTGAAAATAAACATTTTTGCTAAAAGTATTATTATATTATTGATCGATTGACTATGACTTTTCAGATTACCCAGTAGTGCTGGGTTAGCTCCAGGTAAATATTGCAATCCTTCAGCAATTCCTGGACCTGTGACCAAAAACAAGCTACAAATGGACAGTACCAAAACAAATGATCTAAGGATTCTGTCTGTTCGCGGCAAAATCTGCAGAGCTGGGAAGATTGTACCCCCCATATAAATAACATTCTATTGGTAGCAAGAATTTTGTATAATAATTTAAATTGAAAAATTCAATGTTTTGAATCCTGCGTCGTTTTGCGTATCAGTTCATAAACACTATGCCATGGAATCGGTACGTCAAAAATCTCTTCCCAACTATTTTGCAATCTATATGGGACGGCTGTCAATCTTTTGGTCCTTAAATGAAACTGTTATATATTTTTATTTATCACAATTTTATTTAACCAATTATGTTCTTTAATGCAGGGCCGACAGACACGTTCCTTACCTTTTCCCCCTTCCACTAATTTCTGTCCTCCAAATTCATAGTCATTATATAAATAGGCCCATTAAATTTTTTTCTGGCTTGCCGTTCCAAATAAAATTGAATATTTTTTTCTCATATAATTACAAAAACTATTCGCAAGACTATAAGCAAATAGGTAAACTGGGATAATACTAAAGAGTTAATCAGGGTGATTTTTCTACAAATAGACAGGTATTTACCTTTCCATGGTAGTAAGATCTTATCTATTTTTGCTAACTTTCTATTAAAATGTATTGGAGTGAGATCGTTTATTTCATTTGGGATATATATTCCGAGTATATCCACATCACCATCAGACCATTCTATTGGTAAACTACATGGTAATGTAAAAATTGTATTTTTTAGTGATCCAATACGTAATATAGTACATTTATCATAATTTGGTTGTAATCCAGAGAGGTTAGAACAATTATCTAGATCCTCTATGAGGCTGTGAAGGGATTCAAGTTGTGGATTTAAAAGAAAACATCAATCATCAGCGTACATTGACACCTTTTTTTAAGCCCTGGATTTCTAATCCCTTGATATTATTGTTGGATCTGATTTTAATAGCTAACATTTCGATGGTCATATTAAATAGATATGCCGATAGTGGACAACCTTGTTTTACTCCTCTTGACAGTTTAAAACTTTCAGAGAAATAGCCATTGTTTACTATTTTACACCTAGGGTTACTAGACATGATTTTAACCCATTTTATAAGAGATTCTCCAAAATTGAAATGCTCCAGGCATTTCTATATAAACTCCAGTCATACTTTATCAAATGCCTTTTCAAAGTCTGCTATGAATAGCAGGCATGGTTTCCCAGATTTTTCATAGTGTTCTATTGTTTCCAGTACTTGCCTTATATTATCTCCAATGTACCATCTATGTAAAAAAAACCTGTCTGATTAGAATGAATAATGTCCGACAATACCTTTTTAATTCTATGCACTATACATTTTGCTAGAATTTTTGCATCACAACACTGAAGTGTAAGGGGCCTCCAATTTTTTTAATGGACTGGATCTTTATATTTCCCACTTGTATCCTGTTTCAGTAATAATGAAATCAGACCCTCTTCTTGAGTGTCTGATAATCTACCATTTACATAGGAGTGGTTAAAACATGCTAATAACGGTCCTCTGAGTATATCAAAAAAGGTTTGGTATACCTCGACTGGTATGCCATCGAACCCTGGAGTTTTCCCGGACTTAAAGTCTTTAATTGCATCCAGAAGTTCCTCCTCTGTAATTTCACCTTCACATGAGTCTTTCTGTATGGCTGTTAATTTTACATTATCAATAGAAAAAAAATCCCCACAATTAGCTTCAGTTAGAGGAGATGGAGGCGACTGAAAAAAAAACATATGCTTAAAGTACTTTGCTTCCTCCTTCAAAATATAATTTGGTGAATCATGGGTGACTCCGTCATTTGTAACCAGTTTCAGTAAATTCTTTTTGGTAGCATTTCTATGTTAAAGATAAAAAAAATATATTTGGTGCATTTTCCCCCAAATTCCATCCAGTTTGCTTTATTTTTATAATATATTACACTTGATCTTTCTTGAATAAGTTTCTCAATTTCTTTTTGTTTTTCCTCTAATTTATTCAGAGCCTCTATGTTACAGTTTTTATTGCTATCTATCTGTTCTGTTAGACCTTCTATTTCCTTTGTTAGTATGGACTTTTTTGACCTAAATTGCTTTTGTTTTCGAGATGAGTACTGAATTGCATGGCCTATAAAGGCTTCTCTCTTCTTAACGTTGTTAACACATAGCCTTTACTAACTCTCCCAATGTTCAAGAAATTGATAAAATCACCAACATTGTCTTATCAGCAGCAATCAATAGAACTTGACTGTATTATGCAGTTCACAAGGGACCAGTTGACATGCACTTACTGTTGCTAGTACTATTTCCATGTCCTCTGCTCCATAAAATATTTTATAAACTAATGCATTCAGGGAAGCTGGGGGTGAAACACTGCTTTTCAAATATACAGGTTGTGATGTGCTCAGAGTAGGTTAGGTGTCAACGACTATCATGTTACAACGGTCAAACCATTTCCCAGGAAGGAATTCCAAGAGGCAGCATCACAAAACAAGCAGCAATTCAGCAGAGAACTGTGTAAATATAGAAACAGAACCCTGTTGGGATCTGTTAGAACCCTGCACGAAATCGAAACGGAATGCTTGTTTCATTCAGAGACTAGAAAGGATGGGGGTGGGCCCTCTGCTAAACGATCTGTTTATACGAACTGCCTCTACTCAGCTTTAGATAACCACACACAAGGCTGCCGGATTCATTTCCAAGGCTTTTTGTGGACTCTCTTCAATTGAACAGTTGCCAAGGAAACCTCCATGTCCAAGGCTAGTCCTATTGTGTGTGCCCACATACTCCCTGAATGTTCTGGCCTAGATTACCATCCTCCATAGTGATTCTGGGAAACCATGAACCAAGTATTTATCTCTTACATATTTATGTAATCTGTTTTAAAAGCACCCACTAGACAAGGGAAACAGTAAATAATGGTTGTACGTCCTGTACTGTACAAGGGCGTAAAGTTATGATGTTCATATACTGTAGCAGTGAACAGGAGAGTTTGAAAAAGGTTTCCTAATACCATTCCTAATCATCTATCCATCTTCTCCCCTCATCACTCAATTAGATTGTGTATTCTTCTGTCCTCGTAAAAAAAAAAAGACTTTATGAATTTCATAACTCAATCTTTATCTTTTCCTCTCTCAGGACAACTCCCGAACTCTTTAATTTCCTCCCAGAATAGGATTAGATTGGCCAGGGCTGGGTTTCTGGGAATATGTAATTGAAAGTTGGCACTGTCATATATCAAAGGAAGGCAGGCTGTGGCTAACTGTACTGTGGCTCTGAGCTCCCCCGCTGGGACATCAATATGGGGCTGGGCTGGGCTGGGTAAAGGAGATGGAAGTGTCCTGCTCTATGAAATAGTGTGACAGATGCATCACCTTAAGTGCTCCCCCACGGGTCATTAGCATAACTGAACAAAGGACTGGACTTACTGTTTGTGTGTGTGTGTGTGTGTGTGTGTGTGTGTGTGTGTGTGTGTGTGTGTGTGTGTGTATGTGTGTATGTGTGTGTGTGTATGTGTTGCGAGCATGCCTGCGCCCTGTGTGCAGGCGTGCGTATATCTCAATGAGGATAATATTTTTTCCCTAATTGGTCATTTGACCAATCACATTAGATCTTTTCACATCAGATCTTTTTCAGAGCGGAATTAGTGGAAAACATATCAGAATTGGGATGCCTGTCTAAATGCAGCCATTGAGCCACAGAGCCAGGCTGGATCATGTTTAATGTAAATAGCGCAAGCCGCAGACCGTAATTAAACCCAGAGAGAAATCATCAGAGATGAGGAAGGCCTTACTTACTCTGCCAGAGAAATCATCTTCACCCTCTCTTAATTCTCTCCTCCTCCTGCTCCCCCTCCTCCCCCTGCTCCTCCTCCTCCTCCACCTGCTCCCCCTGCTCCTCCTCAACCTCCTCCTTCTGCTCCTCCTCCTCCTCCTCCTCCTGCTCCTCCTCCTCCTCCTCATCTTCTTCCTTGTCTTCTTCCTCCTCCAGTTTTTTGTCCTCTTCTTCTCCTTCCTCATTGGCTGTAGTTCTTCCTCTACCTCCTTCTCCTCGTCCCCCTCCTTCTTCCTCTCATTCCTCTTACTCCTCTTCCTTCTCCTCCTCTTCCTCCTCCTTCTTCTTCCCCCTCCTACTCCCTGTCCTCTTCCTACTTATACCAACAGGCTGGCTAAGTCCAGATGCACTCCTCTCCTCCTCAGTCCTCTCTGAGTCACCCAATCATTTTCAGGCCGATCCATCAATCACTTTATTTACTGCCAATCAATAGGAGGCTGTTATCTATCAGCTGTCAGGGGCCTCATGTCACAGCCATCGATCTGCTGCTTTATAGATGACCTACACCCAGCTCTGCTCTACTGGGGTCACAGGGTCAACTGCCCAGGCCTGTCGATATCCGATCATGACTAGTTATCTTCATTGAGTCATAGACATGACCACTCTTCAATATCTCCTGGGTACCTCGTCTGTCAATGAAGTTAGACTAGAGGGCCTGTTCTGGAGTGAAGATTACTGTGGCTGTGGGTCATTACAGTTCCAGTCAGATAGTGTGTATAGTGTGTGTAATAGTGTGTGTAATAGTGTGTGTAATAGTGTGCAGTCAGAGTTATACAAGTGCTTTTGAACTAGTGAACTGTCAGGTCAGGGCTGTGTGGGAAATGGGAACCCAGTTTTTCTGGGCAAGCAGTGATAAAATGTCCACATGAGTGTTTGATGCTGTGTGTGGAGCGGTCCATGGTACTGCGAATCTCGTGTGACACCTCACTCTTTTTGTTACACTGAACATGTCTGTACTCAAATTACTCCAATAAAGGTTTCTTATTTATCCCCTACATGAAACAGATCTCAAGTATGTTTTAGCATATTTATTTTCTTCAAGGACTAAAACGTGGACAAACTAACTAAACATTAGATGATTCAGAGGACAAAATGCCTGAGAGTTTGTTTCCATTCCCTATTCACAGTCATACCATCTAGGGCTAGGTCTATATTGTATAGGTTGTCCTGTCAAATGTCAGAATAATACATATTCCATGATGTCAACCCTGGGATGGAGAGGATCAAGGCAACTAAATATGATTAAACTATTTTCAAACTTATGACGGAACATGAAAGGAAATGCATGTATTGATGTGTTTTGTTGCTGCTTTTGTTGCAAAAAAGCAGTAGGCTTAATTTGAATTCCTTCCATGTCTTGTAGAGTGTTCAAAATAAATGCTTTCAGAAGATTTTATTTAAATCTTCGTGTGTAGGGAAGTGCCAGAGTTTTTTATAGTATATTTTCCTAAAATGACCATGTTGTATATGTTTTATGTGCTGTATCTCTATAGTGTGTTGTGCTACATTTTATATTTACTATGCCCAGCTTGACTATTCTCCATTGTATACTATTAAGGAGGACAAATATACTGCAGTAAGGTTAAATGTTCTCAAGCCCACTGGACTGTAGCCCTCTCTATCTGGACTAGGGCATGGACCTCTAGCTGGTTCTGCTAGGCGTGTGTTATGTCTTCTCTACCCTGATGCTCACCTCAATAACCTCCTGTAATAAAGGCCTGGCTACTCAGCCCAGCGCAGAGCATTCAGCTTGGACACCAGGGACTATTGATTGGCAGAGTTAATGGTTATGGTTATCTGATGTTCCTGTAAGACCACCTTTTAGAGTCCTTAAATGCCCTTGAAGATAATGACAGATCAAAATCAGCAAGCACACACACACACACGCACACTGACACACATACACACATGCACGCACACACGTGCACACACACTCCATCAAAAGACTGACAGAGCAGCATGTTAAGTTTGACTATGCAGGACTGTCAGTCACCTACAGTGCAGTGAGACAGCCATGAAGGACGTTGTACAAGTTAATCAACCATGCTAACCTAGTGATGGCACTGATGTCATTTCAAGGGCGTCTGTCAATCGTGCTGTCTTTTGAGGCTACAGATGTAGGATCTTAATTTGATCACGATGTTGCAGGAAATGTACAATTTTTAGGGTATTTAAGATTTTAAAAGGCTTCTGTTACGTCTCCTCCCGTTGCTCCCCTCCGGCGCTCTAATTCGCCAGTCTACTGAGCCACCGGTCTGAGCGCACCACCTTGGCAACACCGGAATGGAAACCCAACGCACCCTAATCACCTCCAGCGCACCTGCATCTCATCATCTCATCACCACCCCTATATAGCCCTGGACTGTTCAGTGTTGTGTTGTGTGTGATTGTTAGTGTCGTGTCCTCACGCTTTGTTCTCTTGCTCAGTGTTAAGTAAACCTCTACATTGTTGATTCCTGCGTCTGTGTCCTGCCTCCTTTTATCCTCAGTACTCGTCACAGCTTCTGAAGTTTGTAAATTCCACTTCATTTTCCCTTACAGAAAATGTATCAACCACTATAAAAATGTCCATTAAATATAATCCAGATAATAATTCACATTTCCTGTTGCTGCAGGATTATTGTCCTGCTGTAGGTCATTCCCATGTAAAGGGACTCATGAGCACCAACGTGAAGTTCATAGGAGTTCATATCAAACTGTCAAATGAAAGCTAAGAGTATTTATATTTTTGAGAAATTAAGGAATATATACATTTTTCAACCATTTTCCATCCTAAACATTTGGAATAAGCAAAGGCTTTGATTTCTGGTCAAACAGATGGAAAAGGGGTCTTACAAAACATCTACCAGAAAAAGTCTTAAAATGTGTTATAAATACATCAAAACACAATGTTGAAGTAAAGAACCTTGCCAACTAATATCAACACTTATATTTACACTTATATTTAGTTTAGCGACTGGAGGCCGCTTTACCGCCGACACTGTTTGAAGGCACACCTGTTAATTGAAATGCATTCCAGGTGACTACCTCATGAAGCTGGTTGAGAGAATGCCAAGAGTGTGCAATGCTTTCATCAAGGCAAAGGGTGGCTACTTAATATAAAATATATTTTGATTTGTTTAACAATGTTTTGGTTACTACATGATTCCATGTGTTATTTCATAGTTTTGATGTCTTCACTATTATTCAACAATGTAGAAAATAGTAAAAATAAAGAAAAACTCTTGAATGAGTAGGTGTTCTAAGACTTTTGACCGGTAGTGTATATATATATATATAGTGGTATAATTGTTTTTTGTACCCATTGCCTGATTTATGAAAGTCAACAAACATTTGACTATTTTCATTTGTGAGTTCTTTGCCTTTCCCCGTGGTGATGGATGACAAATGGATTTTACATGGTTTTACCTTATTTGTATTTGTATTATTTATTTCACACAGTCTTTTTTGCTCATCTTTATCAAGGGTGCAAATGATTTGGGTCGTGACTATAATTGTATGTAGGAACTGGAGAGATGTAGACTACATGAAAAATGACGTGAACATGTCTAAAGAGAGAGGAGCAGGAAGCTTATTTCTGAGAAAGCATAATGGAGCTTTCCATAGCCAGAGAGAGACAGAGCAGCTAAGAGGGGCCTTTACTGAGACGAGGCAGCTGGGGAAAAGTGCTTATTTTACATTTTTATCACACAATAAGGCAAAAACCCATCCTTTATTGATAGAACCATCTAGAAAATAAAGCTTTGGAGGTTCAAAGTACAGCAAACATGACAGGATGCAAGGGGTTTGACTGGATCTGGGGGAGGAAAAACAAGCAAGCAAGCTGTGAAGATTGCTTCACAAGAACTTAAAGCATATGAATAACAAACTTGGACAATGGTCACTACATCTGAGTCAAGAAAATACCAAATCTACACAAAACATCCCATACTCAGATTAGCACCCAATTCCTTGAAACTCTTTATAGTGCTGGCACACCTTAATACTTCAAAACATGCTTTTCTTTGCTGTGCTGAAAAGAGAGCTGCCTTGATGTTCGTGACATTTCCTGATTTTGTATGTTATATAAGCCTCACATTCAAACACCTGGAAGTTAATCAGCAGTGAATTCCGGCAATGACAGTTTGAAAGAATGCCAAAGAAGCCCATTATCTGATAGCTATCTCCAAGAGAAACAACAAAGCATCTTGAGTCCTAATGTGCTGTTTCCCTCTAAAGAATGCCTCAGCATTGTGTACCATTAGATATGTCACCTTAGGTAAGCAGCCCAGTGTGGTTAGATCAATGGGTCAGTCTAGTCTGAACAGTGGAGTCAGTCTGCTTTTGGTTAAATGCCTCAGAGATTGATAGCATTACAACTTCCCTCGGATGAGCTCAGGGCTTACGTCCCAAATGGCACCCTATTCCCTATGTAGTACAGGGCCCAAAGGGAATAGGGTGCCATTTGGGACTTAGCCAGGGTGTACTTTTGGAGGCCAGAGAGAATCGTTTCCTGCCATTGAGTTGTATAGTCTTTGAGGAGTGAGTCAACAAATGTTTTGGACACATACAGACTCAAAAAAAGCGAGAGAACCAAAGAGAGAACCATTCAATTAATCTTTCTGGGGGTTTTCTTGTGCCACGGTGACATTCAAAGCATCATTCTGTGTGGCAATGTAATGTTGAAAACTGAAAACAGTGACTGAACAATTTCTAAACATGGCTGGTGACCCTATTTGCTCAAGACAGCATGGAAAGTGAATAGATAAATTAATGTGTTTCCCAATTTGATTACCCTTTCCATAAAGTCTCTCGGCTGTTGATATGACTATTCTTTTGTACTCTACTTCTGAGAAACCTTGCTCTGCATCAACTGGTAACAGTAATGAATGAATTCATTTTGTGTAAATTCAGCTGGAAAATAAATGGTTACAGCCATATTATGATGAGTTATACTGATTCTTGTCCTACAGTTGTTTCTTTACATTAATGAGTAGCGTGTCTCATCACCTGTACTACTCGCCCTTGTATTCTCTCTCTCTCTCTCTCTCTCTCTCTCTCTCTCTCTCTCTCTCTCTCTGCCCCCCCCCCCCCCCCACACACACACCTTTTTAGCGGACACAAGTTGCTGTGTGGTTTCTGCGGTGCATCTCCCAACACACCTGCTTGTTTCAAGCAGTGTAACATCTCAAACACCTCTCCAGCCGGCGGATAATGAAAGATGGGGTGAAATATTAAGTGGCCGTAATGAAAGATAGAGCTGTGATCCCAGAGGAGGAGGAGAGGAGAGGAGAGAGGGAGGAGGAGGAGAGGCACCAATAAAATAATGGAAGTAATAGAGAGGCCTTGGTTCAAAGGGCAGCTCGCCGAGCAGAGAATAAAACAAGCGCTACATAAATCACTCCACACCGGAGGTCTGACACCAGCACTCCTTCCATATGGCACGACACCTGGCGGAAAGAGAAACCAACCCCACTATCTCAGCATGGAGAAGAGGAGAGACAGAGAGTTGTCCTGGCTGGGTAGGTACTAGGTTATCTCCACAGACACAAGGGTAATGTCTACACACACAACTCAATGTGCTAAACAACCTCTGTAATGTACAGAGGGCAGTGTGTTAGCTAACAATTTTGGCTGCAGGAATATAGAGTCATAACGCCTGGGATTCATGAGAAAAACCCACCCCACTGTCTCAGCATGGAGGAGAGGAGAGAGCATTGTCCTGGCTCTGGCTGGCTGGGTAGTACACAGGTACCCTCCACATACACAGGGGTTATGTCCACACACACACACACCCACACGCACATACACACACTCTGTGCTGAACAACCTCTGTACCAAACAGAAGGTCGTGTTACTTTTCGCTATACATTTTGTCTTCAGGAATATACATTTGGAAAATACTGTAGCCTGGAATTCATGAGAGGAAACTAACTTGTGACATATTCTTAGTATAGCATAGACAGCATTTCAAAATGTATACGATTCAGAGAAAAACCTTCAGGGACCATATAATAAAGAGAATGCTGGGCCAATTACTACAATAAAATGTCATATGCTAATAAAACATTCACAGTACGCATGTTGTTGCCATGTGATTTTTTAAATAATGTATAGAATAATGAATCCTATTAAGGTGCTTTTATGTTTCTCTTTGTCAAATTATGTAAAAGACTCTGTGGCATTTGAGTACATGCTGTGTACAAAGACTAGGGCAGGAATTCAATTGTTGCAGATTGTGGATTTTTTTCTCAATGTACTTGCAAACGGTTAAATTCTGGCCTATGGTGAATGGCTGTACTACCTCTGTTATTGAACATACACTACCAGTCAAAAGTTTGGACACACCTACTCATTCAAGGGTTTTTCTTTATTTTTACTATTTTTTACATTGTAGAATAATAGTAAAAACATCAAAACTATGAAATAACACATGTAGTAACCAAAAAAGTGTTAAACAAACCAAAATATATTTTATGTCTGAGATTCTTCATAGACACCCTTTGCCTTGATGACAGCTTTGCAAACTCTTGGCATTCTCTCAACCAGCTTCATGAGGTAGTCACCTGGAATGCATTTCAATTAACAGGTGTGCCTTCTTAAAAGTTAATTTGTGGAATTTATTTCCTTCTTATTGCGTTTGAGCCGATCAGTTGTGTTGTGACAAGGTAGGGGGGTATACAGAAGATAGCCCTATTTGGTAAAAGACCAAGTCCATATTATGGCAAGAACAGCTCAAATAAGCAAAGAGAAATTACAGTCCATCATTACTTTAAGACATGAAGGTCAGTCAATATGGAACATTTCAAGAACTTTGAACGTTTCTTCAAGTGCAGTCGCAAAAACCATCAAGCGCTATGATGAAACGGGCTCTCATGAGGACCGCCACAGGAATGAAAGACCCAGATTTACCTCTGCTGCAGAGGATACGTTCATTAGAGTTTCCAGCCTCAGAAATTGCAGCCCAAATAAATGCTTCACAGAGTTCAAGTCACAGACACATCTCAACATCAATTGTTCAGAGGGGACCGTGTGAATCAGGCCTTCATGGTCGAATTGCTGCAAAGAAACCACTACTAAAGGACACCAATAAGAAGAAGAGACCTCCTTGGGCCAAGAAACACGAGCAATGGACATTAGACTGGTGGAAATGTGTCCTGGAGTCCAAATTTGAGAGTTTTGGTTCCAACCGCTGTGTCTTTGTGAGACGCTGTGTGGGTGAGCGGATGATCTCCGCATGTGTAGTTCCCACCGTAAAGCATGGAGGAGGAGGTGTTATGGTGTGGGGGTGCTTTGCTGGTGACACTGTCTGTGATTTAATTAGAATTCAAGGCACACTTAACCAGCATGGCTACCACAGCATTCTGCAACAATACGATATCCCATCTGGTTTGGGCTTAGTGGGACTATCATTTGTTTTTCAACAGGACAATGACCCAACACACCTCCAGGCTGTGTGAGGGCTATTTTACCAAGAAGGAGAGTGATGGAAGGCTGCATCAGATGTCCTGGCCTCCACAATCCCCCGACCTCAACCCAATTGAGATGGTTTGGGATGAGTCGGATGGCAGAGTGAAGGAAAAGCAGCCAACAAGTGCTCAGCATATGTGGGAACTCCTTCAAGACTGTTGGAAAAGCATTCCAGGTGAAGCTGGTTGAGAGAATGCCAGGAGTGTGCAAAGTTGTCATGAAGGCAAAGGGTGGATATTTGAAGAATCTCAAATCTCAAATATATTTTGATTTGTTTAACACTTTTTTGGTTACTACATGAATCCATATGTGTTATTTCATAGTTTTGATGTCTTCACTATTATTCTACAGTGTAGAAAATAGTGAAAATAAAGGTGTGTCCAAACATTTGACTGGTACTGTATATATTTATATATATTTTAAAACATATATATGGGGGATTGAAGATGATGCAGACAATTACATTGATGGAAGCTACAATCTATCTGCAATATTAAAGCTGATCTACCCCCTAAAAAAAAAAAGGGCAGTCCATAGGCGCAGACAGAAGGATATCAAGGATCTGGAAAGATTCTGTATGGAGGAATGGTCTAATATCCCTCCCAATGTGTTCTTCAATCTCATAAAACATGAGGCTAAAAATCATTATCCTCACAAGGGGAGGGTGCACAAAGTATTGAAAACAGGGGTGCCAATAATCTTGACACCTGTCTTTTAGAGTATTTATATTTTTTCTTTGAGCAATGTTATAAAATAACATCATTTCCCCTTTTTTTGCATGCTACACTGAACAAAAATATAAACGCAACATTAAACAATTTCAACGATTTTACTGAGTTACAATTCATATAAGGAAATCAGTCAATTGAAATAAATTCATTAGGCCCTAATCTATGGATTTCACATGACTGTGCAGGGGCGCAGCCATGGGTGGGCCTGGGAGGGCATGTGTATGCATGTGTTGGTCAAAGATACCTTAAAAAATAAAGGTAGGGGTTTGTATCAGAAAAACAGACAGTATATGGTGTGAGCACCATTTGACTAATGGAGCTCGACACATCTCCTTCGCACAGAGTTGATCAGGCTGTTGATTGTGGCCTGTGGGATGTTGTCCCACTCCTCCTCAGTGGCTGTATGAAGTTGCTGATATTGGCGGGAACTGGAACACGCTGTCATACACGTAGATCCAGAGCATCCCAAACATGCTCAATGGGTGACATGTCTGGTGAGTATGCAGGCCATGGAAGAACTGGGACATTTTCAGCTTCCAGGAATTGTGTACAGATCCTTGTGACATGGGGTCGGGCATTATCATGCTGAATCATGAAGCGATGGCGGCGGATGAATGTTACAGCAATGGGCCTCAGGAACTCATTACGGTATCTCTGTGCATAGATAAAAGGAAATTGTGTTCATTGTCCTTAATAATCATGCTGTTTAATCAGCTTCTTGATATGCCACACCTGTCAGGTGGATGGATTATGTTGGCAAAGGAGAAATGCTCACTAACAGGGATGTAAACAAATTTGTGGACAAAATTTGAGAGAAATAAGCTTTTTGTGCGTATGGAACATTTCTGGGATCTTTTATTTCAGCTCATGAAACATGGGACCAACACATGTTGCGTTTATACTTTTGTTCAGTATATATACTGTATCTCAGTATTTGTATTATTTATTTTATACAGTATTTTTTGCTCAACTTTATCAAGGGTGCCAATAATTTTGGTCGTGACTGTATGTCCTTTGACAAAGGAGAGGAGGTTGTGTAGAAAGCCACATCATTTATAAAGATAATATGACGACCAGTCCGTAATGGTGGATGGCTGGATGCACTCTGCTGGAGGCTACTGCTGGGTGCATTGTGCATCCACTCTTAGATGAATTGAATAGATGGGCCACCATTAACAGAGTCCTACTTAACAGTAGTAGCACTCAAAAGGCTTTGTAGTGTCAGAGACAACGATGCTGACATGTTGTGATGACAAGAAATCCGCCGATACTGTCCTTGATTATAATGGTTTATTACATCAAAGATAACAGTATCAATTTACAGACTCCTGCAGACATCTGGAGAACAACTGACCCAATCTCTAACATGTTATTCCCCCCCGTCCTTTGTTCCAACCATGGTATTTATAATATGTAACATAATATGGGTGGTTTTTTATAGACCAATCCCTGGCCTTCACATAACAGACTCTCCTCTGTTTTAGGGGGCCCCTAAAGTAATGTTTTACAGATGTTTCAGCAAAGCAGAATATGCAAACCTCAGCCAAAGTCATAGAATCTTCAGATACTACATATTTCCCCCCTTCGAGACTAATTAAGTCTCGAAAACAAAAAGAATAGGATTATGACAAATCTTGTGTAACTTTAACAATAAAACAAAATGTATGTAGTGTGAACAAATTTTTATGAAGTGTAAACAAATCGTTATGGAGTGTAAGAGCAAAAAACCTGTCTGGCAGCTTTCTTTCCAAATATCCATCAATCAATCAAGACAGTAAAATTCTCTCACGGCCCCTCTGCCCCAGGCGACCACCTAAGTACTCCAGATCAATTTATAAATCTTTATCAATGCATTTTAAACTATGTTGCAATTGAAAGCCTCAGAAAACAAAATACAATCAAAAATGTCCACATTCAGGCTGGTCGACCCATCGGACCCTCCTGTGGATTCTCTCTGTCCCTGCCTAGACCCAATATCCCTAAGCTTCCACGAAATAAACAAAAACATCTGAGGTCCCCACATGTACCCAACAACAGAAAAAATTATTCTTCAAAAATTAATACAGAAAGAATATGACACAAATAATGTATTACACATGCAAATATGTCTATATATCATTGCAGACACTGGAATGTAGTCCACTACACTGCATCTCCTCAGCAGTGTCGACTTTTAATGCAACGTTGATGATGGAATCTGAACATTTCCACACCTTCCTTGTTCCACTTCCTCCAGTCCATTCACATTGTCCATGTTTGAGTATTTGAATCCCACTCTACACATTCCCCCATATGCTTCTGGAAGAAAAGAAAACACCAACCAGTATCTTTTGCAAAACAACACATGCAAATTAAAACATCAATATCAACAATAATATAAAAATGATATATAAAATGATATATAAAATGAATCACATTCCATTTCCCCCCTTTGATTCATAACAAAACACTAAATATCACAATAATATAATTATCCCACAATCAGATATTCAACATTTCCTAGAGTTATTTCAACCCTAGTTTTCATAACTTTTTAGTCTGACTTTTCCCCCAATTTTTTCAAAAACCATTTAACTGATTTATCCACAAAACTCTTTCCCACTAATTTGAGGATATTTGATCGGGAAGTCCCCACCTGCGTATGACTTCTTTACACAAAAACTTTGCAACCGATTGAGCATCTTTTAGCTTAGTTGGACATATTATGCACCTCTTGGTGTAGGAATGTAACCAAGAATAACAGTCACACCCCTGTAAACATTATTTTCAGACAGATTGTTCACCTGCCTATGACATAGTCAACCTGTTAAAGCAAATATGGTGCCCAAAAACCATACTCCTTTGTGATCTTTCTCCTAACCTCCCCCCTTGCAACATTAGCTAACCCATGTGCTTCCTGAATCATCAGACCTAATAGGTCTAGAGGCGCTACTATCAACCCCTCATGGTTTCTCCAAAGACAACAAAGGATTGTTACTCTGAGGATTTTTTATTGTCCTTAAAACACCTGCTTTCGAAAGTCCTTCAATTTGTGGTTCGATCCCTTGGTTTGCTTCATCTTTCAATGGATACTGATTCTTCCAAGGAGGTCTGGCTCCTGGTCGAAGTTCAACTTTCACCTCAATTGGGCTGATTTCACAAGTCCAATATCGGTACTGTGTTGAAACCACAAACATTCTGGAACTTGTTACAACATCTCCTCTTTCATAGGGTCTGAATCCATCTTCGCACTGCAAATAGATTCATGTGTCATCCGTACAGCTTTTGGCTCTCCTTGTCCTTGAGCCGAAATCATTATTTTGAGAAATCGCTGATCTTCACTCCTCCAAATCCCCAAATTCTCTTTCATCGGTACGAAAACAGCTTTCTCTGCTTCTGTCATCATTTCTCCTATTTGCTTCTGCTCATAGCCTTCAGAAACCAACAAGGTGGCACACTCTTCTCAATCTCAAATTCTTTATCCAGATAATCGTCTGTGTTTATCTTCATAGCTGCTCCTTGTGGTCCTAAAATTATTCAACATGAGCTGGGTTGAACTTTCTTTGGTTGATGACTCAACCATTCCTCTGAGTTCGATTGGGCAGCATTCTTGAAATACTTGAGCGTACAATGAAATTGATATTCCCGAAGCCTCGCATCTGGCATATTTGCCACAATAAATTTCTCCCATATCTTAGCCTGCTTCAAAAAATCTTCACTGAGATTTCCAATCCAAAATACTGAAGAAGAATCCATCTCTGTCGTCATCAACAATTGGTAAACCTTTTCCTTTGGCACTTCTACCAGACAGCCGTCTGGTGTAAATTTTATTGTACAGTTCAATTTACACAATGCATCTCTTCCCAACAATGCAATAGGTGTATGTTCTGATACCAGTATGGGTATTTTAATTTTCTGATTTTCATAGCAGAGCTCAATTGGTTCCGAAAGAGGAATCAGCTGTTTCACTCCCTCAAATCCCATTGTCCTAATTAGTTGATTTGACATAGTGAGATGCAGTGGCGGCTCCTGAAAAAATTCTCAGGGGGGGCAATTTTTCTGATGATTTAGGTGACCAACACACATTTTAAAAAAGATATGTCCAGCAACAACATGAAGACAGGGGCAGCATATAAGTCAATACTGATATACACATTACTTGCTTCAAAAAGGCCTCATGGTTGAATTGGAAATATGTGCACCTGAGCATAATTCACAACAAGCAAGCAGGAGCTTTTGATAGAGGCTACTGGAAACATTGATTGGTTATTGGTAATAAGAAATTTTTATAGACTTCCATATTATGCCCTCTTGTATAGATTTGTGAAAATGAACAGTGATAGACATTTTGCCTGAAAACAGAATTTGAAAATAATTTATAGAAAAGGTAAACACAGCTATCTGTATGGCTTTGTAAAAATGAACAACCATATTCTGGCCAATTGTATAGATTTGTAAATATGAACAACCATATTCTGGCCAATTGTATAGATTTGTAAAAATGAACATGAACAGATTTTTTTTATTTTTTTACTTTTTTTAAAATGAAAAATAACTATTTTAAACAACATCAACTGTGAACTGATTTGGGCGTGTGTGTGTTAAAGAGCCAGACTGGGAGGGACAAAGAGAGAGAGAGGCTACATTACTTGTACTGAAACTGTTCTAGCTTGCTGCATGATCAAATTCAGCTGATGCGCATAGCAATGCACGTAATGGGCATTCTTGAAATGCTCATGCACCTTTTGCTGCACACCAGCCTTCTCTCCCCTCATCACACTGGCTCCATCGTAAGCTTGCGCAATGAGTTTGACTTTCTCGTCGTCGGCAAAAAGACCGTTTAGTCTCTCCAAAAGCACACTGGCGATTGAGACTGAGGTTGATTCCGAGATGGGAAGGAACTCAAAAAAGCGCTCCTGCACTTTGTGGTTGCTATCTATGTACCTCAGCACAAGCACCAGCTGTGTCTGTGTAGAAACGTCCGTGGTCTCGTCAGCTTGGATAGCTACGAAGTTCGCCGACTTCACCTCCTCCACAATATGTTCCCTCATGACCGCTAGCATACACTCCAGTAGCTCGTTTTGAATGGTCTTTGATGTGCCCTTGAAAACTTTAGCATTTTTAAGATGGTCATCAAACACCTCATCTAATTGTGCCACAAAGTTGACAAGTCCAAGAAAAATACCAGGGTTGGTGGAGCCCTCAGTTTCATCTTTGCCTCGCAAAGCTAGCTATCTTGACAGTAGTACGTGAATTGATTGACGCTGCTACCCACTCTTTTCTTAGTTATGTTCATGGTTACTTATGTTACGTATGACGAAAGCGCGTAAGTGCAAGCCCTCCCGGAACCCATAGAGATTGTTTTGAAAGCTCTGATATTTGAAAAAAAAAAGATTTTACATGAGAGTCTATGAGAGACTCCTGGGCGATTTTCAACCTGACTGAAATCGCCCCAAAAGGGGCGGGGCCATTTGAAGCACGACTTTAGCCTGATTGGACATTTAGTGGCAGATCAGACGTCTAGATTAGAACACTGATAACTACTGTTGCCGTGATATAATTGATTAGAAAAAAAATCCCTTCCTTTTCCCGTTTGGCAGTGCGTCGCCCATATCGCCCTAATGAACACACCGCCCCTGGTGAGATGTGTAACATCTTCAGGCTGAACACAGATGAAAGCAGCTCCGCTATCCGCCATCACTTCCAATGGTCGGTTGTTTACTTTCACCTCAATTGTTGGATCTTTTTCCGGTCCTGATGCTACCAGCTGACACCCCCTTTTCGGATCTTCTGGGCACCCCTAGAATCCTTGCTCCGGGCCCCTATAAGGGTTCACCGGTCCTCCAGATGATCTTGACTGGCCCCTGTATCTTCCTCTGAAATTCCCTCTGGTGTTTCCTCCTGGCCCATTACACTCACGGGCAAAGTGACCAACCTGTCCACAATTATAACACACTTCTGAAGATTGCTGGAAGTATGGCTTAAATCTTCCTCCTCTTCCTCTTCCTAAGCCTTCTCGTCCTCTTCCTCTCCAATTCTGTGTCTGTCCAGAAACTGGCTATGGATATGAAACAACTGGTACCGCTATTGGTGGCTGGTACAATTGCATTTGACCTGGTTCGGTTGAAGCTGTGGCAGTGATTGTTGATTTGGTGCACACTGATTCTGCATAACCAAAGCTTGTTTCTTCTCCTTCTTATTCTCCACCAGTTATATTTGATTGAGTTTTCTGAGAGTTTCTTGGTCCTGTTCTTTCTGGTTGTGTTCATTTTTCCTGTATAGATCCACTTGATGGGCTATATGATCTTTATAGACACCTTTTGTCATGCTTCCAAGTCCAACCACCTCTGCCAGTTTGCTCCTTACTGGTGAGGGCAGTCCCATCTGCAGTTTAGCTCTCAAAATTGACTGCTCAATTTGACTCACATCTGGATCATTTCCGGTAATATTTCTCCACACTTGATGAACTCTTGATACATAGGCTCTCGGATTTTCTTGTTGTCCTAGTGGGTCAATCAGAATGTTGTCAGGATGCACATTTGTTGGAAACGTATCTTTCAGTGCTCTCCACAGCTGATTTCTACTTGCAGCCAACAATTCAGGATCATTCACCGCAGTCCCTACATATCTATTAAGTCCAGCTCTCTGAAAAATGTCTTCCATACCTGGAATCCCAAGGAGATTAGCCAAAAGTCTCTTAATGTCTCCTATGGCAGACTGTGTTCCCACCATAATTTCTTCCAATTTTGAAATCCAAGGATATGCTCCATCTTGAAGAGTAGGCAGCTTCTCAAGTATATCTGACATATTCTGCAAAGGCTTATACTCCAGGTTCTGTCCTTGAATTATCACTGGCATCATCTTCTTACTTGCGCTCTCTTCATTGTAGGATAAAATCCTCTTGAACATGAAGCACCTTTAATCTCCAAATCTTCATCGCTGTCTCCATCTTCACTTTCATCAGAGATCGAATCTATTGTATCCTTCTTCTTCCAACTTCCATCACCCCTTCTTTCCACTCTGGCCAACCTCCGTCTGATCACAGGGTCATATCCACCCATGATCTCTTCTGAATCACTCTGATCATCATCATCATCATCTTCAAGTTCCATCCTCCTGAACCTCACTCCACCCTTAGTTTCCAGACATCTCGTTTTCTTCTTACTTTTGGAGTTTGGATTCATCTTTATGGTCGTTTCTGCTTTTCCTCTCTCTACTATTCGTTCATCTTCATCTCTGATGCAATAATCACCCTCCTGAATGATCACTGGAAGCTGAGGATAGACGTCCTTAAACTCTACTTCTTCCTCGTAAGGTGGGGGTCTTTTTGCTGTTCTGCTTGTCCTTTTTCCCCATTGTAACAACTCTTTTATATTCCTTTATTGTGAATTTATTTGTATTTTTTTTTTTAACCAATAAATTTGTAAACCAAAAAATAATTTAGACTATGTAGCTTATGTTTTTTTTATATTATTAATTAATGTATTTATTTTTCTTTTCTTTTATTTTACCAAATTATTGATTAGTGGCAATCTTACCACATCCAATCAGGAAAAGTAAAGGAAAGTAGTCAACTTCAGAGCAATCCAAAAAAGATAGACCTGTAATCCACCAACACTACAGCACTCACAAACCAATTGCTTAATAATCACCCAATTACCTTAATTTTACAGAATAATGTCAGTGCTGGATTTACAACACAACTCTAATCAAACCAACTCATGCACAAAAAAACTCCAATGTGCAATTCTTAATTACATCAATTGATCAGTCTGTTGCCAAGTCCCTGTTAAATTGTCACAACATGAAATATGCTAGGCACACACAATTGTCACGGTTTCGGCCGAGGCTGCTCCTCCTCCTGGTTCGGGCAGGCTTCGGCGTTCGCCGTCCCCGGAATACTAGCTGCCACCGTTGTATGTTTCGTGTGTTGATTGCTTTGGTCTGTCTGGTACACCTGTGTCTGTTTGTGTCCTAATTACGTGTCCTATAAGTTCCCTGTTTTGTGTTAGTTATATTGTGTGTTGTTGTCCGCGTGTCGTTTGAGCTGCGTGTTTTGCGCTCTACATGTTTTGTTTTACGCATGTTGCGTACTGTTCTCGCCTCTGTATTTCGAGGTCGTGTAGTGATTATTGTTCACTTTACTATATTAAAGTTTGTTGGACTAAACCTCTGTGTCCTGCGCCTGACTCCTCATCACATCCACATCGGTGCCAAACTGACAGAACAACACACCATCTATGGAGTCAGCAGGATCAGCGACGACAACCTGGTCGCTAGAAGAACGGCTCAGTCAGCAGGACTCCATGATCCGGCAACTGGAGGCCGTTCTGGGCGAGGTGTCCAATTCTCTGCACCGGTTGGCTAATGGAGAGGTGCCCACGTCCTCATACACCATCCCATCACCACCGGTCAGTCCTCCTCTCTCAGCGCCGGAACCCAGTGGTATTCGGCTCTCGCTCCCGAGGGCATATGACGGTTCTGCAGCCGGGTGTCAGGGGTTCCTCCTGCAGGTAGAACTATACCTGGCTACTATACACCCAGCGCCCTCGGGATACGAGAGCGTCTCCGCCCTCATCTCCTGTCTATCCGGAAAGGCGTTGGAGTGGGCCAACGCCGAATGGAGGAGAATAGACGCAGCTACCATCACCTACGCTGAGTTCTCCCGCCGCTTCCGGGCAGTCTTCGATCACCCACCTGAAGGGAAGGCGGCGGGGGAGCGTCTGTTCTACCTCCGACAGGAGAAGAGGAGCGCACAGGAGTTCGCACTGGAGTTCCGGACGTTAGCTGCGGATGCAGGATGGAATGAGAGGGCCCTCATCGACCAGTACCGGTGTAGCCTGCGAGAGGACGTTCGTCGTCAGCTGGCCTGCAGGGACACCAACCTATGCTTCGACCAGCTGGTGGACATCTCCATCCGGCTTGACACCCTGCTGGCCACCCGCGGACGTCCCGAGTGGGGGTCGTCCATTCCATCCTCCAGCACCTCCGAGCCAATTCCTATGGAGCTCGGGGGTGCTGGCGCTAGAGAGAGGAGGAGGGAGAACCCGAGGGGGGCCACCCCCTGCACCAACTGTGGCCGTGGAGGACACACCGCGGCCAGGTGCTGGGGAGGGTCTTCTGAGAGAGGGGACAACAGGTCACGCACTGGGGAGTCATTTCAGGTGAGTAGGCGCCCCACTTACCCAGAGCTCTCTGTTGGTCACATGAGTATTCCTGTGCGTTTTCCACAGGTGGCACCTCATTCCCAGCATAAGGCGCTAGTAGATTCAGGCGCAGCTGGGAACTTTATTGATCGGGCATTTTGTGCTAGGTTAGGAATTCCCCTTCGGCCGGTAGAAGTTCCATTCCCTGTCCACGCATTAGACAGCCGGCCGTTGGGGTCGGGTCTGATCAGGGATGTCACAGCACCGCTGACGATGACGACGCAGGGGGGTCATGAGGAAATCATTCAGTTCTATCTGATTGACTCTCCTGCGTACCCAGTGGTGTTGGGGCTTCCCTGGTTAAGCACCCACAATCCTACCATAGCGTGGCAACAGAGGGCTCTTATGGAGTGGTCTGCCCAGTGTGTAGGGAGATGTCTAGGTGTTTCCATAGGGGCGACCTCGGTAGAGAGTCTGAACCAAGTGCCCGCACTGCGCATTCCCCCCGAGTATGAGGATTTAGCACTAGCGTTTAGCAAATCGAGGGCAGCACGGCTACCTCCTCATAGACAGGGGGACTGTGCGATAAATCTCCAGACCGGAGCAGCTCTTCCCAGGAGTCATGTGTATCCCCTGTCTCAAGAGGAAACTGCGGCTATGGAGACTTACATAGCCGAGTCCTTGGCACAGGGATACATACGGTCCTCTACTTCTCCGGTCTCCTCGAGTTTCTTCTTTGTGAAGAAGAAGGACGGGGGATTGCGCCCGTGTATTGATTACCGTAGTCTCAATCAGATCACAGTAAAATACAGTTACCCACTTCCACTGATTGCGACGATGACGGAGTCATTACGCGGAGCGCGGTTCTTCACAAAGTTGGATCTCAGGAGCGCGTACAATTTGGTGCGCATTAGGGAGGGGGATGAATGGAAAACAGCATTTAGCACCACCTCGGGTCATTACGAGTATCTCGTCATGCCATACGGGTTAATGAATACTCCTTCAGTCTTCCAATCCTTTGTTGACGAGATTTTCCGGGACATGCATGGGCAGGGTGTAGTGGTGTACATTGACGACATTCTAGTGTATTCTTCTGCACGAGCCGAGCATGTAGCCCAGGTGCGCCGAGTATTGAGACGACTGTTGGAGCATGACTTGTATGTCAAGGCAGAGAAATGCCTGTTCTTCCAGGAGTCCGTCTCCTTTTTGGGTTATCGGTTGTCCACGTCTGGCGTGGAGATAGAGGTAGATCGGGTAGCGGCTGTGCGTAATTGGCAAACTCGAACCACCGTAAAAGAGGTGCAGCGGTTCTTGGGTTTTGCTAATTACTACCGGAGGTTTATCCGGGGCTTTGGACAGGTTGCAGCTCCCATTACGTCCCTGCTAAAGGGGGGTCCGGTGCGCTTGCGGTGGTCAGCTGAGGCGGACAGGGCATTTGTCAAGCTGAAGAACCTGTTCGTCTCGGCCCCGGTGCTGGCGCATCCGGATCCCTCTTTGCCTTTCCAAGTAGAGGTGGACGCGTCCGAGACCGGTATTGGGGCAGTCCTGTCACAACGGTCCGGCACGCCACCTAAGCTCCGCCCCTGTGCGTTCTACTCTAAGAAGCTCAGCTCGGCGGAGCGCAATTATGACGTTGGGGACAGGGAGCTGTTAGCTGTAGTCCAGGCCCTAAAGGTGTGGAGGCATTGGCTTGAGGGGGCTCAACACCCTTTCCTCATTCTGACTGATCACCGTAACCTGGAGTACATCCGGGCAGCTAGGAGATTGAACCCTCGTCAGGCTAGGTGGAACATGTTCCTGACCCGGTTTGTTTTTAAGATCACATACATCCCTGGGTCCCAGAACGGTAAGGCAGATGCCCTGTCCCGGCAGTATGACACAGAGGAGAGGTCTATTGAGCCTACTTCCATACTGCCGGAGTCTTGTCTGGTGGCTCCGGTAGTATGGGAGGTCGATACGGAAATCGAGCGGGCGCTGCGTACCGACCCTACTCCCCCCGAGTGTCCTGTGGGGCGGACGTACGTTCCGCTCGAGGTTCGTGATCGGCTTATTTCTTGGGCTCATACATCACCCTCCTCTGGACATCCTGGTATTGGTCGGACGGTGCACTGCCTTAGCGTGAAATACTGGTGGCCAACGTTAGCCAGGGATGTGAGGGTTTATGTCTCCTCCTGCTCGGTGTGTGCCCAGTGTAAGGCACCTAGACATTTGCCCAGGGGTAAGTTACATCCTCTGCCCGTTCCACAACGACCATGGTCCCACCTCTCGGTGGATTTTGTGACCGATCTACCCCCTTCCCAGGGTAATACCACCATTTTGGTCGTTGTGGATCGGTTTTCTAAGGCCTGTCGTCTCCTCCCACTGCCGGGTCTCCCTACTGCCCTACAGACCGCCGAGGCCCTCTTTACCCACGTGTTCCGGCACTATGGGGTCCCCGAGGATATTGTGTCCGACCGAGGTCCCCAGTTCACCTCCAGAGTCTGGGGGGCGTTCATGGAACGCCTGGGGGTCTCGGTTAGCCTTACCTCGGGGTACCACCCAGAGAGCAATGGGCAGGTTGAACGTGTGAACCAGGATGTGGGTAGGTTTTTGAGGTCCTATTGCCGGGACCGGCCGGAGGAGTGGTCGAGGTATATCCCCTGGGCAGAGATGGCCCAGAACTCTCTCCGCCACTCCTCCACCGGATTAACACCTTTCCAGTGTATTTTAGGGTATCAGCCGGTCCTGGCACCGTGGCACGAGAGCCAGACCGAGGCCCCTGCGGTGGACGAGTGGATTCGGCGCTCGGAGGAGACGTGGGACGCTGCCCATGTCCATCTGCAGCGTGCCATCCGTCAACACAAGGCGAGCGCCGATCGCCACCGCAGTGAGGGGCCGGTGTACGCACCGGGAGATCGAGTCTGGCTCTCGACTCGAAACCTGCCCCTCCGCCTGCCCTGCCGGAAGCTGGGTCGGCGGTTTGTGGGGCCCTTCAAAGTCCTGAGAAGATTGAACGAGGTGTGTTACAGATTACAACTGCCTATTGAGTACAAAAATATTAACCCCTCGTTCCGTGTGTCTCTTCTCAGGCCGGTGGTAGCTGGTCCACTCCAAGAGGAGGAGATAGGAGAGACCCCTCCACCCCCTTTGGACATCGAGGGGGCACCGGCGTACAGGGTCCGGACTATATTGGACTCGAGGCGCCGGAGGAGTGGTCTCCAGTATCTCGTGGAGTGGGAGGGGTACGGTCCGGAGGAACGGTGCTGGGTGCCTAGGAGGGACATCCTCGACCCATCCCTCCTGACAGAGTTCCACCGTGGGCATCCCACGCGCCCGGGTCCGCGTCCTCCTGGCCGTCCCCGAGACCGGGGTCGGCGCACGGCTGGAGCCGCGCGTCAAGGGGGGGGTACTGTCACGGTTTCGGCCGAGGCTGCTCCTCCTCCTGGTTCGGGCAGGCTTCGGCGTTCGCCGTCCCCGGAATACTAGCTGCCACCGTTGTATGTTTCGTGTGTTGATTGCTTTGGTCTGTCTGGTACACCTGTGTCTGTTTGTGTCCTAATTACGTGTCCTATAAGTTCCCTGTTTTGTGTTAGTTATATTGTGTGTTGTTGTCCGCGTGTCGTTTGAGCTGCGTGTTTTGCGCTCTACATATTTTGTTTTACGCATGTTGCGTACTGTTCTCGCCTCTGTATTTCGAGGTCGTGTAGTGATTATTGTTCACTTTACTATAGTAAAGTTTGTTGGACTAAACCTCTGTGTCCTGCGCCTGACTCCTCATCACATCCACATCGGTGCCAAACTGACAACAATATCCTTTATGGGAAAGTAAGTTTTGTGAACAGAGCAGTACTGGCCTTGATTGGACTGGATCCGGAGCAGCACACACTGTCGCATGACGCATTTGTCAGCACCTCCTCTCTCTCTCTGTCTCCTCCTTCTCGTCTCTCACATGACAGAAGAACAAAAGGAACAGACAAGAATTTGGTCTTTTATGCACTCACTGGGTTATTTCAACCATACGATACCCTTTTAGACATACCTATGTTCACATTTGCGCTGAGAAATAAGCAAACAGCTTAACTCAGGAATATTATAAATAGCGCAATAACATTTTATTTTATTTATTTATTTTTTATTTTTTATTTTTAATCCGTCAACATATCTCTCATTTATACATTCAATAGATCTCAATCAAATAGTTTCATAGTTAAGCAACCCCCGATTTAACAAACAGAATACTTTATTCGTGTGTAAGTCTCCCCCTTTCTTCTCTGTCTGCATGTCACAGCAGCTCAGTGCAGGCAGGGGAGTGGCATATTTGCTCTACGTAACTCTAAACTCATAAAATCCCACGCATGCGCAGTTCATTCACCAATGCGATTTCAAAGCGAGAGGAGCTCCCAAGCAGCTCTCTCCAAGCTAAACAACAGAAAGCAGACAGACCAGCTGTCCCTCCGTTATTTCCAACACAGACAAACAGTAACACTTAACGAAACTCACAAACCAACACAGAACATAGAACACAAATCCTACTTCGAAGTTTCTTAACTTCACTTATCCTAATCTGCAGATTTATAGTTATTTTCTTATCCATTACAAATAATCGTCCTCCCAGGAGCTCATAGTTTTTTAACAATTATTAAACGTTCTCTTTTATAGAGACTCATAAGATTTTAACCTTAACTTCCTCCCAGGGGGCTCATAGTTTCTTAACCGTAATTAACATATTCCCTTACAAAAAACTAAAACCCCTGTTCTCAACCAAAACATATATATGTATATATCTCTAACATAAATCTTATCATAACATGAGTCTGCTGAAGCACAACAGAGACGTCTTTATTTTTTTTCTAACACACACACATGAAAATAATTCAATCAACAACAATGCATTCATTCATACGATACTCTAAAGCATGCTACCGTCGCTCCTTATTTCTCATCGTTCCTTCCTAAATTTCTGCTACCTCGAGTTGCAGATATTCAATGAGAGGTTACTTCGAACATATACCTCGTCAACTATATGTCGAGAGGTAACTTACAATGGAATGTATCTACCACAAACTCCAGTTCCCAGAACTGACCTTAAAAATCAACCTAGTAAGTTTTCAGGATTTTCGGCCCATCCTAATGATCGCCTCGTTTGAGGGCTTCCTTAAATCAGCGACGTCCTAATTAGTATACATTTTCCTTAGTTCCTTATTCTATTCCTTCATTCTATTCCTTTTCCCTTTAATTTTATTCAAGCCAAATATCCCTGTGCCCAGTGTTATCAATTCTTATAGACACTCCCCCCTGTTTGCGTTGTTCCCAACGCAAACAAATGTAGAAATTTAGAATGGATTCTCATCACACAGCAAATAACAGCAAAGCGCACACGCAAGTCCTTTGACGGTACATCTCTTCAATGCACACACACACACAAGCACACGAACTGACCAGTGCCCAAAGTGGTGAGAAAACTCACCCTTATCTGCCGGACTCTGGAGCGAGAGTCAGCTCGGAGCCCATGAATGGAACGCTGAGAAAAGACGCAACACGTCCCAAATTCCTCGTCGCCATTAATGTAGTGTCGAGACAACGATGCTGACATGCTGTGATGACAAGAAATCCGCTGATACTGTCCTTGATTATAATGGTTTATTACATCAACGATAACAGTATCAATTTACAGACTCCTGCAGACATCTGGAGAACAACTGACCCAATCTCTAATATGTTATTCCCCCCCCCGTCCTTTGTTCCAACCATGGTAATTATAATATGCAACATAATATGGGTGGTTTTTTATAGACCAATCCCTGGCCTTCACATAACAGACTCTCCTCTGTTTTAGGGGGCCCCTATAGTAATGTTTTCCAGATGTTTTAGCAAAGCAGAATATGCAAACCTCAGCCAAAGTCATAGAATCTTCAGATACTACAGCTTTTATGTGCTGTTATGTTGGCTGCTTTAAATCAGACTGTTAACAAAAATGTAGAAACAGTAGTGGTGTGGTGGCAGCTCTAGGATAGCAGTAGGAGTAGCTGATGCCCAGCATCTGCAGTCTGCAGGCCGAGACTCTTCCTGATTCACTGATTGATTCGAGGATAATTTGTTGTTTTTCCTAACTGACGAGACAGGTTTTAACTGATGAGCCATCTGGTTATTACAGATTTATGGCACAGCAGGCTCTGCCTCTGTGAGGAGAGCTGTTGAAGTTGTCACTTCCTCCAAATGGTCTTTGATTTAGAAGCATGCAGAGGGACGGTCGGCGGGACGGCAGGCGTTAAGTGATACGGATCACGCAAACACATTAAGCTTTTAGTCCTTATTGATGCTGTTATCTTCAGCCAATACTTAATAGTCACCTTCAAATAGGCCCTGCTGGGGAGACTGTTGGTTGGTGTATTGTTTTTGGCGAGTCTCTTTCCAGGCCCATTTTGGTGACAGCAGCAGTTGCATTTGTCTCCCTAATGTTCACATGATGCATCTCTCTCAGCTTAATGGTATCATATTGCAGTATTGAGCTTGTGGTTTACATATGAAGGTTTTGTGAAACTGACACTGGTGAAACGGCACTGACTGAGCCAGCATCTCAGTTTTAGTGTTTGAGTAGCTACACATTGACTGTTTGCATCACTCTGTTCTGTCCCCCAATCGAACTTGTTGATAAGGATGCCGCTCCAAAATGATCTTTGTAGTGAGTCCCAAAGAGCTTTTAACCGTTCCCGTTTTTGCTCATTTACAATTCAAATAATTTAAATACCCAATTAGTGCTAAATGCAATTATCGTCATTACGAAAGAGCGGCGTGTGTTTCTTGGCTGTGATCTTTCTCTATAGTGTGATGCACTCACTCACATAGGCTACCCACTTACTACCAGAATGGGAAGTGATGTGCTGTACGGGTGTGAGGAATTATTTAGTTTCAAGCACTCCACTCCTCTAAGCAAAAATGCCATCCATCAAGTGCACTCAGCATGGGAGCCCGTTCCAGAGAGGATCCCAGCGACCTGAAAGCCCTGCAAACTGAGCGCGCTGAAAACGCAAGTCACAGAGAGCAGTGCATTTATAAAGCTTCTATGCTCAGACCAATGTTTATACAGCACTCTGTGTGCAGAAAAACATTCATGGATAGAGGGCCATTCTTGCGACAAGAAATACTCCCCCAAAAAGGTGCTGCTATACTCTAAGGAACATTGTGAGTGGCTGGTTTACTTACAGTGCTTTAGTGGTAATAGTAGCGTACTCTGTGAGCGTCTCTAACAGGTTGTGGTATAACTGGCAGGTACAAGGCCATCTCAGATTGTGGTGAAGTTGTTGACTACTAAGAACACTATGATGTTCCCTCAGGAAAGCAAACCTTCTTTGTCTAAGATGATGTCTGGCAGATGAATGGAAGGACCATTTAACACAGAGTTTGTTTGTCTCTTGGTGGCAGTGTGGTTTCCAAGGCTTAATCAGACTTGTGTTAATGTGCTGCGGTGACATTTCATTTGACCAACATGGTGGGTTGGGTCCAGCGTTAATGAGAGTGATGCCCCAGCAGCACTCGCTACAGCGGTCGGTCTATGGGATTGACAACCTCTCCTGAGCCACTGGTAATTCCCTCTAATCTACCTCTCTCACCTTGGCTACCTGCTATAATCACCGCACTAGGAGGAGGAAGACGGTGTTTAAAGGAACCAGCTTAACGGGTCATTAGGAAAAGGTAAATTATTCATTACGGAATGTGTAATCATAGCAGGGCCTTTGGTGGCAGGCAGCTGCATAGCATAGCGCCGCTCGCTGCTTTGAATTCCACATACGCTGCTGGAAGAGGGATAAGGGAATTCTCTCAGTCCCCCCTTTGAGAGCTAGCTAAGCTAGCCACGCCCGCCCGCTCGGCGCTCAGCGCTCGCTCACGTTGGCAGGAGCCATGAAGAAGCGCTGGGATCAGAGGATCCAGGAAGAGATTAGGGAGCTGTGTGTAAATAGAGTTGGTAATTAACTAGGAATCAACTCAAAATGATCATCACTAATGCCAGGGTTGTGAACTGTGCATGTGCATGCACATACATTTGTGTTTAGTTTGTTGTTGCTGCAGTAACAGTTGCCCCCCTACTGTGAAGCTCTTTGCTCAGTGAACAAAAAGCAGATATAGCCTCCTGTGATGGACTGTAGGCCTACATGTGAGGTGACAATTGACTGTCAACCAGAACTAAAGCCATTCTGGGAATCATTAATAACGTTATCACACAGTTTATACAGTTCTAAAGGGTGGATTAGCTATGGTAGCCTCATCACTTACAGATATAACCATGATAGAACTAAATAGAATGTAATTTAATGTATCATATGGATAATGTATCCTATGGATATAACCACTATACATTTGATATATTCACATTCACATCCTACATACTGTAGAGCCCTCGCTCATAATTGCCTTTCATTAGATGTTTCCTGGGTATGTATGTAGGAAGTGATATTTTACATTGAAGAGAGGCTGTAATCATGTTTGATGATGAATATGGTACTACCGGTATGTATACTGAACAAAAATATAAACGCAACACGTAAAGTGTTGGTCCCATGTTTCATGAGCTGAAATAAAAGATCCCAGAAATGTTCCATACACACAAAAAGCTTATTTATCTCAAATTCTGTGCACAAATGTGTTTACATCCCTGTTAGTGAGCATTTCTCCTTTGCCAAGATAATCCATCCACCTGACAGGTGTGGCATATCAAGAAGCTGATTAAACAGCATGATCATTACACAGGTGTACCTTGTGCTGGGGACAATAAAAGGCCACTCTAACATGTGCAGTTTTGTCACACTGCCACAGATGTCTCAAGTTGCAGGAATGTCCACCAGAGCTGTTGCCAGATAATTTAATGTTATTTTCTCTACCGTAAGCTGCCTCCAACGTCATTTTAGAGAATTTGGCAGTACGTCCAACCGGCCTCACAACCGCAGACCACGTGTAACCACGCCAGCCCAGGACCTCCACATCCGGCTTCTTCACCTGCGGGATCGCCTGATGGGGAGGGTGGGGGTGCTGAGGATTATTTCTGTCTGTAATAAAGCCCTTTTGTGGGGAAAAACTATTTCTGATTGGCTGGGCCTGGCTCCCCAGTGGGTGGGCCTGGCTGCCAAGTGGGTGGGCCTATGCCCTCCCAGGCCCACCCATGGCTGCGCCCCTGCACAGTCATGTGAAATCCATAGATTAGGGCCTAATGAATCTAGTGTATTTTAGACTGATTTCCTTAATCTAGACTGATTTCCTTATATGAACTGTATAACAGTAAAATCGTTGAAATTGTTTTTGCTCAGTATAAATGAATTAGCGGAGGAGCTTCAAATGTAGCTGCTTGCTGACTTCCATCACTCTGCCCACAGTGTGGGTCTGTACAGCAGTAATGAATGCTTTGGAGTGCTTGCCCGCTTCCTGCTTTAAACTGTGGATTGACTCATAAAATACAATTTCCTCCTCAGTTATTATATTACAAAAGACTTTGGTAGTTCTAGTTCTAGTGAAGCTCTGTGAGAGTTCTCCTATTTCCTGCTTCCTGTGGTGAGCTGCAACTCCTCAGAAACAAAACACTCACTGGTTGGTTGTGCCAATATGAGAGAGTGCCATTTCTCCCTTTGTTTGCGTTTTATTTCTGTTTTATCCAATATCATTTTGTAAAAGAATGGGTATAAAAGTGAGTAAGGGAGAGCTGTCTTCAACTCCCATTCAAACACTCAAAAACTAATCAAAAGTATAAGAGAACCAGTGTTTTTAGTTGTTCATAATCATATCCAGTTTATCAGCAAAGATTAAGGATCCCTGTTTCAGAGTTTAGAATTTTAAAATCACACAATGCCCCATTACAAGATCGCACAAAGTCACCAGTGTTGTTTTGACTTAATGGACCACTGAGTGGGGAAATAATTACTTGAAGCCCAAGGGTGCAGTTTGAGGAAAGCTTGAAAAATTTGAACATTTCCATTTTTATGTCGTAGGCTACATTGACATTTACATTTACGTCATTTAGCAGACGCTCTTATCCAGAGCGACTTACAAATAGGTGCATTCACCTTATAGCCAGTGGGATCACCACTTCACAATGTTTTATTTTTTTTATTTTTTGGGGGGGGGTTGGGGTTTGGGTTGGGGTAAGGGGGGGGGGGGGTAGAAGGATTACTTTATCCTATCCCAGGTATTCCTTAAAGAGGTGGGGTTTCAAATGTCTCCGGAAGGTGGTGAGTGACTCCGCTGTCCTGGCGTCGTGAGGGAGCTTGTTCCACCATTGGGGTGCCAGAGCAGCGAACAGTTTTGACTGGGCTGAGCGGGAACTATGCTTCCGCAGAGGTAGGGGAGCCAGCAGGCCAGAGGTGGATGAACGCAATGCCCTCGTTTGGGTGTAGGGACTGATCAGAGCCTGAAGGTACGGAGGTGCCGTTCCCCTCACAGCTCCGTAGGCAAGCACCATGGTCTTGTAGCAGATGCGAGCTTCAACTGGAAGCCAGTGGAGTGTGCGGAGGAGCGGGGTGACGTGAGAGAACTTGGGAAGGTTGAACACCAGACAGGCTGCGGCATTCTGGATGAGTTGTAGGGGTTTAATGGCACAGGCAGGGAGCCCATCCAACAGCGAGTTGCAGTAATCCAGACGGGAGATGACAAGTGTCTGGATTAGGACCTGTGCCGCTTCCTGTGTAAGGCAGGGTCGTACTCTCCGAATGTTGTAGAGCATGAACCTACAGGATCGGGTCACCGCCTTGATGTTAGCGGAGAACGACAGGGTGTTGTCCAGGGTCACGCCAAGGCTCTTCGCACTCTGGGAGGAGGACACAACGGAGTTGTCAACCGTGATGGCGAGATCATGGAACAGGCAGTCCTTCCCCGGGAGGAAGAGCAGCTCCGTCTAGCCAAGGTTCAGCTTGAGGTGGTGATCCGTCATCCATACTGATATGTCTGCCAGACATGCAGAGATGCGATTCGCCACCAGGTTATCAGAAGGGGGAAAGGAGAAGATTAGTTGTGTGTCGTCAGCGTAGCAATGATAGGAGAGGCCATGTGAGGATATGACAGAGCCAAGTGACTTGGTGTATAGGGAGAATAGGAGAGGGCCTAGAAATGAGCCCTGGGGGACACCAGTGGTGAGAGCACGTGGAGCGGAGACAGCTTCTCGCCACGCCACTTGGTAGGAGCGACCGGTCAGGTAGGACGCAATCCAAGAGTGAGCCGCGCCGGAGATGCCCAGCTCGGAGAGGGTGGAGAGGAGGATCTGATGGTTCACAGTATCAAAGGCAGCAGACAGGTCTAGAAGGACAAGAGCAGAGGAGGTCTGGCTACTCCAAGCAACGAGCAGGAGGTCTGGCCCAAATACAACAGCCGGATAATGGGGCAATATTTCGAAATTGGACGAGTTGAGTTGTTTGTATTTCTTTGGTTGTTGGGTAAATATTCAAGGATTATACATTTACCATTCAAGGCTTTACATACCTGTATCCCATATTTTCACATAAATCACTGCATAAATCTCTGAATTCCCTCTGTGTAGAATTTGCCGCCTTCAATGATAATATCCTAATTGCAGATGTGCAGTCAACCCAACACTGTTCTGTCCTGGCTGATAGATGATATTAAAAACAACAATTTATTACTTTGCCTGCTAATTTTCCCAGATCTCCCCATTTGTCATGCAGGGCGTATTTCCCTGAGATAATGATCAGTGGGTTAATCATATCTATACAAGATGACCGCCCAACGGTGTTTGTACTGTTACTGGTGAGGGATTGGGTGATTTAACACTAAACACTCCCCCTCGGACCAATATTAACTTGATTCACTGAGAGATATGGCACCTACATTTTTTTCCATGTTGGTTGACACTGGTGTGCAGCAGACATCGATATCCGAAGGGGTTGAACTTGTTTATTGTTAGAAACAGTTTCTCAGTGCTATTATGGCAAGGAATTTTAACAGTTAAAATTCCTTGTAATATGGAACTGTAGGAGTTTATGTGAGGAATCCTAAACTGATATAACAGTTTCTCTCCTGTTTTTTCTCACCATAGTGCGTGCCCCCGGGTGGTGCAAAACAATAACAACAGAAGGGCATATTGCCATCGGGCCTTTATTGGAAAATAGCTTTTTTGCATGTGTGAAAATTTTATGAGATGTCTAATATTATTTCATTTTCTCTGAGTGGATTGCATAATGACACATAATTTGCTCTCAAGTGGGGTTATCTGGAGTTCAAACTAGGCGAACGGAGGAGTAAAAAATATGTGTAGAAACCTCAGTGGAGGTCCTGTCAGTTCTTCTCTGAGAGCTCTCCTTTCAAGTAAGCTACCCTAATGAACCAGGGAATGTACTAAAGACTCAAGTTCGCTTAACAAGCATTCTTATCTTGTTGTTATCTTGTTGTGCAATTATCTCGCTGTGCAGTCAAATAAAAACATACACACATCTCTAATACCTACAGCAGTACTGTTGTTCCACCTTCAACATGTCAAACCTGCTCCTTGTCTATCCTGTCCCTGTTCCTACTGACTTCTAGCCCTAGTAGGCACCTTGTCCTCGTTTTACGCTCTGTTTGTCTCCTTCCCCTCTTGGTGGGCGGCTTCAATGTGAAGTGCTTAACAAACGAGCCCGAGAGTTGCTGAGATGTTCCTGTAATGGCGTCCGTGTCTCACCAGTGTCACGGAGGGAAGGTGCGCACCACACCGCGCTCCGGTGCTAGTAGCCTCCATGTGTTATCGCTGACCTATGCACTACCTGCGCTCTAATGGGTCATATTTTAGCTCCCATGGCGGTGACAAATGTCTCCACTCTGAAAGCCCTGTCCAAGGTGCTGAAACTCAGTTGATATATGGCGGAGTCCCTCTGATAAATGCCTCCCATCAGTCCGCATGTGACGCCGATTCATCACCTCTGTGAGGTTTATGTTAGGAATCCATATTGGTTTTTTAATGAAAGAGAATATAATGCAATTCAAAGTCAATGGGTTTCTCTGATGCCGCACACACACATACACATTAAGTACAGTGTGTAAGTTATATACACACAAACACACACGCTCTCCTACTCCCCAGTCATTGCCAAAACACGTTGTCCTGCCTGAGATTGCATTTTAGTAACAATGTTAAAATGTCCGCCTTCAAGGGCAGTCCCAGTAATTGTGTTTGTCTACATCACACTGTTTTCCTTTTGCATGGTTTAGACAGTGATAAGGAAAGATTTATGGGATTCATATTTATGAATTATAACATTTTGCATTTCATGGACAACTGAATGTTATTGATGAAGGAAGCTTAGATTTTTCCTTTCAGAGCATCCCAATATCGTATTCAGATTGTTCTAAGCAAGTCATCCTTGAAGTTGGGTCTTTCGTAAATTACAATTTCAAGTAAGTAAGAGAAAGCATTACATTTCGATTAATAGACAATGTACTGTTTTTAATGAAAAAAAAAATATTGATCATAAAATTGTTTACATATACACTGTTATTGTCTACTAGTCTAACAAGTTTTGCCCATTATAAACTGTATACAAGTGGTATTTCTTACTTATGGCCCTTGAGTGTTATTTAAACAGCACAGAAAATATTCCTCATTGTGGACCACAAAGACATCTCAAGTCAATAACTGAGAGAGACGACACAGTCTTCGTGCTGTGCTTTATTGCAGTTGCACTGCATGAATGACCGACCAGTAGCCACGTATATCACAATCTAGATACCTGTCTGTGCACGTTTTTGCTGCAATGACACAAATCTGTTGTATAAAAGAGTCTGTGGGTCTGGGATTAGCTGGTTACGTATATATGCGTGAGGGCGCCGGCTTCTGATTCCATCATGTGTTCCAAGTTCCAGGAGTTCCAGAACAGGATGTACTGTCACTGTCATGAAAAGAGGGCACATGAATCACACTGTTCTGTGTCCAACACTCCTTCACCTTGTTTAAAATCCAGAACATTCATTTTCCTGCTCCAAGGACGTTTCTTTCATTACATGGAGTTGTCTGGCAAGTCTATTACGGTCGCTCTCACCTTGACTCCAGCCACACAGAGTTCTGTGAGAGGACCCAGCAATGACTCGGATTGGTCCACCATCAACTTCCTGTAAAACTGTTGGCTTTGCAGAGACGTGTATATGATGGAGCAAGCCACAGCGACCACGATGAAAAGCACAGCACATGCAGCCATCACCACTGTGTCCCACTTCTCACTGCTCTCTACGGGGTGAGCCAGTCCCTTTGTGGTGACATTGACACAGTCCCTGTTGTGTCCGAGCTGCATGCTCGTGACTTCCACACACACCCGGTATTGGGTGGAGGGGTTCAGATGAGTGAGACAATACATCTTCACATCAGTTGGTACTCTAGCAGTGTATGCCATGGAGGGGTGCTTAGCATTCGCCACTGTGAACCACTTTATATTGGATATAAGACCACCATGAGTATTATCCCAAGACACTGAAACAGAGTTGGGCTGCACTGATCTAACGTCCACATGTAAAGCATTACCAGTATCAGAAGGATGTGGAAAGTATCCATCTACCACCACCAACACAGACTTGAGGTCTGCACCAACAAGATTGTGAGCGACGCAGGTGTACAGCCCTGCCTCAAGCACGGTAGTGTCATAGATGTCAAAGGTCCCCTCGGGATGCATGTAGTACTTATCAGACACACTGTTGGGCAGGACTCTGTCCCCGGAGGGGGTAACCCAGTAGATCTCTGGCTCCGGCTCTCCGAATGCCCGGCAGTGAAGCGTCACCGAGCTCCTTTTCCCAACGGTGACCTGATCTGGGAGGCTCCCGGGCGAGATGAGCGGGAGGCAAATCTCGGTCATCTCCCTGAAGTGGACCTGGTGGACGTGCTGGCCCTGGTACTCCGGCGGCTCCACGCAGAAGAGGGAATCTGGCTCCATGAAGCGCACGCCGGTCTGGTTCATGTTGATCCAGCGGATGACGCAGTCACAGCGGATGGGGTTGCTGTGCATGCTGACCTCACGCAGGTTGGGCAGGGAGTCTACGGTGTTGTGGTGCAGGGCGCTGAGAGCATTGCTGTTCAGCATCAGTGTCTCGAGTCTCGGCAACTTGTGGAAGGCGTTTGGATGGATGTAGGAGAGCTTGGGGTTGTTGGTGGCCTCGATCTTGGTCAGCTCAGGGAGATTGCTGAGGGCGAAGCTGTCGATGGACACCAGCGCAGGCATGCTGTTGATGCCCAACTCTTTGAGGTGGAACATGTCCACAAAGTCCCCTCTCTGAATCCTCTCGATGGGGTTCTTGTTGAGATCCAGAAACTTCAGGCTCTTGGCTTTCTTCAGAGCAGCCTGGGGGACTCTGTCAAACAGGTTGTCGAAAAACGAGACACTCTCCAGGTTGTCGAGGCCGACCAGAGTGTCATCTGGGATTTCGGACAGATTCATCCTGGCCAGAACCAAGCTGCGTAGGTTGACCAGGGGCTTGAAGTTCATGTCTGACAATTGGACGATGGGGTTTTCCCCGATCATCAGGATCTCCAGGCGGGGCAGAGGCTGAAACCACACCCTGCTGATGCCCCTGAGGTGATTGGAGTTGAGATGGAGCCGCAGTAGCCTCCCCAGCCCTCTAAAGGCACCAGGACTGATGGATGAGATCAGGTTGTGGTTAATGTAGAACTCCTGGAGGTTGGGCAGGGATGGGAGACAGCTGTCTGACAGGGCCTGAACCCAGTTCTCCTCCATGTGTAGTGACAGCAGCTGGGGAAGAGGACCCAGATGGACATCCCTCACAGAGGATATGTTATTCTGGGATAAATCTATCTCTGTGATATTAGCCAGGTAATCCAAAGGATTCTCAACGCTGATGATATTGTTGGTCTGTAACAATAGCACCTGTGTGTCTGAGGGCAGTCTCTCCGGCAGTGTCGATAGGCCTAAGTCATTACAGTCCACCGTGGGAGCCTCGGTATAAATAGAGCTTGGAGAGAACCAGGGTCGTATCTCACACCGACACAATGCAGGGCAATGAGCAGCGCCCCCCTCTGAGGCCAGAACAAAGGCAGTCAGAGCTAGCTCCGCTAACAAACAAGCCAAGAACGCGCTCTTCTTCATCTTGGCCTCCTATTACCTTGAGCTAGAAATTGGTCCTTATGGAGTCAGCTGTTAGCACTGTTAACTTCACAAATAAAGGCTCATTTGTTACTGCAGTGAGACAGAACGGATTTCTGCTGATGCCTGTTCCCTAAAGCTTTGGCCCTGTTGTGGTCGTTGCCTAGTCCTTGGCAGAGAGGAGAAGAACAACCTTTCAATTTACCCTGTGCCAGGTTGTCAGGCAAGTTGGATGTGTGAAGGTCAATGTATCCTTCAGGAAGGCTGTCGGTGAAGCGCAGGAAGGGTTGAGGAGGAACGCTCTGGCTTGGGCTGGGGATGGATTACTCTGTCTTCCATCATTATTATCCTCAATCACTGTCACTCGTCGTGTCAATTTCCATCTGGGGAGAAAAATATCAGAAAAAATACACTCAGTACTACATGGCATTATTGGGAGACTGAAGCATATATTGACATTTAGGGATATTGAGACATATACTCTGCGCTCGTTTGATTGTATTGCTTTCACTTCACCATCAAAATGATGAGTTATGATTGACTTGACCTTATATATATTATTTGACAGGTTGGTGGCTAATAATGGATGCGTCCCAAATGGCATTCTATTTCCTATTTATTGCACTACTTTTGACCAGAGCCTTATGGGACCTAGTCAAAAGTAGTACAATATAGGAAATATGGTGCTATTTTGGATGCACACAATAGCACTTTGGAGTCACTTAATATCACTGCAGGGCAAGAGATCTGCCGGAGGATCTGGAATTTTAAACAGCGATTCATATCTTGCTCATAGCAATAATGCAAATCCCCCAAAACACTTCCCAAAAACTTTGCATCAAGAACAGTTTGAACAGCTAAAACATTGTGAGCCAGAGACTATCCCAGTTTTACCATACACCCTAATTAGCTGAATTCCGTCATCCACCCTAACTCTGCCGTTGTGAACTACATGTACACATGCACAAGCAACTGTCGCACTCACACACAACCACCCATGATCACTTCACCTGAAGTATATGACCTCAAGGCATTTCAGATTCTCCCAAAATATCTCTGAAGCTTGCTACAGGTCTTGTTCTGTCTCGTCATCCTCTCCTGCATTATTTATGAGGAGTTGAATCAAAGTTGTTCCTACAGGTGACAGGTCTGTGCCGGGGGTTTGCTTGTGTCGACTGCACATATTGATGCTTTGATTCATTTGTGACCTTGAGTGCAGAAGCCACGGCTCTGTGTGCGTTAGTAGATGAAGCTGTCTGTAAGGCTATAACAGCAGGGCTGCTGATGAAGACACACTATGACAGAGCACCGTGCATATATTAGCTTGTTTATGGCAGTCAGTCAACACACGCAGGTGGAATCAAGCTGCAAAGATATTTTTTCTGGTTGTTTCTTTTTTTTGTGCCTAACGCTCTCGTGCTCAGCCATCTGTGTAGGACCTGTGTTCAGATTCTGTCCAAGCTGCTCTGTGCCTGATATTATACAGCATGTGTAATATTCACACATATTTGGTGTTTCATTTCTAAGCTATTTATATCAAGTGTCGAAATAAATACTTAAGTGTGGTAATGCTATCTATCATTTGCAACGACCATTTTCAGACACCTTTATTTTATGGTTTCATACATGGGAATGGTTTTATTGGCAAGAGATTCCTCCTCATGGCCCAGGTGGGAGAGTGTATGTAACCATATTATGTAAATATGTTTTTCACAGTAGATCAGAAAAATATATTTAAAAGAAAACAACCCCCATGCTAATAAGGAGAGCATGTATTGACGCTCTCCCTTTTGCTTCCACGAAGCTCATGCTAATTTCCCTTTTTATCACTTAACGCTAAGAGCCTGCCGTTACTTCACTCACATGCCTTCCGCTCATAATTAGATCAAATGGAGGTTTGAGTGGTGGTAAATGTTCTTTCAACATGATGTAAATAAAGCATGTTTAGTTACGGAAAGAATAGTTGAGATGAGGTGAAGATGCATTGGAAAGCTGCTGCTGTTGCTTTGTGATGCCATTTCAATGGAAAGGCTTGTGTCCGACGGGTAGCTTCCACTCCTTGCTTGTGTTTAACACGGATGATAACGCCATGGACTTGCATAACGTTTTTTCTAATTATTTATCCTATTTAGCTCCCTTAGGGATTTCTTTTCCACTTGTGTTTTGTTTAATATGCTGCAGCTGTTAAATAATAACATCATCAGAACACCCCTTATTTAATGTATTATTTAACCTCTCTCTCCCCCCCTCTCTCCTCCTCCCCCTTCCCCCTCTATCTCCCCTTCTCTTTCTCCTCCTCTCTCTCCCCCCTTACTTAATATATTATTTAACCTCTCCCTCTCTCCCCCATCTCTCCTCCCCCCCCCACCCCCCCCCCCCCCCCCCCCACCCCTCTCTCTCTCCTCCTCTACCTAGAGGCCAGGAGGTTGTGGTAAGAGGAAACAATTGATTGTGCGAATAAGTCACAGAGTGTTGACCTCTGTGGACTCATTTGGGCTGAGGAAACAGAGGGATCAGTCCACACACAGCCTGCTTCAGCCGCTTGCCACTTAGTAGAGAGTGCATTGCATTCACAAGTCCCAAATGCTACAGTTAGGCACAGTACAAAGGCAGCACTCTTTTTTAAAACACTACACAAATACAGCACAGATACAGAAATCCCATCAAAGACTACACAAATAGAGTTGTGTTTGTTACTTCTATAAAATAGGGAATTAGGATAACAATGCACTATGTTTTTTAATTTTCTTTATTTAACCTTTATTTAACCAGGTAGGCCAGTTGAGAATAAGTTCTCATTTACAACTGCGACCTGGCCAAGATAAAGCACAGCAGTGCGATAAAAACAGCAACAACAGAGAGTTACATATGGGATAAACAAAAACGTACAGTCAATAACACAATAGAAAAATAGAAAATCTATATACAGTGTGTGCAAATGTAGTAAGTTATGGAGGTAAGGCAATAAATAGGCCATAGTGCAAAATAATAACAATTTAGTATTAACACTGGAGTGATAGATGTGCAGAAGATGATGTGCAAATAGAGATACTGGGGTGCAAATTAGCAAAATAAATAACAATATGGGGATGAGGTAGTTGGGTGGGCTAATTACAGATGGGCTGTGTACAGGTGCATTGATCGGTAAGCTACAGTTCGTTCCAGTCATTGGCAGCAGAGAACTGGAAGGAATGGCGGCCAAAGGAGGTGTTGGCTTTGGGGATGACCAGTGAGATATATCTGCTGGAGCGCATACCACGGGTGGGTGTTGCTATGGTGACCAATGAGCTAAGATAAGGCGGGGATTTGCCTAGCAGTGATTTATAGATGACCTGTAGCCAGTGGGTTTGGCGACGAATATGTAGTGAGGGCCAGCCAACGAGAGCGTACAGGTCACAAAGCTCGTTTGGAGGTTTGTTAACACAGTGTCCAATGAAGGGCCAGATGTATACAAAATGTTGTCGTCTGCGTAGAGGTGGATCTGAGAGTCACCAGCCGCAAGAGCGACATCATTGATACACACAAAGAATAGAGTCGGCCCGAGAATTGAACCCTGTGGCACCCCCGTAGAGACTGCCAACAAAGTCTCTATGCTATGCTAACAAAGAATATCTGGGAAATCAGTATAGCCATATGAAAGCTGTCTACCTCACCAAAAAGTATTGTACTCAACTATATTTTACCACTTTTAAGTGCTGAATATTGACATTCTCCAAATCGATTAGGGGTGTACGGCAGAAAGGGGGGTGATATACCTAAAATATGAATGTCCTTTTTCATACAGTGAAACAGACTCTGTACTGGATTAGAGCCCACAGGCCACAGTGCAGTGTGTTCCTTCCCGCCACCTCCTAATGTAGTAGACATGTCATAAAGTGGTTCCAATCCACCATGTTTTATTCACCAGCTAGTCAGGCAGCGAGTGACGAGCAGGCTGCAGCTACAGTATACAGGGGAAATAATGTGCAGCGTGCCACTGCGCCAAGGGGATCTGAATGGCGCCGGAGAAGATAGCTGTTTTTTTTTCGTTATTTGTCATTTATTCTGTACATAATGTTTCTGCCACCGTCTCTTATGACCAAAAAGAGCTTCTGGATATCAGGACAGCGATTACTCACCTCGTACTGGACGAAGATTTTTTCTTCAACGAGTCGGACGCGAAGGATATTCTATAGACACTCGACAAGGCCCAAATCCCCATCATTCGCATGAGAAAGAGACAGAGATATCGTGGACGTAGGTCAGGGTGCCTTGTAAGGATCCGACGGCGAGCGAGTAAACTGCCTCTTCCACCAATCCTATTAGCCAATGTTAAATCATTTGAAAACAAATTGGATGACCTAAGACTAAGGTTATCCTACCAACGGGACATAAAAAACTTTCACCGAGTCGTGGCTGAACGACGACATGGATAACATACAGCTAGCAGGCTATACGCTACATCGGCAGGATAGAACGGCTGACTCCGGTAAGACAAGGGGTGGCGGTCTGTGTATATTTGTAAACAACAGCTGGTGCATAAAATCTAATACTAAGGAAGTCTCGAGGTTTTGCTCGCCTGAGGTAGAGTATCTCATGATAAGCTGTAGACCACACTATTTACCAAGAGAGTTTTCATCTATATTTTTTGTAGCTGTCTATCTACCACCACAAACCGATGCTGGCACTAAGATTGCACTCAATGAGCTGTATAAGGCCATACTGGAAAACGCTCATCCAGAGGCAGCGCTCCTAGTGGCCGGGGACTTTAATGCAGGGAAACTTAAATCCGTTCTACCTCATTTCTATCAGCATGTTAAATGTGCAACCAGAGGAAAAAAAACTCTAGACCACCTTTACTCCACACACAGAGACCCATACAAAGCTCACCCTCGCCCTGCATTTGGCAAATCTGACCATAACTCTATCCTCCTGATTCCTGCTTATAAGCAAAAACTAAAGCAGGAAGCACCTGGTCAGATGACGCAGATGCTAAGCTACAGGACTGTTTTGCTAGCACAGACTGGAATATGTTCCGGGATTCTTCAGATAGCATTGAGGAGTACACCACATCAGTCACTGGCTTCATCAATAACTGCATCGATGACGTCATCCCCACAGTGACCGTACGGACATACCCCAACCAGAAGCCATGGATTACAGGCAACATCCGCACTGAGCTAAAGGGTAGAGCTGCCGCTTTCAAGGAGTGGGACTCTAACTTATAAGCTTATAAGAAATCCCGCTATGCCCTCAGACGAACCATCAAACATGCAAAGAGTCAATACAGGACTAAGATTGAATCGTACTACACCGGCTCTGACGCTCGTCGGATGTGGCAGGGCTTGAAAACTATTACAGTCTACAAAGGGAAGCACAGCCGCGAACTGCCCAGTGACACAAGCCTACCAGACGAGCTAAATTACTTCTATGCTCGCTTCGAGGCAAGCAACACTGAAGCATGCACTCCAATTTGCATACCACCGCAACAGATCCACAGATGATGCAATCTCTTGAACTCCACACTGCCCTTTCCCACCTGGACAAGAGGAACACCTATGTGAGAATGGTATTCATTGACTACAGCTCAGCGTTCAACACCATAGTGCCCTCAAAGCTCATCACTAAGCTAAGGATCCTGGGACTAAACACCTCCCTCTGCAACTGGATCCTGGACTTCCTGACGGGCCGCCCCCAGGTGGTAAGGGTAGGTAACAACAGGGGGGCCCCTCAGGGGTGCGTGCTTAGTCCCCTCCTGTACTCCCTGTACACCCATGACTGCATGGTCAGGCACGACTGCAACACCATCATTAAGTTTGCCGACGACACAACAGTGGTAGGCCTGATCACCGACAACGATGAGACAGCCTATAGGGAGGAGGTCAGAGACCTGGCCGTGTGGTGCCAGGATAATAACCTCTCCCTCAATGTGATCAAGACAAAGGAGATGATTGTGGACTACAGGAAAAAAAAGAGGACCGAGCACGCCCCCATTCTCATCGACGGGGCAGTAGTGGAACAGGTTGAGAGCTGCAAGTTCCTTGGTGTCCACATCACCAACGAACTATCATGGTCCAAACACACCATGACAGTCGTGAAGAGGGCACGACAAAACCTATTCCCCCTCAGGAGACTGAAAAGATTTGGCATGGGTCCTCAGATCCTTAAAAAGTTATACAGCTGCACCATCGAGAGCATCCTGACTGGTTGCATCACCACCTGGTATGGCAACTGCTCGGCCTCCGACCGCAAGGCACTACAGAGGGTAGTGCGTACAGCCCAGTACATCACTGGGGTCAAGCTTCCTGCCATCCAGGACCTCTATACCAGGCGGTGTCAGAGGAAGGCCCTAAAAATTGTCAATGACTCAAGCCACCCTAGTCATAGACTGTTCTCTCTGCTACCGCACGGCAAGCGGTACCGGAGCGCCAAGTGTAGGTCCAAAAGGCTTCTCAACAGCTTCTACCCCCAAGCCATAAGACTCCTGAACAGCTAATCATGGATACCCAGACTATTTGCACTGCCCCCCCCCCACCCCACCCCACCCCACCCATCCCCCTCTTTTACGCTGCTGCTACTCTGTTTACTATTCATGCATAGTCACTTTAACTCTACCCACATGTACATATGACCTCAATTACCTCGACTAGCCGGTGCTCCCGCACATTGACTCTGTACCGGTACCCCCCTGTATATAGCCTCCCTACTGCTATTTTATTTTACTGCTGGTCTTTAGCTATTTGCTTTAATTTTAAATTTTTCTTAAATAACACTATTTATTTTACATTTTTCTTTAAAAAACTGCATTGTTGGTTAAGGGCTTGTAAGTAAGCATTTCACTGTAATGTCTACACCTGTTGTATTCGGCGCATGTGGCAAATACATTTTGATTTGATTTAATTTGATTTGATCTAGTGGAAAGTGACACCCTGATATTCTGCCACATTAATGTACCATGGTATTGTGACAGATCTGAAAGGATCTTACTGGTCTTTATGTTGTTGAGCCTAATTAATCTTTGGATGGTAATAGCTTTTTGGACTACGAACGAAAATTAGCTCTGTTGCGAACTCCACCACTTTAACGTTGATGTGAAAACTAGAATGTTGATGAATGAATGTCATTGTTACTTCACAAAGAAATGTGACAGAATGGGGTTAGAGTGCACCGGTTGGGATAGAGTAGACAGATGAAACAAAGCATGTGTACTTAAAAACAGGTATGTACAAGAGGCAGTGTGACAGACAAAATGGAGGATGGAAATAGTGGCCATTTAAAAGCTGCTGGGGACTAAGTGGTGTTTTATTTGTGCATTTACAGTTGCCCAGTAGAGCAACACATCTCTCAACACAGTCTTTTAATCGGTGCCCGATGTCCAATTCAGTCACATCCTCCACTTTCTCTCGAAATGCCTTAAATGTGCCACCACTTTGTGAAGCATCAGCAGGGTTGTTGACTTTTCTAATGTTCAGTATCAGTCTTGTAGTTTGAAGGGGAGGTGAGGGGGTGAGGTGAGGGGGTGGGAGGTGAGGTGAGGGAGTGGGAGGTGAAGTGAGGGGGTGGGAGGTGAGGTGAGGGAGTGGGAGGTGAAGTGAGGGGGTGGGAGGTGAGGTGAGTGGGTGGTAGGGGAGGGGAGGTCAGGTAAGTGGTGGTAGGGGAGGAGAGGTGAGGGGGAGAGGGAAGGGGAGGGGAGGAGATGTGGTGGGAGGAGGGGAGGTGAAGGGATCGGAGGAGGGGAGGTGAGGGGATCGGAGGAGGGGAGGTGAGGGGATCGGAGGAGGGGAGGTGGGGTGAGGGAAATGGAGTGAGGTAAGTGCCCCCACCTCTTTTTATTGATTTACCATTAAATCTGTCCAAGCTAAAATTGTCCTTTCAACGTGACCTGCTCCCTCGTGTTCCCTATAGCGCTACCTGCTACAATATCACAGCCTGCTATATGTTGGGCTGCCTGAGCAGCCCACCATGAAAGCCTGCATTAGCTATGCTAGCACTGTGCCTGTCATTAGCATTAGCTGTATGGCTACATTCATTAGGCCAACTCACTGTGTGGTATCCATGCATAATGACATCTGAAGAGAAGCGCTTCCCCCTTACATCTGCTCAACGCTGCCTGCAAATAAGCAGCAATTCAACAATTAATTAGGAATCGATGTTAAGCTGTCAACTACCCCAGGCTTCCTACCAACCCCCTCCTCCTCCTACCTACCCTCTCTCATATGGTCTACTGTCACACAGACACACACACACACACACACACACACACACACACACACAGGTATGGTGCACATGTAAACATGACCTGCCTGTTGATTTACGATGTTATTTGTATGTATACACCATATACAAGGAGTTTTGCAGGGTACAGTGAACTCGCCACACATACATTTTTCACTATGGATTAATCTATCACTATCACAGCTCATTGCATAAATACCTAATGTAATACATTAACTGGTAATGCATGGGGTGTTAGCTGTCAACATTCCCTTTTCCACAGGCCCAGGTAGGACTAGCTCTGCTGCTCTGACTGTAAAATGCATGGGATTTACTTTGAAAAAAACAGTGCTTCAGAATCATACTGTATCTATTGGGAATGTGTTTTCCCAGTGTATCAAATGTTTAGCCCTTGAATCCATGTGCTACGGTACACTAATATTCTCATAGTGGGGATTTTGTAGGGTAGGTAGGTTGTGTGGCGTGGTTTTCATTTGACTCTTTATTGAGCGATGAAAGGATTGTAAGGAAGTTCTCACAAATTAACAACAACAACAAACACACTAAATCTGTCTATGGCTATGACAAGGTATGGTATACACAGGAGTTTGAGGTTTGCATGTGAATCTCAAGTCAAGATTTTAGTAACTAATTGAAACCCTCTGATAGTAATGCTATTTCACATAATTGATATTAATTAGCCTGCTTAATATATATATTTTTTGATAGACTAAATAGTGTCTATTGAGAGATGCACACATTACCGCCATTATTAATGCATGGAATGGTGTTGAGTGTGAGGTACAGAGTCTTGTAGCGTTCTATTCCTCTCCAACTTTGTTTCTGTACAGCCAGTCAGTGTGTTTTGCTTTAGTGCTGTCTGCAGAGTGACATCAGAGATTCAACGTGTACACTTTCACTTTTTTGTCTTATACGTATAAAGCACCAGTACTGCTTTCTCTTGTGGATTCATCACTCCAGTCCCCACCAGTCTGCATAGAGAACCTTGGGAATGCAGGATGGCCATAGAAGAGTACTATAGGACAACTGCCTATTTAAATCTGTTCCTAGCCAGGCTATTCAGCATGATATTGGTGCATTTTTGGCATGGAAATAGACCATTTTATGCATGATTAGGCTACTTCTTGAAAACAGAATGATGCAGTCATCTTTCTGACCCCATTTAGTAGCTAACATTGTGACTGTGCTGAATGAGGTCTGCTGCTCACTAAAAATGCCTCAGTGTGACGTTGTTTAATTATGAACAAGCCCTAAATACAGCCGAGTGATGGGCGATGGCGAGAGAGAACGAGGGAGATGAGGTGAAAGAGAGTGAGAGAGAGATGGAGAGACAGAGGGGGGAGAGTGTGCTGTTCTGGTAAATTAGGCAGGCAGCGGTGGGAATGTATTATTCTCTGGTTAGAGGAGAGTTCTCCACAGCCCAGCACTCCAGCTCTTGCCTCATTTTGACCTGTCTCACCTGGATTCCTTAAAGACGTGGACAAATCCTAAAGAAATCCTCTTAGAAAACCTCTATGTTCCTCCTCTTGGCACACACAGCCAAATAGTGTCCAACTCTATACAGTACTTATGTGTTATGATCTATCAGTGAAAACGGAAAGAGGTTTCTTTACTTCAGGCTTATTACTGGTTTACCTCATTGAGTTCTGGTATTTTCTACTGACGGCAGATTCCCTTACTTGTCTTCTTTTCTGTTCTAGCCCCGACAGACACACAGAGGCGAGTATACATCAGTTTAGTTATTTTTCTCAGATGTACCTGTAGAGCGATGCTGCCGAGATAACACCAACCACACATCTCTCTCCCCACTTCCAAAATACATCCTTGTGCCAATAACAGGCAGTTCCTTCTCTAAAACCTCTGCAGCTCCTACATATTCATCCAAACGTTTCCTTAAGCAGCGACGACAAAACCCTCAGCCAAGCCTCCCACATAACTGCAGGCTGTGCCTTCTGCCTTCTCGGCTGCTAACTCCCTCCACACAGACACAGGTTCAGCTCAAGGACTACCGCATTGTCACACTGGAAAACCAACCCTCTACCACCCCAACCAACCACACATGACTCATACACACATAGGAGAGAGAGATAGATGGAAACTTACCAGTGGGAGTGAGTCCCTTCACAAACTGTATGGACCAGCAGCAGGTGTTCCCCTCATGCCTGGGACCCACATGCTTTAAAGCAGCAGTCCAGCATGACAGCGTGAGACTCAGATCACAGCAGGTTTTTCATGTGTATTTCCAAGAACATGCGTCTTCTTCTCCTTTCGTTGCGAGAGAGGCAGAGAGAGAGAGAGAGAAACAGGAGAGGGGAGGGAGAGATGGGTAGCTCCAGCTCTAAAACCGTTCCACTGTGTGTGTGTGAGAGAGAGAGAGAGAGAGAGAGAGAGAGAGAGAGAGAGAGAGAGAGAGAGAGAGAGAGAGAGAGAGAGAGAGAGAGGCAGAGAGAGAGAGAGAGAGAGAGAGAGAGAGAGAGAGAGAGAGAGAGAGAGAGAAACAGGAGAGGGGAGGGAGAGATAGGTAGCTCCAGCTCTGATACCGTTCCACTGTGTGTGTGTGTGTGTGTGTGTGTGTGTGTGTGTGTGTGTGTGTTTGTGTGTGTGTGTGAGAGAGAGAGAGAGTCAGAGAGAGAGGTAGAGAGAGAGAGAGGTAGAGAGAGGCTCTCTTGGTTGTGTGTGTGAGTGTGTGTGTCTTTGCTTGCTAAAGATGCTGGGTGCAGAGCAGAGCGATAGGGTGGGGGCTGTTCTCTGTCTATCCTTCCTTTTCTCCAGCGTAGTTAGAGAGCAGATCACTCAGCTGATCAACCATCACTCTGCTCCGCTGCTGCCAGCTCCACCGTCATTTATAACACACACACACACAGGCCAATCCCTGTTCAGATCGCAGGCTCTGTTCTTGGAGCTGCTGGTAATTATGATTGGTTGAGCGGGCTGTCAATCAGTCATGATCCCCTGTATCCCTGAGGCAAAGAGAGTCCAAATATGTGTGTATGAGTGGGAGAGAGTGGGAGGAACGGAGTGACAGAGAGAGTTTGTATGTGTCTGTGTGTTTGTGCCTCTGTGTGTGTCAGAGTGTGTGTTAAAGAGAGAGTGATGGAGGGAGACTGAGTGAGAGAGCATGGGAGGGAGGGATGGAGGATGGATGTGGCTTCTTATTAAGACTGGCATTTCGGTTTGAATCTCCGGGGGTTTGAAGGCAGCGTTTAACAAACTGCGGTTTCTGTGGGTCATTATTCAATGCCTTTGTGTCCCTCATTTGGCCAGACACTCTGAACTGAACACCTTTGTACCTCTGGCTCCCTGGTAGCCTCACAGTCATCTATAAAATCTGTGACTGGAATATAAGCCCATGAATGTTGATAATTACAACCCTATTGATCATGTCCTTGAACAGCACGCCCAAGCGAGATACATTTTTTGTACAAATCTTTTCTATATTACCCAATTATTAAACTCATTTTGTATCCGTTATGTGAATGCCTTTGCCATTTGTTGGTTACGCAGAAGTAGTTTGTGGCTTGGCAAAGGAGGTCATTGCTGTGTTGTTAATGGTCATAGAATTCATTAACTGAGCATTGTGGTATTTTGGGTTATTAAAAATGTCCTCCAGCGATAAAAAAAACAAAAACTTTTCCTGTTGAAAAGTGATATTCTGAGTATAAATACAGTAAAGAACACACACTAAAGGGTTAAAAAATATATGCAAACTTCTAGGAGTAGGACATTCAAGGAGTTGGTCTGATGGTGCCTTCTGATGTCATCGGCCACCCCCTTTGCTTGAGGAACAATAGAGGAGCTTGTGCCGTGTCATGAGGATACCTGGATCACCTATTGAGATGTTCATGTGTTAAATGAGCTGAAGAGGAGACTGGAGTAGGACTTGAAGGGTTAATTAGAAACAAAGTGAACAATCTTTCTCTACCATGGGCTGTGGATGAGCATATTTTTTATTTCTTTTTATTTCACCTTTATTTAACCAGGTAAGCCAGTTGAGAACAAGTTCTCATTTACAACTGCGACCTGGCCAAGATAAAGCAAAGCAGTGCGATAAAAACAACAACAACACAGAGTTACATATGGAATAAACAAAACGTACAGTCAATAACACAATAGAAAATCTATATACAGTGTGTGCAAATGTAGTAAGTTATGGAGGTAAGGCAATAAATAGGCCATAGTGCAAAATAATAACAATTTAGTATTAACACTAGAGTGATAGATGTGCAGAAGATGATGTGCAAATAGAGATACTGGGGTGCAAATGAGCAAAATAAATAACAATATGGGGATGAGGTAGTTGGGTGGGCTAATTACAGATGGGCTGTGTACAGGTGCAGTGATCGGTAAGCTGCTCTGACAACTGATGCTTAAAGTTAGTGAGGGAGCAAGTGTCTCCAGCTTCAGAGATTTTTGCAGTTCGTTCCAGTCATTTGCAATAGAGAACTGGAAGGAAAGGCGGCCAAAGGAGGTGTTGGCTTTGGGGATGACCAGTGAGATATACCTGCTGGAACGCATACTACGGGTGGGTGTTGCTATGGTGACCAATGATCTAAGATAAGGCGGGGATTTGCCTAGAAGTGATTTATAGATGACCTGGAGCCAGTGGGTTTGGCGACGAATAAGTAGTGAGGGCCAGCCAACGAGAGCGTACAGGTCACATATGGGGCTTTGGTGACAAAACGGATGGCACTGTGATAGACTACATCCAATTTGCTGAGTAGAGTGTTGGAGGCTGTTTTGTAAATGACATCGCCGAAGTCAAGGATCGGTAGGATAGTCAGTTTTACGAGGGCATGTTTAGCAGCATGAGTGAAGGAGGCTTTGTTGTGAAATAGGAAGCCGATTCTAGATTTAACTTTGGATTGGAGATGCTTAATGTGAGTCTGGAAGGAGAGTTTACAGTCTAACCAGACACCTAGGTATTTGTAGATGTCCACATATTCTAAGTCAGACCCGCCGAGAGTAGTGATTCTAGTTGGGCGGGCGGGTGCAAGCAGCGTTCGATTGAAGAGCATGCATTTAGTTTTACTAGCGTTTAAGAGCAGTTGGAAGCCACGGAAGGAGTGTTGTATGGCATTGAAGCTTGTTTGGAGGTTTGTTAACACAGTGTCCAATGAAGGGCCAGATGTATACAAAATGGTGTTGTCTGCGTAGAGGTGAATCTGAGCATCACCAGCAGCAAGCGCGACATCATTGATATACACAGAGAATAGAGTCGGCCCGAGAATTGAACCCTGTGGCACCCCCATAGAGACTGCCAGAGGTCCAGACAACAGGCCCTCCAATTTGACACAATGAACTCTATCTGAGAAGTAGTTGGTGAACCAGGCGAGGCAGTCATTTGAGAAACCAAGGCTATTTAGTCTGCCAATAAGAATGCGATGATTGACATCGTCAAAAGCCTTGGCCAGGTCGATGAAGACGGCTGCACAGTACTGTCTTTAATCGATCGCGGTTCTTATATCGTTTAGGACCTTGAGCGTGGCTGAGGTGCACCCATAACCAGCTCGGAAACCAGATTGCATAGCGGAGAAGGTACGGTGGGATTGGAAATGGTCGGTGATCTGTTTGTTAACTTGGCTTTCAAATACTTTCGAAAGGCAGGGCAGGATGGATATAGGTCTGTAACAGTTTGGATCTAGAGTGTCACCCCCTTTGAAGAGGGGGATGACCGCGGCAGCTTTCCAATCTCTGGGGATCTCAGACGATACGAAAGAGAGGTTGAACAGGCTAGTAATAGGGGTTGCGACAATTTCGGCAGCTAATTTTAGAAAGAAAGGGTCCAGATTGTCTAGCCCAGCTGATTTGTAGGGGTCCAGATTTAGCAGCTCTTTCAGGACATCAGCTATCTGAATTTGGGTGAAGGAGAAGCGCGGGGGGGGGGGGGGGGGGGGGGGCATGGGCAAGTTGCAGCGGAGGGTGCAGAGCTAGTGACCGGGGTAGGGGTTAGCCAGGTGGAAAGCATGGCCAGCCATAGCAAAATGCTTATTGAAATTCTCGATTATCGTAGATTTATCAGTGGTGACAGTGTTTCCTAGCCTCAGTGCAGTGGGTAGCTGGGAGGAGGTGCTCTTATTCTCCATGGACTTTACAGTGTCCCAAAACTTTTTGGAGTTAGTGCTACAGGATGCAAATTTATGTTTGAAAAAGCTAGCCTTTGCTTTTCTAACTGCTTGTGTATATTGGTTCCTGACTTCCCTGAAAAGTTGCATATCGCGGGGGCTGTTCGATGCTAATGCAGTACGCCACAGGATGTTTTTGTGCTGGTCAAGGGCAGTCAAGTCTGGGGTGAACCAGGGACTATATCTGTTCTTAGTTCTGCATTTTAATGGGACATGCTTATTTAAGATGACGAGGAAAGCACTGTTGAAGAACATCCAGGCATCCTCTACTGACGGAATGAGGTCAATATCCATCCAGGATACCTGGGCCAGGTCAATTAGAAAGGCCTGCTCGCTGAAGTGTTTTAGGGAGCGTTTGACAGTGATGAGGGGTGGTCGTTTGACCGCGGACCTATTACGGATGCAGGCAATGAGGCAGTGATCGCTGAGATCCTGGTTGAAGACAGCGGACGTGTATTTAGAGGGTAAATTAGTCAGGATGATATCTATGAGAGTGCCCATGTTTACGGATTTAGGGTTGTACCTGGTAGGTTCCTTGATGATTTGTGTGAGATTGTGGGCATCTAGATTAGATTGTAGGACAGCCGGGGTGTTAAGCATATCCCAGTTTAGGTCACCAAGCAGTACAAACTCTGAGGATAGATGGGGGGCAAGCAATTCACATATGGTGTCCAGGGCACAACTGGGGGCTGAGGGGGGTCTGTAGCAAGCGGCAACAGTGAGAGACTTATTTCTGGAAAGGTGGATTTTTAGAAGTAGAAGCTCAAACTGTTTGGGCACAGACCTGGATAGTATGATAGAGCTCTGCAGGCTATCTCTACAGTAGATTGCAACTCCGCCCCCTTTGGCAGTTCTATCTAGACGGGAAATGTTGTAGTTCGGAATGGAAATTTCTGAATTTTTGGTGGCCTTCCTAAGCCAAGATTCAGACACTGCTAGAACATCAGGGTTGACAGAGTGTGCTAACGCAGTGAATAACTCAAACTTGGGGAGGAGACTTCTGATGTTAACATGCAAGAAACCAAGGCTTTTACGGTTACAGACGTCAACAAATGATAGCGCCTGGGGGGTAGGAGTGATACTGGGGGCTACAGGGCCTGGGTTAACCTCTATATCACCAGAGGAACAGAGGAGGAATAGAATAAGGATACGGCTAAAGGCTTTAAGGACTGGTCTTCTAGTGCGTTGGGTACAGAGAAGAGGGGCAGATTTCCGGGCATTGTAGAATTGATTCAGGGCATTATGTACAGACAAGGATATGGAAGGATATGAGTACAGTGGAGGTACACCTAAGCATTGGGTAACTATGAAAGAGATAGCATCACTGGAGGTACCGATTGAGCCGGTCTCTGCTATGTTTGTGTCCCGCTGTGTTGTGAGGTCCACCTGCTGAGAGATGGAGAGGAAAGAGTGGAAAGACAGTGATGTGAGGGGGAGGAGTGAGATCCTGGTACCTAAACCCCACACAACACTCACTGCAGTATAGTCAGTTTCTGTCTGCTGCTGGGAAGGTACACTGATTCTAGTTCAGTCTAGTGTTGTGAATAGGGTATTTTTTTATGTTATTTTTATTGAAGAGTTGACAAGAGTAAATAGGGTCACTTTACAGTACAGACATAAAACTTGTATTTATTTTACTTCTTTGTGTATTTGGTGTTCATGGTTAAATTTTTATTATGACCTCATAGCTGTATCTTTATCATATATATTTATTTATATAGTTTATCGTTATTGTTCCAGGTCTCCCAAGAACCCCCAGCAGAAGATCATCAAGAGGGTCATAGCCCGGGAGGGAGACTTCATTAAGTACGTACAGAATGAGCTCTTTCCCCATAGCTTTATCAAATCAAACTTAAAACACAAAGGATGTCTAAAATAACAATATAATCCCTCACTGATTAAAGGCCTATATGAAGACTTCCTATGAGAAGAATTCCTATGTGAAGACTTCCTATGAGAAGACTTCCTATGACAAGACTTCCTATGACAAGACTTCCTATGAGAAGACTAATAACTAAAGAGCAGCAGTAAAACAATAAACCTATTGGCAATACTGATTCAGTCTGAAGCCTATTCTAATGAGAGCATGTGGACAAACTGTACAGAAGGAGCTCTACTCAACTACATCCATATTTAATTTCATATTACTAGCTTCAAATCTTCAATGAGAAACCCCAAACACACATTTCTCTATGGTAACCTCTGCAGTAATGCATATTATTTTCCTTTAGCTATGTAACCCCTGGCTTGAGTCCACCCATGATAGGTCTATGTTAGCATATGTAGTAGTGGTTATGTGACTCAGGACAGGTCCATGTTGTCTTAGGTGGTAGTGGCTATATGAGTTGTGACTCAGGACAGGTCCATGTTGTCTTAGGTAGGTAGTAGTGGCTATATGAGCTGTGACTCAAGACAGGTCCATGTTGTCTTAGATGGTACTAGTGGCTATATGAGTTGTGACTCAGAACAGGTCCATGTTGTCTTAGGTGGTAGTGGCTATATGAGCGTCTGCTAAATGACTAAAATGTAAAATGAGTCACAGCTCATATAGCCACCACCACCTAAGACAACATGGACCTGTTCTGAGTCACAACTCATATTTATTTATTTTACCTTTATTTAACTAGGCAAGTCAGTTAAGAACAAATTCTTATTTACAATGACGGCCTACACCGGCCAAACCCGGACGACGCTGGGCCAATTGTACGCCGCCCTATGGGACTCCCAATCACGTCCGGTTGTGATACAGCCTGGAATCAAACTCATATAACCACCACCACCTAAGACAACATGGACCTGTCATGAGTCACAGCTCATATAAACACTACTACCTACGTAAGACAAAATGGACCCGTCATGAGTCACAGCTCATATAGCCACTACCACCTAAGACAACATGGACAACAGGACAGGTCCATGTTGTCTTAGGTAGGTAGTAGTGGCTATATGAGTTGTGACTCAGGACAGGTCCATGTTGTCTTACATAGGTAGTAGTGGCTATATGAGTTGTGACTCAGGACAGGTCCATGTTGTCTTACATAGGTAGTAGTGGCTATATGAGTTGTGACTCAGGACAGGTCCATGTTGTCTTACATAGGTAGTAGTGGCTATATGAGTTGTGACTCAGGACAGGTCCATGTTGTCTTACATAGGTAGTAGTGGCTATATGAGTTGTGACTCAGGACAGGTCCATGTTGTCTTACATAGGTAGTAGTGGCTATATGAGTTGTGACTCAGGACAGGTCCATGTTGTCTTACATAGGTAGTAGTGGCTATATGAGTTGTGACTCAGGACAGGTCCATGTTGTCTTACATAGGTAGTAGTGGCTATATGAGTTGTGACTCAGGACAGGTCCATGTTGTCTTACATAGGTAGTAGTGGCTATATGAGTTGTGACTCAGGACAGGTCCATGTTGTCTTAGGTGGTAGTGGCTGAATTACTCGTTACATATAACAACTCCTCCCAGTGTTCTCCTTCAAGGTGACAGGGGAGTCACACTCAGTGATGGCCACACTGAAAAGACACACACACACAATCACACAACCACACCCACACACACACGCACATACACAGGAAATTATTACCATTGCGACGGTTATGAGCAGCAGTGGGAATCGGCCAACAAGGACTATTACCTCTTTCTTGATCAGAGGGCGGATCGTCTATTTTCTGTCACAGCTGCTTTTCTATGGTGAATTCAAATACAAGGCTCAGGCTTGGTTGTTAACGTAGCCAATTGATGACGTCCTCCAAAGTTGTACGAATTACGGAAATGTGGACCTACCAGTATATGAAGAAATGTACCAACGCCTTAGTTACAGTACTTTGTCATTGGCAATGGCAATACAGTATGTGACCTAATGAAGTTCATTTTGCAAAGTTGCAAAGACATTCATTACATTCATTCCCCTGAACCACTGAGTGTAGTCTAGCCAGGCTTTCTAATCTCGGCACCAGCCGAAGCGAACGGTTGATAGTCAGTGGAGCTCTAATTGAAATGACATTGGGAGAATTAGACAGAGGCGGGTGCCACTAGTCATAACACATCGTCGCCATGTAATTCACTCTGGCAACAATTTGTGATGTGCGCCGCTGAACAAATTACAGGTCACTTGTATTGCCTGGGGGGAGATAGAGGAATAATTAACATGGGGGTTTGATGGCTGAGGGGGGGCGGTGGGATGGTCGTTGTGTGTGTGTGTTGCCTTTGGGGCCAGCCATGCTATAAATCACAGCTATGGTTTTAATCTCGCCATGCACAGAGAGACTGTCTTCTCTGCCTGACAGAGGAAGAGGCCTCTCAGCCAATTACAGCCCTCTGAGTGGTGTGTGTGTGTGTGTGTGTGTGCGTGTGTGCGTATGTGCGTGTGTGTGGGTGTGTGTGTTTTGCAGCAACAGGAAATGATTGACATTTTTGTAGGGGTTGATACATTTTTCGTAAGGGAAAATCAAGTCTGAAATTTCAAAGAGGAAGTTACAAACTTCAGAAGTTCTCCTGCAACAGGGTGCTCAAATTAAGACCCTACATATGCAGCTATCTCGAGATGTAGATACTGGTGTTCAAAGAGGGAACAGAACAACCCAGTCTGGTGTGCCAGGCAGGCTGTGAGACACACGGCTAGTGAACAAGACTATGGCTGTGTTCCCATGTCCATGCTAGCATACCACTTAGGATGCATGCCCAACACATTTGGTTCATTCTCAGTGGTATTCCTTCTAGTGTGGATATTGGAACCGAGCTTAAGTTTGACTTAACCTGTCCAATTCACCTCAAGCTGTTACTCATCATCGTCATCGTCGTCATCATTATTGTGTTTCATATGTCCATTATCATGTGTATCTGTGCCCTATATACCTACCCCATTAACCTCCATCCAACCGCCACTGTACCAGGCAGCTACTGTTTAAACCCACCACTGATAGGAGAGTTAGGGAGCATAAATATTTAAGACAACTCAATGCTGAGACTGTCTGAAAATCTCCCCCAAACTCCTGAACTCCTGAATCTCCCCGACCCTTTGTAGCTGCTAGACACTGCCAGGCAGCGAGTCGCATGCTAATAGCATTAATACAGGAGTCTGTATATTCACTTTTAACTGAAACTGTTGTTACGTCCCAAATGGCACCCTTTTCCCTATTTAGTGCACTACTTTTGACCAGGGCCCATAGAGCTCTGGTCAGAAGTAGTGCACTATGTAGAGAATAGGGTGCCATTTGGGACGTAACAACAGTTTCAGTTAAAAGTTTTTGTCTTCCCACAAAACTCTGACTGTTCTTTTTCCTGAGCATTTCAGAATCTAGCATATGATCACTAGATTCTGAAGTAGCCAGTATTATGTTATTGTATTGGTTGTGTTCAGATACTGTATGTAGGCCTAACCCCTGACATTTAAAGTCACTGAACCTCAGTTTGCTGGAGAACAGACATTAAGTTCAGTTTTCCCAGCAGCCAAATCAATATTTCTGTCCCAAGGTCTAAAGCAGTGGTGTCAAACATAATATAAATATATATAAAACAAACAAAAAATTTATATATATATATATATATATATATATATATATATATATATATATATATATATGTATTTATATATATGTATTTATATAACATTTTTGGGGAGGGGTGGGGGGACAAACTCAATATACTTTCAAATGACTAAAACCAAATGGAAACTGTAGAAATGATAATGGAGCTACATTCATACCCTTTCTTGACTGTGTCCAGCTCTCTAATAACCACCTAAATGAAAGCTAGACAGTCAGGGAGCATCTGATTTCCAAAAAACTATGGATTGAGGAATATTTAGTGCACATTTTGACGGCGAGGAAATAGAACCACTTTTCAGTTTGTTGAAGACTAAATGCGACCACCGGGGCAAAATGAGTTTGACACCCCTGGTCTAAAGAGTAGACAGTTAGACTCCTGTAACATTGACCTAGAAAGGAATAGGAGAAAAATGGTCATTTAAAAAGTAATGTCTCCCATAATTTACAATGTTCCTGTGATGAACCATACATCAGTCACGGCTAAGTACCCAGGTGATTGATGGTGTGTACCAACCTGTCCTCACTCCTCACAAAGGCGATGAGAGGCAAAATAGTTGAAGCTAACTAGTGTGGAGGGGAACTGATCAGACAGAGGTTATGTCCCAAATAGCACCCTATTCTCTTTAAATAAATAAAAATAATCTAATATAGTGTACTACTTTTGACCAGGGCCCATTGGGCTCTATAGAGGGAGTAGTGTGCCATTTGGGACACAATCAGACACTAGACCTAAGGGAGTGAGCTATCCTGTCCATATCTCATTAGTCATTACACACAAAGCATGTTTGTCTTCATTCGGTTTGTCCTTAAATGTCATCTGATTAGATTGTTATCTAATCTAAAGGGAGCATATGAGAGGATGACTGGCACATGGATGATTTAGTAGAAAGGTGATAAAATAGATAGACTAACTTTATTCTCCATTCTCAAAGTTTTGTCTGATTTCAATGTTTTTATTGTTGTTTTCAATTGAGCCCGTAGCTCAATAAATGTTAACGACCGCCTTTCTTTTATAGCTAGGTTCTGAAGTAAATGTGGGTTGTATAACTGGCTAATGTGTTTATCCATGATCCAAACCTCTGCCCTCCCTCTCTCTCTCTCCAGGACGCTTGGTTATAAGAACCGCTATCTGAGAGTCCCTGACTGCCACTTTTGGATCGAGGGGGACCATCAAGGCCACGGTCTGGACAGCAACAGCTTTGGACCGGTAAGCCACTTCTCTGCTTAAACTCCCTATTGTACACTGCTCTTCTCAAAGTTCTCCACTACACAATGGGAATGGCCCATGCCAAAGCCTTATACACTGCTCAAAAAAATAAAGGGAATACTAAAATAACACATCCTAGATCTGAATGAATGAAATAATCTTATTAAATACTTTTTTCTTTACATAGTTGAATGTGCTGACAACAAAATCACACAAAAATTATCAATGGAAATCAAATGTATCAACCCATGGAGGTCTGGATTTGGAGTCACCCTCAAAATTAAAGTGGAAAACCACACTACAGGCTGATCCAACTTTGATGTAATGTCCTTAAAACAAGTCAAAATGAGGCTCAGTAGTGTGTGTGGCCTCCACGTGCCTGTATGACCTCCCTACAACGCCTGGGCATGCTCCTGATGAGGTGGTGGATGGTCTCCTGAGGGATCTCCTCCCAGACCTGGACTAAAGCATCCGCCAACTCCTGGACAGTCTGTGGTGCAACGTGGCGTTGGTGGATGGAGCGAGACATGATGTCCCAGATGTGCTCAATTGGATTCAGGTCTGGGGAACGGGCGGGCAAGTCCATAGCATCAATGCCTTCCTCTTGCAGGAACTGCTGACACACTCCAGCCAAATGAGGTCTAGCATTGTCTTGCATTAGGAGGAACCCAGGGCCAACCGCACCAGCATATGGTCTCACAAGGGGTCTGAGGATCTCATCTCGGTACCTAATGGCAGTCAGGCTACCTCTGGCGAGCACATGGAGGGCTGTGCGGCCCCCCAAAGAAATGCCACCCACACCATGACTGACCCACCGCCAAACCGGTCATGCTGGAGGATGTTTCAGGCAGCAGAACATTCTCCACGGCGTCTCCAGACTCTGTCACATCTGTCACATGTGCTCAGTGTGAACCTGCTTTCATCTGTGAAGAGCACAGGGCGCCAGTGGCGAATTTGCCAATCTTGGTGTTCTCTGGCAAATGCCAAACGTCCTGCACGGTGTTGGGCTGTAAGCACAACCCCCACCTGTGGACGTCGGGCCCTCATACCACCCTCATGGAGTCTGTTTCTGACCGTTTGAGCAGACACATGCACATTTGTGGCCTGCTGGAGGTCATTTTGCAGGGCTCTGGCAGTGCTCCTCCTGTTCCTCCTTGCACAAAGGCGGAGGTAGCAGTCCTGCTGCTGGGTTGTTGCCCTCCTACGGCCTCCTCCACGTCTCCTGATGTACTGGCCTGTCTCCTGGTAGCGCCTCCATGATCTGGACACTACGCTGACAGACACAGCAAACCTTCTTGCCACAGCTCGCATTGATGTGCCATCCTGGATGAGCTGCACTACCTGAGCCACTTATGTGGGTTGTAGACTCCGTCTCATGCTACCACTAGAGTGAAAGCACCGCCAGCATTCAAAAGTGACCAAAACATCAGCCAGGAAGCATAGGAACTGAGAAGTGGTCTGTGGTCACCACCTGCAAAATCAGTCCTTTATTGGGGGTGTCTTGCTAATTGCCTATAATTTCCACCTGTTGTCTATTCGATTTGCACAACAGCATGTGAAATGTATTGTCAATCAGTTTTGCTTCCTAAGTGGACAGTTTGATTTCACAGAAGTGTGATTGACTTGGAGTTACATTGTGTTGTTTAAGTGTTCCGTTTATTTTTTTGAGCAGTGTATTAGAATAGAAAAGCCTTATATTAGAATAGAAAAGCCTTATATACACTGAGTTTACAAAACATTAAGAACACCTGCTCTTTCCATGACATAGACTGACCAGGTGAATCCAGGTGAAAGCTATGATTCCTTATTGATGTCACTTGCCAATTAAATCAGTGTAGATGAAGGGGAGACAGGTTAAAGAAGGAATTTTAAGCCTTGAGACAAGTGAGACATGGATTGTGTATGTGTGCCATTCAGAGGGTGAATGGGCAAGAAAAAAAATGTATGTGCCTTTGAACGGGGTATGTTTTTCACGCTCAACAGTTTCCCGTGTGTATCAAGAATGGTCCACCACCCAAAGGCCATCCAGTCAACTTGACACAACTATGGGAAACATTGGAGTCAACATGGGCCAGCATCCCTGTGGAACGTTTTCGACACCTTGTAGAGTCCATGCCCTGACTAATTGAGGCTGTTCTGAGGGAAAAGGGGGGGGGGGGGGGGGGGTACAACTCATTATATTTGGATATAAATGTAAGGCTCTGGCCGATACCATTGAAAAGCTAAGCACAGCTTGTCTGAGTCGTGATGTGTGTCCAGCAGCTCCACATTGGAACTACAACAATGGGCCTAAAAAGCCCCTGGGAGTCCTTAATGAGGAAAAGGAAAATACTTGAATAACCATGCTTTGGCGAACAAACCTGGGTTCCAAATTTGTAATTTGTGTGCTGCTCATTAGGACAAAGCTGTTCCCTCAGAGGGAAGAAACTCTGAACATTTTCTCCACACAGTAGGTAGGCAGGTAGGTGGCAAAAAAGTAACCAATTGTCATACTTGAGTAAAAGTAAAGATACCTTAATAGAAAATGACTCAAGTAAAAGTGAAAGTCACCCAGTAAAATACTGCTTGAGTAAAAGTGTTAAAGTATTTGGTTTTAAATATACTTAAGTATCAAAAGCAAATGTAATTGCAAAAATTGTAAAAGTATAAATCATTTCAAATGTTCTTGTTTTTTAAATTTACGGAGAGCCAGGGGCACGCTCCAACACTCAAACATAATTTACAAACGAAGCATGTGTTTAGTGAGTCTGCCACATCAGAGGCAGTAGAGATGACCAGAGATGTTCTCTTGATAAGTGTGTGAATTAGACCATTTTCTTGTCCTGCTAAGCATTCAAAATGTAACGAGTACTTTTGGGTGTGAGGGAAAATGTATGGAGTAAAAAGTACATAACTTTCTTTAGGAATGTAGTGAAGTAAAAGTAAAAGTTGTCAAAAATAGTAAAGTACAGATACCCTAAAAAACTACTTATGTAGTACTTTCAAGTATTTTTACTTAAGTACTTTACACCACTGGGTAGCACAGTCAGTGCTGTTACTTTCTGACAGGCCTCACTGGGCATGTGGGCCCTGCAGCCTCGTCTGACTGTGTGGATGCCTGCCTTGGTGTATTTCACTGTTGTGTTTTCCATACGTATTCTCATCCTTGTCAGGCAATAACAAATGTGTCTTGATAAGGGTATGAAAGTAGTTACGAGGAGTGAGTGATGGGGCAGCGGGCCGCTCTGTGCCTTTTTGATTTTGGCAAAGTATTTCAGGGAGCTGTCATTGGTTGGAGGAAGGAAGCAGCATAGCAGAGCAGAGGCCTGGGAATTATCTATCTGTGGCATTCCAATCCTTTAAAGGAACAACTTTGTAATTGACATTTAACTGGGTCCATCAAACCCAGCTGCTGGTTTTTGGGGGACCACCAGGTGATTGAAGTTTGTTTTGGATGGTTCTGTGTTAGTACTGTATCTGTAGCTGGATCACAACTTTTAAGTATTTGGTTAGAGTGAAGTTTTAGGGAGGATTTTGTGGATTACGGTATTGTGACCAGTTTATTTACCGGCCATGAACAGAATACTAAAAGTGAAACTGTTTCCTTTCCTCATCTTATCCTATAGTGCAGTGACACATAGGCCTACCACTGGAAATACGTACCCTCTTGTGGCTTCTTATGCAGGCCTATACAGTGTAGTATGCATGCAAATATGAACAATATTTCTGCATGTATATTAGGCCTACTTACGTATCACCTCAATACAAAATGCATTGGTCTTACTGACATTGTGTCATTTGTTTGTGTTGTTTTCCTGAACACAGTAGATACCATCTCTCAGATATGCTGGTCACAACAGCTAAGAATTGAAATAGTTGCTGTCCTCATTTTTACTTACTCTCTCTTTGCACTATTCAGGTTTTTCTAGCAGGACCGAGAAGTATAACATATTAAAATACATGCTGTACTCCACATAATGGTGGAGATGGAGTATAGGATCTGTTCCTAAAATGCATTTAAAAGAAAAAGCTTTGAGCTTCCCTGACCTGTGAATTGTAGAATGTATAACAATACATGTTTTAGTGCTCTGGATTTACATTTCAGAAAAAGTGTGTTCCACCGATGTGAAAGGTTCTTTGTTACTAATATATCTGGATACTGGTTATATGAAAGTTAGTCCATGTTGCGGTAGAGGAACAACCAAAGAGCAAGAAATGTTCAATTTTTCTATTGTGCTGACTTCTATTGAAATGGGTCTACTGGGCACGGAACATTGTTGCTAGGAAGTGAATAAACATGCCTCTCAGTAAAGCACTTACCTGCCTGCTCCCTCGCTCTCTCTCTCTCTCTCTCTCTCTCTCTCTCTCTCTCTCTCTCTCTCTCTCTCTCTCTTCTCTTTTGTTACTCTCTCTCTCTTTTGTTTTTTCTACTTGTCTATGACCCAATAGGCTCCCTGGGCCTCCTGGAGAGCCAGGTTCAGTATAAAGTGCTGTGTGACATGTAGTCGCTGAGTGAGCTGTCAGGTCAGCTAGAGCTAAACAAATATCCCAGTAATACCTATAGTCTAAATCAGATTATGTATTTATTGTAGCTTGAAATATGCTGAATGTCTGAAACTGTGTTCAACGGTTGCTTTGTCTACGGGTTTGGGGAGGCCAAAAAACAAAAATAAATGTTGCTTTATCGTATTGTGGTGCTTCGATGTCTTATTCCTTTTCAGGCACTGAAAAATATCACATTTCTCAGTAGCATAGGGGTCTGTGGTAATTTAATTATGTTATATTTGTTGATATTTATAACTGAAATCTAAAAGGCAAGCATATTTGTTGTCCAGATCAAGTCCATAAATGGCCCAGTGGTTATCACCCACCCAACTACAGCAATAAGCAAGGGAGTATTTGACCAAATCCATTCCGATGTGACAACCAGCTCTTTTTGCCACTCTCAGTCCCTACACTAAGCCTTCTGAGGAAGAAGGGAAAGGTGTTGGTATCAGAGGCTCCTGATGTCTACAATCATGGTCAAAAGTTGAGAATGACACAAATACTAATTTTCACAAAGTCTGCTGCCTCAGTTTTGATGATGGCAATTTGCATATACTCCAGAATGTCATGAAGAGTGATCAGATGAATTGCAATGAATTGCAAAGTCCCTTTTTGCCATGAAAATGAACTTAATCCCCCAAAAAGTGATCCTCTCATTAACACAGGTGAGAGTGTTGACGAGGACAAGGCTGGAGATCACTCTGTCATGCTGATTGATTTAGAATAACAGACTGGAAGCTTTAAAAGGAGGGTGGTGCTTGAAATCATTGTTCTTCCTCTGTTAACCATGGTTACCTGCAAGGGAACATGAGTTGTCGTCATTGCTTTGCACAAAAAGGGCTTCACAGGCAAGCATATTGCTGCTAGTAAGATTGCACCTAAATCAACCATTTATCGGATCATCAAGAACTTCAAGGAGAGAGGTTCAATTGTTGTGAAGAAGGCGTCAGGGTGCCCAAGAAAGTCCAGGAAGTGCCAGGACCATCTCCTAAAGTTGATTCAGCTGCGGGATCGGGGAACCACCGGTGCAGAGCTTGCTCAGGAATGGCAGCAGGCAGGTGTGAGTGCATCTGCACGCACAGTGAGGCAAAGACTTTTGGAGGATGGCCTGGTGTCAAGAAGGGCAGCTAAGAAGCCACTTCTCTCCAGGAAAAACATCAGGGACAGACTGATATTCTGCAAAAGGTACAGGGATTGGACTGCTGAGGACTGGTGTAAAGTCATTTTCTCTGATGAATCCCCTTTCCGATTGTTTAGGGAATCCGGAAAACACCTTGTCCGGAGAAGACAAGGTGAGCGCTACCATCAGTCCTGTGTCATGCCAACAGTAAAGCATCCTGAGACCATTCATGTGTGGGGTTGCTTCTCAGCCAATGGAGTGGGCTCACTCACAATTTTGCCTAAGAACACAGCCATGAACAAAGAATGGTACCAACACATCCTCAGAGAGCAACTTCTCCCAACCATCCAAAAACAGTTTGGTGACGACCAATGACTTTTCCAGCATGATGGAGCACCTTGCCATAAGGCAAAAGTGATAACTAAGTGGCTCGGGGAACAAAACATTGACATTTTGGGTCCATGGCCAGGAAACTCCCCAGACCTTAATCCTATTGAGAACTTGTGGTCGATCCTCAAGAGGCGGGTAGACAGACAAAAACCCACAAATTCTGACAAACTCCAAGCATTGATTATGCAAGAATGGGCTGCCAAGTCAGGATGTGGCCCAGAAGTTAATTGACAGCATGCCAGGCCGGATTGCAGAGGTCTTGAAAAAGAAGGGTCAACACTGCAAATATTGACTCTTTGCATAAACTTAATATAATTGTCAATAAAAGCCTTATACTTCAGTATACCATAGTAACATCTGACAAAAATATCTCATAACACTGAAGCAGCGAACTTTGTGAAGACCAATACTTGTGTCATTCTCAAAACTTTTGACTACGACTGTACAAGGCCTTGGCACTAATTTTTCCTGTGTGAGGAAAAAGAGTGGGAAAGTTAGTTTAGCTTTCTAGGCCACCTCGCCTCACCTCTGCAGCCTTGAAATGTCATTTGAGAATTGTATTGTGGATTAATGAACGGCTTGGCATCTGTCTTCAGTCTGTTGTGTGCGTTGAAACCTAAAAAATGCACAGTCCGAAACATATTGCTTTTGTCTTTCTTTATCATTATCCCGAAGTGTCTGGTTAATAGTTTATGCCGGATCATTCCTGATCCCTGCCATGTCAAACAGAAAGTCCTAAAGGACCGTACATCACAGGAAATGGGCCTAAAACCACACCATGAGCATCTGCCACACCACAAATAAGATAGCGCCGACAGACACGGCAGCTCTGTGTAGTGTATTAGGATTATGTCTTTGTTAATGTTTTTTAAGTGGAACTGAAAGGATGTTTATTTTAGTTCAAAAGTAGCCATTTGTAGGGTGACGCCCCAGGGGAGACAGGTGATTGGACAGCAGAGGGAGCAACCCATATTTTTGCATTCTTTATAAGTATAGGCTGGAGGCAGAGGGGGTTAGAACAGACAGATTATCTTTGGACACTGTTCTCCAGCCCTGCAGGGTCTGTAAACTTATGCTGACATCTTGTGATATAAATAAAACTTATAAACAAAGTACAGCCTAAGCGGACTCTTTGTTTGACAGCAATAAGTACCAGCATTGACAAGAGACGACAAATGGAGGCTCCGCTGAGATTGGTCTGCATCTTCCCTTTGTTTCATTCGTGAGCCGCGAGGTGACTACCGCTCAAGCCGGCTATAAGGTGAGATTCCTCACAAATTATTGGGCGTTAGTTGGTTGGCTGGCTTATGGATGTGCGCTGGTGAAGGTGTACCATGTAAATTACTTGGGTAGATGTGGTTTTGTTGCTGTCGACTAAGGGTCTGTAATAATTATTCTAAAATTTGGTTGCATTGGTAAACGGCGCAAATAATAGGAAGTCTAGAACAATTGATGGTAGTGAATAAGGCAGATGTGAAAGGTAGATATACGTATACGATTTAGAGCATTGCAGGATTTGGCAAGCCCTCGGAACGAGGCGACCTCATGGTGGGCCATAAATCCTGGTAACGCGCTAGGTGTTTTCAGGTCAGTCTTGGACTGGGGTTTGGTTATAGATTTATTGTAAGTTGCTGCTCATCTTCTATCCGACGGGGTATCTGCTTGGGGGGACCTCTCATAAAATATCCATACTCACGGCAGAATAAAGTTAGAAACATAGAAAAATAAATTTAAGGCGCAATGCAGGTTACATTGTTTCATGCTACATTGTACATAAAGGTTAATGCTAAATGCTAATGCTAAATGCTAATGCTAATTGTGTTACATGCTACATGCTAACGTGTGACCTTAGAGGTCCACTGCGATGGAATAAAGCCTCTTAAATTATGTTTGTGGGTGTAGAATTTACGGTCTATGCTTTGTGAGCTCTGTTAAGTGTTATTGTTTGACTATAAGGGGTAAAAGAGAGGAGCTGTGGCGGAATGCTAACGTTCTGTTGTCTGGAAGTCGTATCGTTGAATGTATTGCGCATGCGTTTAATTTTACGGCACTACACTACAACACGGGGGAGTTTACGGCACTAGATTATGACACGTTTGATTTTACGGCACTAGACTACAACACGTTGGATTTTACTAAAACTACAACACGGGGGATTTTGGGTAAATTGGTCATATTTCTGTGACACTGGGTGCTGCGGGGAGAGACGGACACAGAGATTTGAAAATGAATGGAATGGTCTGGTTGTTACGTCGGCTGTTGTTTGAAAATGAAACTATTTGTTGAGATCTATTGAATTTATAAATTAGATATATGTTGACGGATTAAAATAAATAAAATAAAATGACGGATTAAAATAAATAAAAATGTTATTGAGCTATTTATTCCTGAGTTAATTCTTAGAGTGAATGTGAGTGGGGGAATATTGAATGCTGGAAATAACTCAGTGAGTGTATAAACTTTAAATGCTTGTCTGTCATTTTTGTTCCCTTGTCATATGAGAGGCGATAGGACGAGAGGAGAGAGAGAGAGAGAGGAGGTGCTGACGTGTACAGCACGTGACAAGGTGTGACGTGACAGAGGATCGAGTCAGATATCAGGCTAGTTCTGTTTACAAAATCTTCCCCTACAGGATATTTGATGTTATGACAATTTCGCAGACGCTTGGCAACAGACTGATCAATTGAATAAAATCTGCATTTTTGAGTCTCTGTGCATCACTTGGCTTGATTAGGGGTTCTGTTGGAAATCAAGTACTGACATTATTCTGTGAAATTAAGATAATTGGGTGCTTATTAAACAATGGAATTTATGAGTATTGTAGTGTTGTAGGATTGGAAGTCTTTGTTTTTTGGGATTGCTGTGAAGTTGACTACTTGTATTTACTTTCCGGATGGGTTGTGGTAAGATAGCCACTAATTGATAATTTGGTAAGATAGGATATACAAATAAAAAATTGGTTTTAATTATTCATAATTTTTAATAGATTTTATTTTATTTTAATTAAAAATATTTTTTGAATACAATTTTTAATTGATTTTATTTTTTAATATTCATATTTTTATTGATTGATTGTTTAGTTTGGGGGGTTGTTTAGTTTATATTAATAATTAAAGGGGGGAAGCCATAGGCTATATAGTCTAAAATAAAATAATTCACAATAAAGGCAAGGCAGCAAGGCTATGAAAGTCATTACACCGGTTGATATAGTTGAAAATAGTAATCCTTTAGTTAAGGGTATTGCGAGGTTATCCGGCAAATGGAACAAACGTTGGCCTGACATTGAACAACCATGGCCAGTGGAAGGGACTCTTAACCCTGACGTCATCAACATCATGAAAGTGCTTCTGTCAATTTACAAGGCAGATCAAAAGAAGGGGAAAAAAAGGGAACGACGTAAAGAAAAGAGACAAAGGGAGCTGGGTGTTCTTAAGCTGTTTGAAGATGAAGGACAAAAACTGATGAAAGATACCAACGATAAGAGAAACAAAGTTATAGAGAAAATGCTAAAGGAAGAGAAGGCGACAGAAAAACTAAGGGCAGAAGTCAGTATACCTTTCTCACATACGGATTCAGCGAAAAGACCCCCACCTTATGAGAAGGAAGTAGAGCTTAGGGATGTTTATCCTCAGCTTCCAGTGATCATCCAGCAGGGTGATTATTGCATCAGAGATGAAGATGAACGAATAATAGAGAGAGGACAAGCAGAAACGACCATAGAAATGCATCCAGACTCCAAAAGTAAAAAGAAAACGAGATGTCTGGAAACTAAGGGTGGAATGAGGTTAATAAATAGGATGAAACTGGATGAGGACGATGATGATCAGAGTGATTCAGAGGAGATCATGGGTGGATATGATCCTGTGATCAGACGGAGGTTGGCCAGAACGGAAAGAAGGGGTGAGGAAGGTCTGAAGAAGAAGGATACAAGATATTCTAGTTCTGATGAAAGCAAAGATGAAGACAGCGATAACAATTTGGAGACTAAAGGTGCTGTGCATTCGAGAGGAGTTTATCCTACAAGGACTGGCACAGAAGAAATAGAAAGAGATATAGACCGATGTGTATCATGCCTGGATAAAGCGAGGACTTTCGAAGAGGTAAGAGAACTAGAGGAACAACTCAAGACGCTGAAGATACAGAGGGAGAAACTGCGGGAAAAAGAATCCAAAGAAGGTGAGGGAAGATATGCATTGAGGCCAAGGAAAGAGGCCACGAGTAAAAATATGCCAGTTATCATTTGAGGTCAAAACTTAGAATATAAGCCTTTGCAAAATACCGATATGTCAAATATACTTGAGAAGCTGCCTATTCTTCAGGATGGGGCCTATCCTTGGATTTCGAAATTGGAAGAAATTACGGTGGGAACACAGTCAGCCATAGGAGACGTTAAGAGACTTTTGGCTAATCTCATTGGGATTCCAGATATGGAAGAAGTCTTTCAGAGAGCTGGACTCATTAGATATGTAGGGACTGCAGTGAACGATCCTGAATTGTTGGCTGCAAGTAGGAATCGTCTGTGGAGAGCATTGAAAGATACATTTCCAACAAATGTGCATCCTGATAATATTCTGATTGACCCACTAGGACAACAAGAAAATCCGAGAGCCTATGTGTCAAGAGTTCATCAAGTGTGGAGAAATATTACTGGAAATGATCCAGATGTGAGTCAAATTGAGCAGTCAATTTTGAGAGCTAAACTGCAAATGGGACTGCCCTCACCAGTAAGGAGCAAACTGGCAGAAGTGGTTGGACTTGGAAGCATGACAAAAGGTGTCTATACCGATCATATAGCCCATCAAGTGGATCTGTACAGGAAAAAGGAACACAACCAGAAAGAACAGGACGAAGAAACTCTCAGAAAACTCAATCAAATACAACTGGTGGAGAATAAGAAGGAGAAGAAACAAGCTTTGGTTATGCAGAATCAGTGTGCACCAAATCAACAATCACTGCCACAGCTTCAACCAGAACAGTTCCAACCGCAATTGTACCAGCCACCAATGGCGGTACCAGTTGTTTCATATCCACAGCCAGTTTCTGGACAGACACAGAATTGGAGAGGAAGAGGACGAGAAGACTTAGAAAGAGGAAGATTTAAGTCATCCTTCCAGCAACTTTCAGAAGCATGTTATAATTGTGGACAGGTTGGTCACTTTGCCCGTGGGTGCAATAAGTCAGGAGGAAACATCAGAGGGAATTTCAGAGGAAGATACAGGGGCCAGTCAAGATCATCTGGAGGACCGGTGAACCCCTACAGGGGTCCGGAGCAAGGATTCTAGAGGTGCCTAGAAGATCCGAAAGGGGGGTGTCAGCTGGTAGCATCAGGACCGGAAAAAGATCCAACAATTGAGGTGAAAATAAACAACCGACCATTGGAAGTGATGGCGGATAGCGGAGCTGCGTTCACCTGTGTTCGGCCTGAAGATGCTACACATCTCCCTATGTCCAATCAACTCATTAGGACAATCGGATTTGAGGGAGTAAAACAGCTGATTCCTCTTACGGAACCAATTGAGCTCTGCTATAAAGATCAGAAAATTACAATACCCATACTGGTATCAGAACATACACCTGTTGCATTATTGGGAAGAGATGCATTGTGTAAATTGAACTGTACAATAAGATGTACACCAGACGGCAGTCTGGTAGAAATGCCAAAGGAAAAGGTTTACCAAGTGTTGATGATGACAGAGATGGATTCGTCTTCAGTATTCTGGATTGGAAATCTCAGTGAAGATTTTATGAAGCAGGCTAAGATATGGGAGAGATTTATTGTTGCAAATATGCCGGATGCGAGGCTTCCGGAACATCCATTCCATTGTACGTTCAAGTATTTCAAGAAGGCTGCCCAACCACACTCAGAGGAATGGTTGAGTCATCAACCGAAGAATGTTCAACTTAGCTCAAGTTGCATTATTTTAGGACCACAAGGAGCAGCTATGAAGATAAACACAGACGACTATCTGAATAAAGAATTTGAGATTGAGAAGAGTGTGCCACATGTTACCTTGTTGGTTTCGGAAGGCTATGAGCAGAAGCAAATAGGAGAAATGATGACAGAAGCAGAGAAACTTATTTTCAGACCAATGAAAGAGAATTTGGCGATCTGGAGAAGTGAAGATCAACGATTTCTTAAAATAATGATTTCGGCTCAAGGACAAGGAGAGCCACAGGCTGTAGGGATGACACATGAATCTATTTGCAATATGAAGATGGATTCAGACTCTATGAAAGAGGAGATGTTGCAACAAGTTCCAGAAGGGTTGTGGTCTCAACACAGTACCGATATTGGACTTGTAAAATCAGCCCAACCTGTGAAAGTTGAACTTCGACCAGGAGCCAGACCTCCATGGAAAAATCAGTATCCATTGAAAGATGAAGCAATCCAAGGGATTGAACCACAAATTGAAGGACTTTCGAAAGCAGGTGTTTTAAGGACAACAAAAAACCCTCGGAGTAACACACCTTTGTGGCCTGTGGAACTTATCGTGTGGTTCATGATTTGAGAGCAGTAAATGAGGTAGTGACTGACTTTCCAGCAGAAGTGCCAGACCCTCATACCTTGTTAGCCCAAGTTCCTCCTGATGCGATACATTTTACAGTGTTAGACTTATGTGGAGCATTTTTTAGTGTTCCACTTAGTGTAGAGAGTCAGAATTTATTTGGGTTCACATATAAGGGACAATTCTATGAGTACAGTAGAATGCCACAGGGGTACCGGCATTCTCCTCATATCTTCAATAAAGTACTGAAGGATGATTTGGTAGGGATAGATCAGATATTGCAGAGCACTGTCATTCAGTACGTAGATGATATAATGGTTTGCTCACAAAATAAGGAAACATGTCATAGAGACTCAATTAAATTGCTACAGGTATTGGCAGAAAAGGGGCATAAGGTTTCACAGAAAAAGCTGCAATATTGTCAGGAGAAGGTTGTGTATTTAGGTCAAAACATAACGCATGGCCACAGAAACATTTCGGACAGGCAAGTGGAAACTATTCGTAAGGCTCCAAAGCCTAGAACGGTCAGAGAGATGATGACATTTCTGGGTATTGCTGGTTATTCCTCAGCTTGGGTGGAGGGTTATACTAGTTTGATGGCACCTTTGAGAGCTATGGTTAGGGGTACTGAGAGTGGTCAACTCCATAGCAATCTTTCCTGGACACAGGAAGGCCATGTGGCATTTGAAACGATCAAACAGAGGTTGCAGGAGGCACCTGCACTTACACTACCAGATTACTCAAATAACTTTTTGCTATATGTGTCTACTTCTACTGGAGGTAGATATGCGTGTGCAGTTCTTTGTCAGCCGACAGGCACGGGGACGAATCCTCAGCCTATTTCCTACTACTCTACTGCTTATTCAGAGGTAGAACTAGGGTTACCACTGTGCTACAGAGCAATGGTGGGAGTATATTCAATGTATGACAAAGCATCATCGGTCACTATGGGCTACCCAGTAACAATTCTTACCCATCATAGTCTCAGAAATCTTCTGAACTATGGGAAATATACATTGACTATGCCTAGGCTCAGAGACTATCATAGGCTCTTAGAGCAGGAGGATGTCACCCTAGTGAGGTGTGATACAGTAAATCCAGCCGAGAGTTTACCAACTTCAGAGGATGGTGAGCCACATGATTGTGTCCAAGAAGCAGAGAGATATTCGAGGCTTAGATCAGATTTACAAGCCTTTCCATTACGTGAGGCAGACCTGGAGTATTGGACTGATGGGTCTTGTTATCGGGTGGGAGATAAATTGTGTGCTGGTTATGCAGTAGTTAAAGGCAGGGGAACTGGATTTGTTGTGGAAAAGGCTGAAGTAATACCACAGCCTGCGTCTGCACAACTTGCTGAACTTGTGGGGCTAACAGAAGCATGTTTGTTAGCAGAAGGAAAGCGAGTAACGATATACACTGATTCAGCATATGCACATAGTGTATGTCATTTGTTTGGGGCAGTATGGAAAGGTCGAGGGTTTAAGAAAACGGATGGTTCTCCGATACAACATCATGCGCAAATAATGAAACTGTTGCATGCTATGATGAAGCCTAAAGAGATAGCGATAGCTAAGTGTGCAGCTCACAAAACAGATATGTCAAGAGTGACACAAGGGAACAAAGCTGCTGATGAAGCTGCAAAAGCCGTCACAGGAGCGGATAAATTGGGAAAAGTTTTGCTGGTCACTCATGGAGTGGACTTGGAAGACAAAATTACGCTTCAGGATGTAATTTTGATGCAAGAAGCTGCTTCTATGATCGACAAACAGCTATGGCTAGACCGAGGAGCGGTCAAAGATGCTACTGGTCTGTGGAGAAACCATGAGGGGTTGATAGTAGCGCCTCTAGACCTCTTAGGTCTGATGATTCAGGAAGCACATGGGTTAGCTCATGTTGCGAGGGGGGAGGTTAACAGAAAGATCACAAAGGAATATGGTTTTTGGGCTCCATATTTGTTTGAACAAATTGATTATATGATAAGAAGGTGCACAATTTGTCTTAAAAATAATGTTCGAAGAGGGGTAACTGTTCATCCGGGTTACATTCCTACACCAAGGGGTCCTATGCGTGAGTTGGTTATTGACTTTGTTGATATGATAAAACCAGTTGATGGGAAAAGATACATGTTGGTGGTTGTAGATAGATTTTCACGATGGACGGAAGCTTGTCCAACCAAGCGTAAGGATGCTCAGTCGGTTGCCAAGTTCTTGTGTAAAGAAGTCATAAGCAGGTGGGGATTACCCGATCGAATATCCTCAGACAATGGAAGGGAATTTGTGGATAAATCAGTTAAATTGATGTTGCAAAAATTGGGAATTAAGCAACGTCTTGGAGCAGTTTATCACCCACAAAGTCAAGGGATGTGTGAAAGAATGAACGGTGTCTTGAAAAATCGCATTGTGAAGATTTGTCAACATACGGGTCTAAACTGGATAGCGGCGCTTCCTTTAGCACTAATGGTGTGTCGCTCAAGTGAGTTGCGTGATCTACGTATGACACCCCATGAGTTGGTAACAGGAAGAAGGATGCCTACGCCTTGTTTGCGAACAAGCGGAAAGGGTCCAAGCTTGGCTCTGTTGGAAGATGAAATGAGAGCGTATGTTACATATATGGCCAATTTTCATAAAAAGTTGTCCACATATGTTTCTGACAGGCAAAGACAAGAAGAGGTGCAGGAGGAGCTTGAGGAGGAAAAGAGGAATACAGTACAACCAGGGGACAAAGTATTCGTAAAGGTATTCAGAAGGAAGTGGTATAACGAACGTCGTGAAGGACCATTTGAAGTGGTTCGTAGCACTGGAACAGCTGTCCAGGTTAAGGGGTCTCCTACGTGGTATCATTTGTCACATTGTGTTAAAGCGCCTGGAGAAGAGGTGCCACGCGCAGAGAGAGAGGATGGAGATAGGGGAGAACAGGAAGAGGGAGAGATTGTCAATGTTGGGGATAACGTTGATAATGTTTACACTTCTGATGATGTCAGAGATGACTATGCAATGGATGGAAAGGAAAGGGGATTTGGGGAAATTGATTTTCAATACGTCCCAGAAGCAACAGGGAATATTTCAGTGGAATGTGAAGCAGCAGAGAGCACCAAGGGCAACTCCGTTGCAGGAGAAGTTAGTGATTCAGTTAGACAAAGTAGGCCTAGACCAGTTAGGAGAAAAGTCAGACCAAAACGTTACGAAAACTAGGGTTGAAGTAACTCTAGGACAGTCAGCTCAGCTCCCATGTAAGTGCACGAGAGAGAACAGTGGTGAAGGGAAATTTAGAGTTCAGTGGGAAGATAGATATGGTAGGAGTTTAGATCTGTTAGGAGCAGATGCATTGAGAAAGTATGCGTTGCTAAATGATGAGAGAACAATAAAGATTGAGGGTGATTGCGGTATCTATATTTACAATTCCCAGCAGGAAGATCAAGGTGATTATAAATGTAGTTTTTATAATCAACAGGTTGAAAGTAAGGGATTAGAGTTAGGACTGATAGTTAAGGTAGTGACACTAGTGGTGATAGATGGGAATACAAATGAAGAGTTAAGGGTCTTAGGGGGAATGGATGAAGTAACAACAATGACATCAACACTTCAGTCTATTATAACAACAGTGAGAAGCAATTTAACTCTTTCAACATTGATAGTTATTAAAGCCATAAATATATCGCATTTGATTACAAGGGAACCAATAGCTCCAGCACCAATTTTAGAAGAAAAGACTGTTATTAAGGTTAGGAGGGGTGAGACAGCTCATCTTCCTTGTAGCTGTGAGAGATGGAGTGGGGGAGGGGACGTTCCTCCCACATGGAGAGATAATTATGGAGAAGAAGTATTGTTATCAGGACCAGATGTAGAAGCTGTGCCCCCTAGTCAAAGGAAGTATATTTTGTACAACAATATGAAGGGGAAGAGGGTTATGAGTGATTGTTCACTTCTTTTGCGTAATGTTACAGAGAAAGATCAGGGAGAATATATGTGTACTTATCTAGTGCAAGCATTACAATTTGTTCCGGTTAAGAATTATTGGTTAAAAGGCTATGTAATTCGTAAAGTGACGCTTATAATGGAAGAGTTGAAGTCTGTTGAAGCTTCCACAGTCACCAAAGGAGTTCAGGAGAAGTATATTACAGTAGCCACTCCAACAGTAAATAATACACAGAGGATATCGGTAGCTTTCCAACTAGAAGTAGTTAAGGGTGTTAATTCATCAACTAAATCAACTACTTTAATGGTAACTTTGGAAGGGATTAATGGTACGACGGCAATAACAAATGTAGGAAGTATGACACCGACACCGACAACAACTTTTCTGAAATTAAAGGATGTAGCAAGAGTGACTCAGCAGATAGTGATAGAGAACAATATAGATTCATCTGAAATAGTGCAACATAATATCATGGAGGTACAGGATGAGTTCTTTGATTTCAACATAACATCAGAAGATACATCTGATCAACACCGCTCGTTAGGGAAAAGAGAAACTAAATGGAAGGCATATGGATTTGATTCTTCTGTTTTAAAGATTAAAGATGAATGGGCAGGTAGAAATCTTTGGTTCCAGCAGTTAACTCATTCTGTAAGATCAGTGAGGAATCTTGAGGGTCCATGTCTGTTGAGAATTCCAACACCAGAGACGTGGGGTTCCATTTTAGAGACGGTCGCTCAACCTCTATCGAGTATGTGTCAATCTTATGCTTTGTCATGGCTGTTGTATCAGCAACAATCATTAACAGATAAAGTAATGTCGTTGTCAAAACATTTGTTTAGGCCTAGGTTTAGGTGTTCTTGGTTAAATGAATTACCCTATGTGAATTTGTTAGATGGGAAGGAAAATCAGGTAACAGCGAACCCTGAAGCATTGGAGGTGAAAGCAGTGAGGGCTAAAAGTTGTTTTTGTTCTAATAAAACATATGATGGAAAGGGGATGTTCATGGGAATATCAAATTGTGATGATTATATGATGACTTTGGGTAAGCATGAACATAAGGTTAGAGATGAGAAATGTAATGTAACTTTTTATGTACCAGTTAGTAAGAAGAGCAGGACTTTGATGGTGAAAGATCAGCTTTTGCCTGGCAATGTGACTATTGGGAATTTTAGAGATATTTGGTGGGTTTGTGGTGATAAAGCATATATATTCTTACCCTATGGATGGACAGGATGTTGTTACATGTCAACGTTGAAGCTTCCATATGAGGCTTTTACCATTAGAAGAGGGGTAGCACCGGACACAGATAAATCTGAAGCTAGGGTTGAAAATAGGGTGAAAAGAGACATGGCGACATTTCATAGTCTTGAAGCCTACCATTGCAGGATAAGTCTAGGAGAGAAGTGGGGACTGGGACTTTTTCCATGGTATGGTGTAACATTTTTGGCAGATCATATTGATAATATTACCTATACTTTGCAGGGGTTTGCGAATGAAACAATAAGAGGGTTTAACCTTCTGTCAAATACTCAAAGAAGTCACAGACTGACGCTGTTGAAACATGGCATGGCTCTTGACTATATTTTAGCAAAACAAGGTGGCTTATGTTTGGCTATGAATCTGACGGGGGATGATTGTTATACTTTGATCCCTGATAGTTCCGATAATATCACGAGTGTTATAGATGCGTTGAAGAATATAAGGGATGCGTTTGGTAGATCTGAAGGAGCTGGATGGTCAGCGAAGACTTGGTTGCAAGATCAGTTAGGCCCAGTAGGAGCAGTGATGGTTCAGATTTTAGTTGCAGCTCTGATAGCGCTTTGTGTGATGTTTTGCTTTTGTACTTTGTTACTGACCTTTGCGAAAGCTATGATATTAAGATGGGTTGGAGTTGTGATGCCTGGAGACAACACTCAGATGCCGTTGTTGGCTGTTCCTGATCTGGATGAAGATGGACAAGGGGGTCTGGATGGAGTATTAATGGATAAATATCCTTTTTGATTATTTGATCATTTAAAAAAAAAAAAAATCAATATTAGTGTGATTTTAGTATGATGTTATGAATCAAAGGGGCGAAATAGGATAATGTGATTCATACATCATTTATATATAATTTTTATATTCTTAGTTGATATTGATGTTTAATTTGAAAGTGTTGTTTTGCAAAAGATACTGTTTGGTCTTTTCTTTTCTTCCAGAAGCATATGGGGGAATATGTAGAGATTGAAAAACGCAAACAAGGACAATATGAAAGCACAATGACTGGAGGAGATGGAACAGGGAAGGGGTGGAAAGGTTCCGATTCCATCATCAACAATGCATTGGAAGTCGAGACTACGGAGGAGATGAAGTGTAGTGGACTACATTCCAGTGTCTGCAATGAAATATATACATATTTGCATGTGTAATACATAATGTGTGTCATATTCTTAGGTATTAATTTTGTAGAATGATATTTGATGTTATTGGATACATGTGGGGATCTTAGATGTTTTTGTTTATTTCGTGAATGCTTAGGGACAGGGAGTCTAGGCAGGGATAGAGATCCACTGTAGGGTCCGATGGGTTGACCAGCCTTAGAGTGGACATTTTGGATAGTATTTTGTTTGCTGGGGCTTTCATGTGTATTTAATTGCATCATAGTTTCAAATGCATTTATAAAGATTTATGAATTCATCTGGAGTACCTAGGTGGTTGCCTGGGGCAGAGGGACCGTGAGAGAATTTTACTGTCTTGATTGATGGATGGATATTTGGAACGAAGGCTGCCAGACAGGTTTTTCGCTCTCACACTCCATAAAGATTTGTTCATATTTCATAGTAATGTATTCACACTCCATAAACATTTGTTCATATTTCATAGAAAGGTATTTACACTCTAGAGAAAAATGTTTTTTGGTTTAATGTTAAAGATACTCAATAAGATAAATTGTTACTTGTCATAATCCTGTTCTGTTTGTTTTCGAGACTTTTAGTTCGTCTCGAAGGGGGGAATGTAGTGTATTAGGATTATGTCTTTGTTAATGTTTTTTAAGTGGAACTGAAAGGATGTTTATTTTAGTTCAAAAGTAGCCATTTGTAGGGTGACGCCCCAGGGGAGACAGGTGATTGGACAGCAGAGGGAGCAACCCATATTTTTGCATTCTTTATAAGTATAGGCTGGATGCAGAGGGGGTTAGAACAGACAGATTATCTTTGGACACTGTTCTCCAGCCCTGCAGGGTCTGTAAACTTATGCTGACATCTTGTGATATAAATAAAACTTATAAACAAAGTACAGCCTAAGCGTACTCTTTGTTTGACAGCAATAAGTACCAGCATTGACAAGAGACGACATCTGCTTCTAGCTCCTAAGCAACTTTGCAGTCTTTAAAAAAAAAAAAATTACATTATTAGCTCAGATAATTTTTTGTGTTATTACATACAGCCAGAAATAACTTTTGGATATCAGACCTGCGGTATCTCACCAACCAGGAATACAACTTTCCCGAATTGGATCCTTTGTTCGTAACCCCCAGGGGAATTGAACTTGGCTGCTCCAAGACGCCACCGGCGGAGAAGAGGTATTCGGGGTGGACTTCTAGTCCGACTCAGGAGGCATGCACACCATCCACCGCTTCCGAGTATATTACTCGCTAATGTTAAGTCTCTGGACAATAAAGTAGACGAGCTCAGAGCGAGGATCTCCTTCCAGAGAGACATCAGGGACTGTAACATACTCTGTTTCACGGAATCATGGCTCTCTCTGGATATACTGTCCCCGTCCATACAGCCAGCTGGGTTCTAAGTACATCGTGCCAACAGGAATAAAGAACTCTCCGGAAGAAGAAAGGGGGTGGTATATGTTTCATGATTAACTACTCATTGTGTGATTGTGATAACATACAGAAACTCAAGTCCTAACGCTACTGAAGTTCTATCAACACATTGACTGTAGTACTCGCGCTGCTAAAACGCTCGACCACTGCTACTCCCCCTTCCGGGATACCTACAAGGCCCTCCCCCGCCCTCCCTTTGGCAAATCAGATCATGACTCCATTTTGCTCCTCTCTTCCTATAGGCAGAAACTCAAACAGGAAGTACCAGTGCTAAGATCTATTCAACGCTGGTCTGACCAATCGGAATCCATGCTTCAAGTTTGTTTTAATCACGCGGACTGGGATATGTTCCAGGTAGCCTCTGAGAATAACATTGACGTATAACAGACACGGTGACTGAGTTCATCAGGAAGTGTATAGGGGATGTTGTTCCCACTGTGACTATTAAAACCTACCCAAACCAGAAACCGTGGATGGATGGCAGCATTCGCGCAAAACTGAAAGCGCAAACCACCACATTTAACCATGGCAAGGTAACTGGGAATATGGTTGAATACAAACAGTGTAGTTCTTCCCTCCGTAAGGCAATCAAACAGGCAAAACATCAGTACAGAGACAAAGTGGAGTCGCAATTCAATGGCTCAGACACGAGACGTATGTGGCAGGGTCTACAGACAATCACGGATTACAAAGGGAAAACCAGCTACGTCACGGACACCGACGTCTTGCTTCCGGACAAGCTAAACACCTTCTTCGCCCGCTTTGAGGATAACACAGTGCCACCGACGCGGCCCGCTCCCAAAGACTGTGGCTCTCGTTCTCTGTGGCCGACGTGAGTAAGACATTTAAGCGTGTTAACCCTCGCAAGGCTGCCGACCCAGACGGCATCCCTAGCCACGTCCTCAGAGCATGCGCAGACCAGCTGGCTGGAGTGTTTACGCACATATTCAATCTCTCCCTATCCCAGTCTGCTGTCCCCACTTGCTTCAAGATGTCCACAATTGTTCCTGTACCCAAGAAAGCAAAGGTAACTGAACTAAATGACTATCGCCTCGTAGCACTCACTTGTGTCATCATGAAGTGCTTTGAGAGGCTAGTTAAGGATCATATCACCTCTACAGTGGGGGAAAAAAGTATTTAGTCAGCCACCAATTGTGCAAGTTCTCCCACTTAAAAAGATGAGAGAGGCCTGTAATTTTCATCATAGGTACACGTCAACTATGACAGACAAATTTAGGGAAAAAAATCCAGAAAATCACATTGTAGGATATTTTATGAATTTATTTGCAAATTATGGTGGAAAATAAGTATTTGGTCAATAACAAAAGTTTCTCAATACTTTGTTATATACCCTTTGTTGGCAATGACACAGGTCAAACGTTTTCTGTAAGTCTTCACAAGGTTTTCACACACTGTTGCTGGTATTTTGGCCCATTCCTCCATGCAGATCTCCTCTAGAGCAGTGATGTTTTGGGGCTGTCGCTGGGCAACACAGACTTTCAACTCCCTCCAAAGATTTTCTATGGGGTTGAGATCTGGAGACTGGCTAGGCCACTCCAGGACCTTGAAATGCTTCTTACGAAGCCACTCCTTCGTTGCCCGGGCGGTGTGTTTGGGATCATTGTCATGCTGAAAGACCCAGCCACGTTTCATCTTCAATGCCCTTGCTGATGGAAGGAGGTTTTCACTCAAAATCTCACGATACATGGCCCCATTCATTCTTTCCTTTACACAGATCAGTCGTCCTGGTCCCTTTGCAGAAAAACAGCCCCAAAGCATGATGTTTCCACCCCCATGCTTCACAGTAGGTATGGTGTTCTTTGGATGCAACTCAGCATTCTTTGTCCTCCAAACACGACGAGTTGAGTTTTTACTATTTTGGTTTCATCTGACCATATGACATTCTCCCAATCCTCTTCTGGATCATCCAAATGCACTCTAGCAAACTTCAGACGGGCCTGGACATGTACTGGCTTAAGCAGGGGGACACGTCTGGCACTGCAGGATTTGAGTCCCTGGCGGCGTAGTGTGTTACTGATGGTAGGCTTTGTTACTTTGGTCCCAGCTCTCTGCAGGTCATTCACTAGGTCCCCCCGTGTGGTTCTGGGATTTTTGCTCACCGTTCTTGTGATCATTTTGACCCCACGGGGTGAGATCTTGCGTGGAGCCCCAGATCGAGGGAGATTATCAGTGGTCTTGTATGTCTTCCATTTCCTAATAATTGCTCCCACAGTTGATTTCTTCAAACCAAGCTGCTTACCTATTGCAGATTCAGTCTTCCCAGCCTGGTGCAGGTCTACAATTTTGTTTCTGGTGTCCTTTGACAGCTCTTTGGTCTTGGCCATAGTGGAGTTTGGAGTGTGACTGTTTGAGGTTGTGGACAGGTGTCTTTTATAGTGATAACAAGTTCAAACAGGTGCCATTAATACAGGTAACGAGTGGAGGACAGAGGAGCCTCTTAAAGAAGAAGTTACAGGTCTGTGAGAGCCAGAAATCTTGCTTGTTTGTAGGTGACCAAATACTTATTTTCCACCATAATTTGCAAATAAATTCATTAAAAATCCTACAATGTGATTTTCTGGATTTTTTTTTCTCAATTTGTCTGTCATAGTTGACGTGTACCTATGATGAAAATTACAGGCCTCTCTCATCTTTTTAAGTGGGAGAACTTGCACAATTGGTGGCTGACTAAATACTTTTTTTCCCCACTGTACCTTAGCTGACACCCTAGACCCACTTCAATTTGCATACCGCCCCAATAGATCCACAGACGATGCAATCGCCATCGCACTGCACACTGCACACTGCCCTATCCCATCTGGAAAAGAGGAATACCTATGTAAGAATGTTGTTCATTGACTATAGCTCAGCCTTCAACACCATAGTACCCTCCAAGCTCATCATTAAGCTCGGGGCCCTGGGTCTGAACCCCACCCTGTGCAATGGGGTCCTGGACTTCCTGACGGGCCGCCCCCAGGTGGTGAAGATAGGAAACAACACCTCCACTTTGCTGATCCTCATCACAAGGGCCCCACAAGGGTGCGTGCTCAGCCCCCTCCTGTACTCCCTGTTCACCCATGACTGCGTGGCAACGTACGCCTCCAACTCAATCATGAAGTTTGCAGACAACACAACAGTAGTAGGCCTGATTACCAACAATGACGAGACCGCCTACAGGGAGGAAGTGAGGACCCCGGCAGAGTGGTGCCAGGAAAATAACCTCTTCCTCAATATCAACAAAATGAAGGAACTGATCGTGGACTTCAGGAAACAGCAGAGGGAGCACCCCCCTATCCACATCGACGGGAACGCAGTGGAGAAGGTGAAAAGCTTCAAGTTCTTCAACGTACACATCACTGACAATCTGAAATGGTCCACCCACTCAGACAGTGTGGTGAAGAAGGCGCAAGGCTGTCATCAAGGCAAAGGGTGGCTACTTTGAAGAACTCAAATCTCAAATATATATTGATTTGTTTAACACTTATTTGGTTACTACATGATTCCATATGTGTTATTTCATAGTTTTGATGTCTTCACTATTATTCTACAATGTAGAAAATAGTCAAAATAAAGAAAAACCCTTGAATGAGTAGGTATGTCCAAACTTTTGACTGGTGTATATGCTGCTGCTACTGTTTTTGTTCTTCAAATCATAGTCTATTTAACTGCTGTTGCGACAACACAACTAAGAGAATAACTCAATCAATTCCATCCTAAAAATAAAAAACTGTTTTTAATAGAAACATTTTCTTGAGACATTTTTAGTATTATCAGATGCCCCCAGTTACCATCTTATTTTTTACTTGAAAAAGACTGCCAGCACTAGTCACAATGGACATGTTTTGGCCATCAAGCATTCGGCAGCAATGTTATTAACGCCATAGAACTGCCCCTTGATTCTAATGATCATTTAATGAGCGATAGTATGATAATTTTTTGACCAGGCTCCTCTCCTCCTTGTCCTCCTCTCTCTCATCCTCTCTCCTTTCCTCCCTCTATTCCTATCCTCCTCTCCGCAGGTGTCTCTGGGGTTGGTCCACAGCCGTGCCTCCAACATCATCTGGCCGCCCAATCGGTGGCAGAGTATCGAGCCGTCCTTCCCCGCAGAGCGGAGACCCCTGCTGAAATGGCACGTGGACACAACAGAGGAGGAGGAGGAGGAGGACTGAGGAGAGGCTTGCTCATGGCCATTTACATACTGTACCTACCTACACACTTTCTCTCTCTCTGTCATACATGTGAACATGTCATAGTCCTCTGATGTGGCACATCTACTGTATGACATCTCTTTGTTGTCGAAAAAGCTGAATATGTCAATGGATAAGATTTACATTACCCATATGTCTCATTGGCCAATTGTAAAATATGTTTTTGCAACCATGTAATGTGAACAACTGAATGCAGAGATATAGATTTGCTTTTCATATTCAAGAACCACTTGAAACATGTCCTACATGTTCAAAACCGTACATTCAAATCAAATCAAATTCTATTTGTCACATGCGCCGAATACAACCTTACAGTGAAATGCTTACTTACAAGCCCTTAACCAACAATGCAGTTCAAGAAATAGAGTTAAGAAAACATTTCCTAAATAAACAAAAGTAAAAAATAAAATAACAATAACGAGGCTATGTACAGGGGGTATCAGTACCGAGTCAATGTGCGGGGGTACAGGTTAGTCAAGGTAATTTGTACATGTAGGTAGGGGTAAAGTGACTATGCATAGATAATAAACAGCGAGCAGCAGCAGTGTAAAAACAAAGGAGGAGGGGGGCCATTTGATTAATTGTTCAGCAGTCTTATGGCTTGGGGATAGAAGCTGTTAAGGAGCCTTTTAGACCTAGACTTGGCGCTCCGGCACCACTTGCCGTGCGGTAGCAGAGAAAACAGTCTATTGGGTGACTGGAATCTTTGACAATTTCTTTGGCCTTTCTCTGACACCGCCTAGTATATAGGTCCTGGATGGCAGGAAGCTTTGCCCCAGTGATGTACTGAGCCGTACGCACTACCCTCTGTAGCGCCTTACGGTCGGATGCCGTTGACCTGTTTAAAGGTCTTGTTCACGTCGGCAATGGAGAGCGTGATCACACAGTCGTCCGGAACAGCTGGTGCTCTCAAGCATGCTTCAGTGTTGCTTGCCTCGAAGCGAGCATAAAAGGCATTTAGCTCGTCTGGTAGGCTCGCCTCACTGGGCAGCTCGCGGCTGGGTTTCCCTTTGTAGTCCATAATAGTTTGCAAGCCCTGCCACATCCGACGAGTGTCAGAGCCGGTGTAGTAGGATTCAATCTTAGTCCTGTATTGACGCTTTGTCTGTTTGATGGTTCGTCTGAGGGCATAGTGGGATTTCTCATAAGCGTTAGTGTCCCACTCCTTGAAAGCGGCAGCTCTAGCCTTTAGCTTGGTGCGGATGTTGCTTGTAATCCATGGCTTCTGGTTGGGATATGTACGTACGGTCACTGTGGGGACGACGTCGTTGATGCACTTATTGATGAAGCCAGTGACAGAGGTGGTATACTCCTCAATGCCATTGGATGAATCCCAGAACATATTCCAGTCTGTGCTAGCAAAACAGTCCTGTAGCGTAGCATTCGCGTCATCTGACCACTTCCGTATTGAGCAAGTCACTGGTACTTCCTGCTTTAGTTTTTGCTTGTAAGCAGGAATCAGGAGGATAGAATTATGATCAGATTTGCCAAATGTTGGGCGAGCTTTGTATGTGGAGTAAAGGTGGTCTAGAGTTTTCTTTCCCTCTGGTTGCACATGTGACATGCTGGTAGAAATGAGGTAAAACGGATTTAAGTTTGCCTGCATTAAAGTCCCCGGGCCACTAGGATCGTCGCTTCTGGATGAGCATTTTCTTGTTCGCTTATGGCATTATACAGCTCGTTGAGTGCAGTCTTAGTGCCAGCATCAGTTTGTGGTGGTAAATAGACGCTACGAGAAATATAGATGAAAACTCTCTTGGTAGATAGTGTGGTCTGCAGCTTATCGTGAGGTACTCTACCTCAGTCAAAGCAATACCTCGAGACTTCCTTAATATTAGACATCGCGCACCAGCTGTTATTGACAAATAGACACACACCCCCACCCCTCGTCTTACCAGACGTAGCTGTTCTGTCCTGCCGATGGATGGAAAACCCAGCCAACTGTATATTATCCGTGTCATCGTTCAGCCACGACTCAGTGAAACATAAGATAATACCGTTTTTAATTGGTAGGATAGTCTCGAATGGAGATCATCCAGTTTATTCTCCAGTGATTGCACGTTGGCCAATAGAACGGATGGTAGAGGTGGGTTACCCACTCGCCGATGAAGTCTCACATGGCACCCCGATCTCCGCCCCCTGTATTTCCGTCTTTTCTTCACGCGAATGACTTGGGCCTGGTCTGGGAGAAGCAGTATATCCTTTGCGTCGGACTCATTCAAGAAAAAATCTTAGTCCAGTTCGAGGTGAGTAATCGCTGTTCTGATATCCAGAAGCTCTTTTCGGTCATAAGAGACGGTAGCAGCAGCATTATGTACAAAATAAGTTACAAACAATGCGAAAAAACACACAAAATAGCACAGTTGGTTAGGAGCCTGTAAAATGGCAGCCATCCCCTCCGGCACCATTATGTACACACTAAGTGCAATTCGAGAGGAAGTTGTAATCAGGATGGCGTTTAAGTGTATCCTGTGATATGCATTAATAACAACAACGACCTGGAATGTTGTTTACGTTTGTGTTAGTTTTTGTTTAATTTCCAACATACCAGTCAATCTTAAAGGCACAGTCAACAAGATGACATCATTATACACAACGGAGCGACTTCCTACTTACAGACAACATCAACAAATTGTGTTTTGACAGATTTGAATTATGTCATTGTTGTTGGCTGCTGTAAGTAGGAAGTCAAAAGTCAAATTGCTGAGGGTACCTTTAATTAACCTTTAACGTTACAATGCTGTTGTGCTGACATGATGAAAGTGTTTACTGCCAAGAGAGATCTTCCACTGCTTGTGAGTACACGCTTAGAAAAAAAGGTGCTATCTATAACCTAAAATAATTATTCGGCTGTCCCTATAAGAGAACCCGTTGAAGAACCCTTTTTGGTTCTGGGTAGAACCCTTTTGGTTCCAGGTAGAACCCTTTCCCTAGAGGATTCTACCTGGAAACAAAAAGGGTTCTTCAACAGGTTCTCCTATGTGGACAGCCGAAGAACCCTTTTGGAACCGTATTTTTCTAAGAGCATAGGTATGTTTTATTATTATTATTGTATTTCTTCTGAAACCCCAGATCCATGTTGAGTCCCCACATGACATATTTGTTTGAACTCGTAATTTGACTTCAATAGACTGCAACAGAGAAAAGGAAGTTCACTACAATTAAGGTTTTATTGAAGCATTTTGGAGCCAGAAATGGATTTACATAAAACCGATTGATGAACTCTTCTTCTAGTAAATGGAGCAAATGGAGCTAAATGGTTGACTAAATGGTTGACTTTACGATGGGAACAGCTATGTCTGGCATGAGACTGGCACATAGAATAAAGTCTCACAGCAGGTGTCTTTGGCCCTCCCACTGAGTCAACACACACAGTGCTGTGATTATAAAATATGCATACTAAAATATGCATACTTTTAATAGTCTGAAATGTAATACTGTAAGATTTCCAGTCCCAAGACCATAAATTCCTGTAAATCCATGCAAACACAAGCATTTGTATGCACATCAATGGCTTAGCAATTTGTCCCAATGCTTGTTTTTAATAACAAACACATTTGAGTTGTATCTACCATATTCCATAGTATTCGCTAAGAAGCATGTATATCCAACATGTCTGTACTACAGACTGACGACTTAAAGCCCCTTTGAACTGTTGAATTATTACTTGCATCTACCATGTTTACACAAAGCTGAAAAGGCTGGCCTCTTCATAATCTTATATTTCGTTACCTTGCCAACACAACATGCATGCTGCAGCTGCTACCACACTCGGGTCCTCTTGGTGAGATATGCCCTTATTTAGGCTGCTAGGATACTCAGGTCCTCTTGGTGAGATACAGTTGAAGTCGGAAGTTTACATACACTTAGGTTGGAGTCATTAAAACTTGTTTTTCAACCACTCCACAACAAACTATAGTTTTGGCAAGTCGGTTAGGACATCTACTTTGTGCATGACACAAGTAATTTTTCCAACAATTGTTTACAGACAGATTATTTCACTTATAATTCACTGTATCACAATTCCAGTGGGTCAGAAGTTTACATACACTAAGTTGACTGTGCCTTTAAACAGCTTGGAAAAGTCCAGACAATGATGTCATGGCTTTAGAAGCTTCTGATAGGCTAATTGACATAATTTGAGTCAATTGGAGGTGTACCTGTGGATGTATTTCAAGGCCTACCTTCCAACTCAGTGCCTCTTTGCTTGACATCATGGGAAAATCAAAAGAAATCAGCCAAGACCTCAGAAAATAAATGGTAGACCTCCACAAGTCTGTTTCATCCTTGGGAGCAATTTCCAAATGCCTGAAGGTACCACTTTCATCTGTACAAACAATAGTACGCAAGTATAAACACCATGGGACCACGCAGCCATCATACCGCTCAGGAAGGAGATGCGTTCTGTCTCCTAGAGATGAACGTACTTTGGTGCGAAAAGTGCAAATCAATCCCAGAACAACAGCAAAGGACCTTGTGCAGATGCTGGAGGAAACCGGTACAAAAGTATCTATATCCACAGTAAAGCCACTGCTCCAAAACCGCCATAGAAAAGCCAGACTACGGTTTGCAACTGCACATGGGGACAAAGATCGTACTTTTTGGAGAAATGTCCTCTGATCTGATGAAACAAAAATAGAACTGTTTGGCCATAATGACCATCGTAATGTTTGGAGGAAAAAGGGGGTTGCTTGCAAGCCGAAGAACACCATCCCAACCGTCAAGCACGGGGGTGGCAGCATCATGCTGTGGGGGTGCTTTGCTGCAGGAGGGACTGGTGCACTTCACAAAATAGATGGCATCATGAGGAAGGAAAATTATGTGGATATATTGAAGCAACATCTCAAGACATCAGTCAGGAAGTTAAAGCTAGGTTTGCAAATGGGTCTTCCAAATGGACAATGACCCCAAGCATACTTCAAAAGTTGTGGCAAAATAGCTTAAGGACAACAAAGTCAAGGTGTTGGAGTGGCCATCACAAAGCCCTGACTTCAATCCTATAGAAAATGTGTGGGCAGAACTGAAAAAGCGTGTGCAAGCAACGAGGCCTACAAACCTGACTCAGTTACACCAGCACTGTCAGGAGGAATGGGCCAAAATTCACCCAACTTATTGTGGGATGGTTGTGAAAGGCTACCCGAAACGTTTGACCCAAGTTAAACAATTTAAAGGCAATGCTACCAAATACTAATTGAGTGTATGTAAACTTCTGACCCACTGGGAATGTGATGAAGGAAATAAAAGCTTAAATAAATCATTCTCTCTACTATTATTCTGACATTTCACATTCTTAAAATAAAGTAGTGATCCTAACTGACCTAAGACAGGGAATTTTTACTAGGATTAAATGTCAGGAATTGTGAAAAACTGAGCTTAAATGTATTTGGCTAAGGTGTATGTAAACTTCCGACTTCAACTGTATGCCCTTATTTCGGCTGCTAGGATACTCAAGTCCTCTTGGTGAGATATGCCCGTAATTAGGCTGCTAGGATACTCGGGTCCTCTTGGTGGGAAATGCCCTTATTTAGGCACACAACCATCTGACTCAGACTCCAAGCAATGACAGGAAATAATCTTTAGAAACACATCTTAGCAAACACTGCAATGCACAGAGAGGCCCATCCTTCTGCTCTGCTGTCACTGGAGAGAGACAGAGACAGAGAGAGAGAGAGAGAGAGAGAGAGAGATGGAGACAGAGAGAGAGAGACGGAGAGAGAGAGAAAGAGGCCTCCGTTCACACTTGTTTTTATGCACAATTTATGGGCTGTTCAGGATGTGTTGTCGCGCTGACAAATTCATTAAATCATACGCAGGGAGATTTTATGCATGAAGTGATTTAAGAATTCTGACAGAACAGTACATCTTGAGATAATAGGAGTATCAGTCAGCCATATGTCAGTATGACGTTTCTACTCAAGGACAGTTCCTTTCTGCTGCTTATTAGTATGTTATTGCTGACCAATGTTGTGTCTATTTTCACTGTTCCTTAGTCCCCTGAGGGTGGCATTACAATACAATATTGTATAACTACAATAGTATTACCTTACACCAAGGTGCCACAGCCAATCTTAAAGTGAGAATAACTTGAGAATAATAACAAAGAGATTAGTCATTGCTAAACTCTGAACGTTAATACTGAGCAGAGGGGAATAAAAACCAATCATTGAAGAAAAAACTCTCCTCCATTTAAATGCCAATGTGTTCATACATATTGCAATCGTTTTTGCCCCGGTATTGCCCTCTGTCGGTTTTCCCTACTCTGTAATGAAATCTTGAGGCCGTCAGTGACGCGCCATGCCTCATTTGACCGTTTGATTGCTCCTCTCTTAGCTACGGTCTTGACCAGTTTGAAATGCAATTATGCTAATCGGAGAGCGTCCAGGGTCACTCCAGCACTTTGGAGCTCTTACCTTACCTCCTCCCAACCCCCACACCCCAAAGGCGTTTGGATGATCAAGAGGCGTATCATCTGGCCCTGTAATAGATATTAAACAGTGAGTGGCTGCTGTACGTAGAGGAGCACAGGAAATTAACCTTCTCTCAACTGAGGTCACACCACCACCATACATGGTAGGAGGCTAGGAGCAGAACAATAATCTCTACTTTAAATTAACCTTGCCGCGGTGGTTTGTGCCCCTGGTCCACCTTCCAAAAGGTTGACAACGCTCAAAGCAGCAGGAGCAACCAGTCCTTTATTGTAATAAAAGGCTCTGGGAGAAACCGGCGCTTTAAGTCATGTTTGACCCCTAACAAGTGGTCTAACCCCTCATGATGAGTAGGAGTGTTTACTGTGGGATATTAATACTGTATTGTGTACGGAGCTACAGGTCGGTGGGCAGAGCGGAGCGGAGCAGAGCAGGGTGGCAGATGTGTGTTTAAACGCCTGGATTAAATGTGCCATGGGCTTACACTGATATAATAACCCTGAGAGTTAGTTACTCTCACTAGCCTATTCTGGGATAACTGTATATGGTTAGTCAGTGTGAGCACTGAGCACCCATTAACCTGTTATTTCTTCATCAACACTTAACATCCAACCAGATCAGGGAAGAAGAATGTCTAAAAGCAGAAGTAACATTTTTAAAACAGGCCTTTTGTTTTATTTAGCAGACAGTAGTCATAGATAATGGTTGGCAGAATGTTTAGAAGTATTACACCTTTAAAACCCATATGAATAGCCAATAACAATCATAAGTACAATAGTATACATTCAGTGTCTGTCACGATCGTCGGATACAGAGGACCAAGGCGCAGCGTGGAAGGCGAACATACTTTTATTTATTAGAATAATCACCCGAACAAAACAACAAATCGATACGTGACGTCCTCGGTTCAAACACCAACCTACACTGGAACAAGATCCCACATAAAACAATGCCAAACGGCTACCTAAGTATGGCTCCCAATCAGAGACAACGAGCTACAGCCGTCTCCGATTGGGAGCCACCCTGGCCAACATAGAAATACAAAACTAGAACAAACAAAGAAAACTCACACCCTGGCTCAACATACAAGCGTCCCCAGAGCCAGGGCGTGACAGTGTCGGCATCTCTACTTCACTTTTATTCACAAACATCATGAACTGCCCTGAGGCTGCAACGGTTGACCCACTACACACTAGCGGTCTATCTATGTCCCATATGCCTCCAGTTTTTGCCTCTACCGCTGACTGTACTCAGGAGGAGTGTCATTTAGGCCTGCTATAGTGGATATCCTCCATTTTGAAAAGCTAGAGTTGCATATGGCACCAAGGCTTTGCCCTCGGCCATGGCTGATGCTGGTGCGGCAGTGAGATTTCAGTCAGAGTTCATACTGGAGATCGGTCGAAAGAAGGACATTTGCTCCAGGAGTCATATTAGTCCTATATAAGGAATCATGTAAAGTCTGGGAAGGTTTCTGTGCCAGAAGATAACCAATAACACAGCATAATAACTAACTAGCTGTATTTTGAAAAGGTTAAGCCAGGCCTTTGTTTTCTTCTCAAAGCTTCTGGCAATATCTAAGCCTCTACACGTGCTGTGCTGAAGCTTTTTATCAATCCATTTCAGCATCAAGAGAGCACCATGTCCAACGCTTTTCTCATCGGGATGGATACATTATTCACTGACAATGACAATAATATTGGTTTAGCGAGATAACTGATGAGGACTCCTTTAAGCATATTTAAAGTTGCATGATGATAAAGGTTTTGTGCAGCCTTGGACAGAAATTAAAGTTCATTATCTGCAGGCGACATCCTCGTTTGGAAAGATAATGGAAATGAAAATGGGAAAAGAAGTAGGCCTAGCTATGTTTTGGGGGAATTTAAAACTGTAACGATAACAATAATGGCAGTATTACCAGCAATGTTGAATTAAGCTTCAATAGATCTATATATCCTCCATTAGCCACAACCTTGAATACATATCCTTAATAATTTATCAAGAAAGTAGCTTTTAATATGTATTTGTCATGTAAAGTTGATCCAATAATGTAATATTTAAAGATAATGAAGTATGTATGTATTATTAGATATTAAAACATAGTATTATTATCCCATTATAGCTTGTATCCACAGGTTGACAAACTGATATTTAAGGATGAGATGGCCAATTCTCGAAAATGCTGTGGGGTTCCAAAATTCTAAATCCAAGCACCCTCCATTATGTCCGCTCCATCTATCAAATCAAATCGTATAGGTCACATACACATATTTAGCAGATGTTATTGGTCACATACACATATTTAGCAGATGTTATTGGTCACATACACATATTAAGCAGATGTTATTGCGGGTGTAGCGAAATGCTTGTGTTCCTAGCTCCAACAGTGCAGTAGTATCTAACAATTCACAACAATACACACAAATCTAAAAGTAAAACAATGGAATGAAGAAATATATAAATATTAGGACGAGCAATGTTGGAGTGGCATTGACTAAAATACAGTAGATTATATCATGAAGGGTTCTAAAGTATGCTTTGTCTCTCTTGAATGAGAGCACCAATACAACAGGCTGTGAGTGTAGCGCATTGTCCTTGAGCTACCTGGCAGTTGTACAGTAGACTACTTTAACAAGTTATCATTTGGGTTCATGTTGACACGATCTCTGTGAAGCTAGCTCCCAAATTCATGCAGCAAAAGACAGGAGACGGTTCAGGAGATTTAAAAAGATGTGGTGTGTCCCTGCCCTGTCATTTTACTGAAAGCTTTAACTGAAATGTAATTGCTTTAAAGAGAAGAGAATGGGTGTTGAATTACTCTGTATTGGATCCACATACAACTGAGGTAAAACAGATTTCAAACTGAACGCAGTGTTACCAAATCACCGTGGCAAAAAGCCTTATTGAACTTCTTCTGTAGCAGAGGAAGCATTTTTTGGCTCCTTTGTGCTGGCAGTTGGGATAAATGGTGAAATAATCCTTTATGGAACATGTATAATTATTTTATTATTATAAATCAGTTATAATGATTGCTTAATCTCCCCTACAATACAAGTGACAACCATTTCTCAAATATGAATGGCAATAACACATCACTATCCGTGAGAGAAGGTTGTGATCTTTAATCAGGTATAACATCGCTGGTGTAGGTAAATGCAACTGGACAAAGGCTTCATTGAGCAAATTAGAGACAAAGCACTTTCAACCTGTATTTTTTCCCCTCAAGTGTATTGACATTAATATGACATTTATTATGCTCCAAGTGCCCTAAAATGAATCTATTTCCATGAACCCTTGCCTTCACACCTATTCCTTCATTGTATGACATTGTTTTGACACTGTTAAAGAGCTGTTAAAGTCCTGGCTCAAAAATGTCCGTTCCAGAAGTTCACCTTCACTCTTTCTCACTTCCTCTCCTTCAGGAAGGTCAGACAGAACAGGACACGATGGTAGAATAAAGCCAGTAAGCTCTAATGTGAGTCAAGAAACACAGGTCAATACAAATTTCCTCAAGAGCCTGTGATAAGTTCAATGGCCATTGAACACAGATCAGCAATGACATCCTGCAGAGTTATTGTGCACCTGAGGATGGTCTAATCAAGATGGCAATGGTCTCGCCCTCAACACTTTCTAACAGGATGACTAGAGATGGGTCACGCAAGGAGGCCCCTCGGATTTTACCTGGGAAAGGTCTAAAGTAAAAGGGAGATTATGTATTGGTCTAACCATCAAGACTATTAGTGGAGGGTCCTCTTTGAAAATAATGAATGGAGATGATGGGTCATGTTAGGAGGCCATCTACAGAGGTGGTCCTCTGTAGCTCAGCTGGTAGAGCACAGCGCTTGTAACGCCAAGGTAGTAGGTTCGATCCCCAGGACCACCCATACACACAAAAAAAAAGATGTATGCACGCATGACTGTAAATCGCTTTGGATAAAAGCGTCTGCTAAATGGCATATTATTATTATTATCTTGGATTTGAACTGGGAAAAGTCCAAGTAAAAGCCATTAACCACTGGGCACAGACGTCAGTTCAACGTCTAGTTTTGATTTTCACTAACGTGAAATAAACAAAAACAATTCATTGGATTTAGGTCAAAAGTTGGGGGGAAAAAGACAATGCCATTAAGTTGATGGCGTTTTGCAAATCCAATCAGTTTTCCACGTTGATTCAACATCCTCACATAGATTTATTTTTTATTTTTTATGAAGTGTAAACAATGCTGATTCAAAAAAAAAAAGTCCAGTGGGTAGCTACTTTTTTACAATTACGCTGCCATGGCAAACCTTTAATAACCGCTAAGTATGGAGTATTAGAATCATTGCTGAAGATACTTTGTTTCATTAATATCTAATGACTCACAGTAATTGAAGACAAGGGGAATTTGAGGGGGGTTGCTTACTGCAAGTTATGAGGGGGGGATGCCTGACTGAAAAGAAGTCAAACAATACTTATTTTGACTATGTTATCATTGTTAGTACCAATCTCTGTATTTTTTTGCTTTTCAAAAATAGCACTGTTCATGGAATGGCAAAAATCATACATACCAATATATATTGATGTTTACTCTGTTGTTCTAAATCGCAATACAAAACCCATTCATTAATTTGACTTCATATTGACTTAAAAACATCAGTGTACACGATTTGCATAACTTTGCCACAAAATAAAGGCCCCCAGACATGGCAGCTCGTAAACCGTTCAAAATGGCTCCTCCAGTCTTCCAAGTAAACAAGCATTGTTTGTAAGAAAACATATCATTCAAATAAGCTTTTAATCTGTTCAAGAATGACCAAGAGGACAGCCTCTGTCACAGCCTTTTATTCCAGTACCCCAGGAATCCCTTGGATGAGCAGCATTATCTTATTGAACATGACAATCATATTACTGACACAGCAATAGAAATGAAACGGTAAATTGAATTCATATAACCGAGTGAAGAGAATGTGGTTTTTACAGTGGAGAAACGCTGAGGAAAGTGGATATTTGTGTCAAAATCACTTACAGGAGGGTTTTCAGGGCCTGACGTTTGGGGAGTCTGAGCAATTTCCTTTTACACTCTACTGCTTACTCAGGCTGCAACATGTCTAAACTGAGCACAGGTCACGGCGCTATGAGCGATGCCCATCTGAAATTCAATTCCCCTGCGCTTGGAGGAGCGCTACCTCCAAATGTCAGCGGTGACTATCCCGCTATCTTCAAATGCACTGGGCAGTGCAGTGCACTGAGGCTGGGGGGAAGGGGGCTTTCAACCATGGAGGTGTGAGAGACCACCTTGACTCCAGCGCACTCCACTAGCTCCTACGGATTAAATATAGCATAGATGAGATTAACCTTGATCTATTGATTTTGTAAACAGCACAGCAGTAGCAATGGTTAATTTACATTACTTATGCACTCTAGATTCACTGCATAATGGTTCACAATTCATTGAGCAGGGAGGGTCTGGACTGCATGGAGATACATCTGCATTGTTTTTGTAGATTTTAAGGGTAGAATAAAATTATCTGACTGCATTTCATATCTGGGCAGCTTTAATATTCATGAAAATGTGATTATTCAAGGCATCATGACAGTGGATGTGCTGCTGGGAGACTTGGGTCACCAGCTCTTGAACCACAGCCTCCTCCGGGAGGCATCATGTGCTAAATTATGGATTCTGATATCCACCGTCACCTGACAAGTGAAACCCACACACAGATGGGGTCACGCAGGGCGTTTAGCCCAAGGCCTGAACTCCTTGGCTTTACCCCGTTGGAGGCAGCAGCGGGAAGGAGGGAGAGAGGGACAGATGCAAACGAGATAGGAGCAGCAGCGGGGGGAAATATAAGAAATATTCTAAGTGAGATATTTGCTGAGAGCCAGCTCAGTGCTCACAGTGACTACATAATATGGGCACTCAACCCAGTCCAAGCCAAAAGGTACACACAGTAACAGAGAGCGTGCCTACTAGATAAGATTCCTCAGTCTAGCCAGGAAGCTCTGGACCCCTGGCTTGCTTCAGTTCATACAGTGCCTTTAGAAAGTATTCCCATCTATGGACTTTTTTCCACTTTTTGTTGTGTTACAACCTACATTTAAAATTGATTAAATATAGACTTGTTTGTCGTCACTGGCCTACACACAATACACCATAATGTCAACATGGAATTCAGTTCAGAAATTTTTACAAATTAATTACAAATGAAAAGCTGAAATGTCTTGAGTCAATATGTATTCAACCCCTCTTATGGCAAGCCTAAATAAGTTCAGGAGAAAAAATTGGCTTAACAAGTCCCATAATAAAGGTTAATCGACTCTGTGTGCAATAATAGTGTTTAACATGATTTATGACTACCTCATCTCTGTACCCTACACACACAATTATATGTAAGATCCCGCAGTTGAGCAATGACTTTCAAACAGATTAAATCACAAATACCAGGAGGGTTTTTCAATCCCTCGCAAAGGGCACATATTGGTAGATGGGTAAAAAATAAAAAAAACTGACATTGAATATCCCTTTGAGCATGAAGTTATTAATTACACTTTGGATGGTGTATCAATACACCCAGTCACTACAAAGATACAAGCAACCTTCCTAACTCAGTTGCCGGAGAGGAAGGAAACCGCTCAGGGATTTCACCATGAGGCCAATGGTGACTTCAAAACAGTTTAAATGGCTGTGATAGGAGAAAACTGAGGATGGATAAACATTGTAGTTACTCCACAATACTAATCTAATTGACATAACGATACAAAAGGAAGCCTGTACAAAATAAAACATGTTCCAAAACATGCATCCTGTTTGCAACAAGGCACTAAAGTAATGCTGCAAATAATGTGGCAAAGCAATTAACTTTTTGTCCTCAATACAAAGTATTATGTTCGGGGCAAATCCAATCCAACCCATTACAGAGTGCCACTCCATATTTTCAAGCGTAGTGGTGGTGGCCAGACACTGGGAGATTAATTCACCTTTCAGCAGGACAATAACCTAAAACACAAGGCCAAGTCTACACTGGAGTTGCTAACTAAGAAGACAGTGAATGTTCTTGAGTGGCCAAGTTACAGTTTTGGCTTAAATCTGCTTGAAAATCGATGGCAAGGCCTGCATTTTTTTTCTAGCAATGATCAACAAACAATTTGACAGTGTTTGAATTTAGAAAATAGTCATTTGCAAATGTTGCATAATCCAGGTGTGGAAAGCTCTTTGAGACTTACCCAGAAAGACTCAGTTGTAATCGCTGCCAAAGGCGATTCTAACATGTATGGACTCAGGGGGTTGAATACTTATCTAATGAAGATATATTAGGGTTTTATTTTTTCATAATATATATAAAAAAATATATATATTTTTTTAAATATAAATGTTACAATTTTTCTTCCAATTTCATGTACATCGTTGAGAAGAAACGTAAAAAATAAAGCCATTTTTATTTAATTTGTGAATACTGTAACTCCCAGGGCCTTTGCGGTATAGGCATCTCTTAGTACCACAAGATATTATAGCCTAGTCTCTTCCCACAGCAATTGGTTTTGCATGGCGCTCCAGTGAAGACTCAATTCAGCCGCTCATCGTCCTGCAGAGAGAATGACAGGCCGGTCAGCCTGATAAGAGGCTCAGCAACACTTTATACCAGCAGCATTACCACGCAGTTCTACCACTGGAGTTGTCCCGCTTAGGACCCGGTGCCATCTCAATCTCAAACACTGGTGGCAACTTACCGAGGTTAGAGTCTAATCATGCTAGCTAATACGACTCAGTGTATGTTTTGTGTTATCACACATTTGATAACCTGTTTGGATTTACCCAAGGAGGGAATTGGCGGAATAGGTCTCTGCAAATGCAAACACGACAAGGTAATCTAGGTGCAAATTATGTAAATATATTGATTAGATATTTCTCAAAATATTGTTAGGCTTTAACACAGCGGTCAGATATCCAGTGTTAAACTATTAATAAGCTGTTGATTGGGTTTGCTCCGATTCCCGGTCTTAGTACACAGTGAGAAAATGAGCAAATATTTGTCTCTTCTTCTTGCCGCTTTTCTCACAGAGTGAATTCCCCAGAACTCATAATGCAGCCTGAGAGCCAGTGGCCTCTCTCTCTACCATATTCTTCCTCTATCTACACCGAACAAAAATATAAACGCAACATGCAAAAGTGTTGATCCCATGTTTCATGAGCTGAAATAAAAATATCCCAGAAATGTTCCATACACACAAAAAGCTTATTTCTCTAAAATGTTGTGCACAAATTAGTTTACATCCCTGTTAGTGAGCATTTCTCCTTTGCCAAGATAACCCATCCACCTGACAGGTGTGGCAAATCAAGAAGCTGACTAAACAGCATGATCATTACACAGGTGCACCTTGTGCTGGAGACAATAAAAGGCCACTAAATAAAATGTGCAGTTTTGTCACAGAACACAATGCCACAGATGTCTCAAGTTGAGGGAGCGTGCAATTGGCATGCGGACTGCAGGAATGTCCACCAGAGGTGTTGCTAGAGAATTTAATGTTAATTTCTCTACCATAAGCCACCTCCAATGTCATTTTAGAGAATTTGGCAGTATGTCCAACCGGCCTCACAACCGCAGACCACGTGTATGGCGTCGTGCGGGCGAGCGGTTTGCTGATGTCAACGTTGTGAACAGCTACAATCAACAGCCTGATCATCTCTATGCGAGGGAGATGTGTCACGCTGCATGAGGCAAATGGTGGTCACACCAGATACTGACTGATTTCTGATCCATGCCCCTACCTTTTTTAAAGGTATCTGTGGCCAACAGATGCATATCTGTATTCTCAGTCATGTGAAATCCATAGATTAAGGCCTAATGAATTTATTTAAATTGACTGATTTCCTTATATGAACTGTAACTCAGTAAAATCTTAGAAATTGTTGTTGCATGTTGCGTTTATATTTTTGTTCAGTATACCTCTCCCTCTATTTATCTGAATTTGCCTCTCACTGCTCTCTCTTACCTAAGTCCTAAAACATTCCAAAAGGTCTTGCTCCCAGTCTTCAGAGGGGAAGCTACAGAGAGGTGGCATGCATGGCTGACAGTTACAGAACAATGGTGATATATGCATCCTGGGCTCCCGAGTGGCGCAGTGGTCTAAGGCACTGCATCTCAGTGCTTGATGCGTCACTACAGACCGAGTGGTGCAGCGGTCTAAACACTACATCTCAGTGCTTGAGGGGTCACTACAGACCGAGTGGTGCAGCAGTCTAAGGCACTGCATCTCAGTGCTTGAGGCGTCACTACAGACCCCCTGGTTCGATTCCAGGCTGTATCACAACCGGACGTGATTGGGAGTCCCATAGGGCAGCGCACAATTGGCCCACCGTCGTCCGGGTTTGGCCGGTGTAGGCTGTCATTGTAAATAAGAATTTGTTCTTAACTGACTTGCCTAGTTAAATAAAGGTCAAATAAAATAAAATAAACACATGCCTCGACTTCCCATGACCTTGGTTGACCTGGTTAGACAGAGACAGACATCACAATCAGTCTCACTGGATAATGGCCATTGTAACAGTCAGAGGTCAGGAGCTGTAGCATTCCTCATACAACACAAACTTAGGCCTAGATTAAATCCGGACCACGGAAGATTTGCATTATAGTGCGATTTACATTTAAAGGTAATTTCCGATTGAGCCGACATATGCAGTGTTTACTGTGAATGCGGTCTCCGTGAACGCGGGAAAAAACATTGCCTTTAAAAGGTGCATAGCTGAAAAAGGTTGACCGTATTGAATCTGAATGTTCGTTAACCAGTTACATACGTTGTTGCTATAAGCTTTATGGTTTACAGCCAGGAATAGGCTTTAAAACTGGTCATACCAGGAAAGTGCTGTATACAACGGTCTCTACTGTAAAATATTGTTGTTCTCTTTAACCTGGGCATAGTGTATCATGAAGAGGGAGCATTTGAACCTCAATGATTTGACAGTGAACATTCCCTTGGAAACTGTAGTGTACTCTTACTGCCCTCTAGTGAAAAATTCCACACAGTCACAGAGTACCATAGTAATACTGTATCTACAGGGATGCAAACTGGTGGGGGGCAAAGAAGATGAGAAGGTGGAAACTAGCGTAATGCGTAGTATAGCGCTATGTAGGACTTAATGTGGATGACCCATTTAAGGTTTAAAACTGTCAATTTTTCCAAAAGGTGAAGTGCAGCTGTAAAGAAAACACAAATGTTTCTAAAAACAAGGCAAAGACCAAACAGGGTTAAAAGCATATAGAGTAGCTATGCATTGTATTTGTACAGGGTCATTTCACATGTATAATACAGTCATTACAAAAATATTCACACAATAAAATAAAATAAAATAAAATAATGGATCCACTGTTGAATTTAGGCACAAATTAAGTGTACAAAATGCATTCCTATAATTTTGTTACATACACACTTTTGCTAAAGTATTTTACAAACCAATCTGTAAACATTTCCATCATCCAGTTGACAGTCCAATGGATACCGTGTCATCTATAGATCAATAAATACTGTTTCAAGGCGCAAATGTGCAACCAAATCACAAGAACACTAATGTCATAGTATAGTCAAGGTCTACAAAGACCATGCTTTACGTTTTGTGACACGTAAAAAGCTGTCCATTTCAGGAGAGTGGTAACTACAAAACAGAGGTTAGAACTTCTCCAAAATTCCCAGTTTTTTCCAGAAAATTTGATTCTGGGAATCTTTCAACCAGGATTTCGGGAAAACCTTGGGAAGGTTACAGGAATTTTGCAACTCTACTAGGCAATACTAGGAAGAGAAGCCGCCGACAGATGCATGCATAGAGAGACATTTAAAAACAAAAAAGACAACACATAAAATCTGTTCAAATACTTCTCGCAATGCAAAATAAAATGAGCAAGACGTAGATGTCTATGTACAGCTGTGAAGGTGTTAAGTCCTTACATAGTTCGGTACCCATCAAATAAAGTGTGATCCAGCTAAAGCCAAAGCCTTTACCGAAGGTTTTGAGGAATCATGTAGTCAATCTAATGCTACCTATACCATCTATGCATGTACACAAATTAAGAATCAATTCATATTTCAACTTGTTATAAAACAAGTTAAAATGAGACTTTTAGCTACGAATCATACTGGCACACTATCAATACACAAGGCAATGGGACTGAACATTTTTCTTCATATTTGAAAAGTGTATGTGTGCCTATATGTATTCAGGATATGAGTTATAGAAAATAGAACTTTCCTACATCAAACTGTACTACACACTGCAGTATATTTAAGAAGATGGACTGTCTGTTCAATGTTTCTTCATGGTGGAGATAAGAGCAGAAATGCGGACAATACTGAAAATACAGATTTGTCTAATAATGTATTGCCATATTTTATTTTTAGAACATTTGCAGGCGGTCTCCTGTCTCAGTACTAACCAGGTCTGACCCTGAACACGCCTGTTCAGGGTGGTATGGCCACAAGCAATTATTTTATACCCAGTTTTCTCCCCGAATTTGGTCCCTTGGCATCTCTGCAACTCCTCAATGGGCTCGGGAGAGGCAAAGGCCGAGTCATGCGTCCACCGAAGCATGACCCGCCTGGCCTCCTACTTCTTACCACACTGCTCGCTTGACCCGGATGTCAGCCGCACCAATGTGTTTTAACTGACGACCGGAGTCAGCTTGCAGGCGCCCGGCCCGGTCACAAGGAGTTGCTAAAGCACGATGAGCCAAGGAAAGCACCCACCAGCCAAACCCTCTCCTACCCTGGACGGCGCTGAGTCAATTGTGCGCCGTCCTATGGGGCTCCCGGTCATAGTAGGTTACTTACTTTGGCCCTCGATGGACTGTAGATGGGCAGGTTTGGTGGTACAGTGAGACCTGTCGTAACCTGTATAAATCTTACTGGTTCCCAGAAGTGCTGTGACGATACCAATATCACAAAAAAATGTAAATGACAAAAATGAAAACACGAAGCAGATCTAACTCTTTAGTCCTTTAAAAACCTGCTATATGTAAGACATTGTCTGATATAGCTTGGAAAATAAATGTGACTCTGGATGACAACATAATGTTTGTTTCCAACATTAGGGTTGTTTTCCTAAAGAAGTTAATTCCGCTTCGTGTTTTGTTTCCTTGCCACGATTCTAACGAGTATCGCAATACTGGTATCGTCCCAGTCCAGCCTCTTCACTGGTTTGCGTGCATGCGGCGCTCAGCGGCTGCCGCTAACTTTCTGCGTTGCAGAGTCATAGAGTCCGAGATTGAGCCTGCTGGGATGTCATCCTCAAGAGTGGGCAGACCTTCATCGTACTCATATTCATCGTCGTTCATAGCAGCAGCAGTTTCCTCTGGGCTCTTGCTCAGATATCTCCTGAGAGGAGAGCAGGAAGAGAGGAGCAGCTTTTAATTTGTAAGACCTCTGCTGGGTTGTTAGGGTTGAGCCGGGATGTGGACATGAAGCTAGGGTTAGGGTTGAGCCGGGATGTGGACATGAAGCTAGGGTTAGGGTTGAGCCGGGATGTGGACATGAAGCTAGGGTTAGGGTTGTGGTTGAGGCTAGGTTTGAACCTGGATGTGGACGTGAAGCTAGAGTTGAGGTTGAGGTTAGGGTTGAGTCGGGATGTGGACATGAAGCTAGGGTTAGGGTTGAAGGTTAGGGTTGAGCCGGGATGTGGACATGAAGTTAGGGTTATGGATGAGGGTTAGAGTTGAGCCGGAATGTGGACATGAAGCTAGGGTTAGGGTTGTGGTTGAGGTTAGGGTTGAGCCGGGATGAGGACATGAAGCTAGGGTTAGGGTTGTGGTTGACGCTAGGGTTAGGGTTGAGCCGGTATGTGGACGTGAAGCTAGGGTTAGGGTTGAGGTTAGGGTTGAGCCGGCATGTGGACGTGAAGCTAGGGTTAGGGTTAGGGTTGAGCCGGGATGTGGACATGAAGCTAGGGTTAGGGTTGAGGTTGAGGGTTAGGGTTGAGCCGGGATGTGGACATGAAGCTAGGGTTAGGGTTAGGGTTGAGCCGGCATGTGGACGTGAAGCTAGGGTTAGGGTTAGGGTTGAGCCGGGATGTGGACATGAAGCTAGGGTTAGGGTTGAGGTTAGGGTTGAGCCGGGATGTGGACATGAAGCTAGGGTTAGGGTTGAGGTTAGGGTTGAGCTGGGATGTGGACATGAAGCTAGGATTAGGGTTATGGATGAGGCTAGGGTTGAGCCAGGATGTGGACATGAAGCTAGGGTTAGGGTTGAGGTTAGGGTTGAGCTGGGATGTGGACATGAAGCTAGGATTAGGGTTGAGCCGGAATGTGGACATGAAGCTAGGGTTACGGTTGAGGTTGAGCCGGGATGTGGACATGAAGCTAGAGTTAGGGTTGTGGTTGAGGCTAGGGTTGAGCCGGGATGTGGAAATGAAGCTAGGGTTAGGGTTGAGGTTAGGGTTGAGCCAGGATGTGGACATGAAGCTAGGGTTAGGGCTCTGGTTGAGGTTAGGGTTGAGCCGGGATGTGGACATGAAGCTAGGGTTAGGGTTGTGGTTGAGGCTAGGGTTGAGCCGGTATGTGGACATGAAGCTAGGGTTAGGGTTGAGGTTAGGTTTGAGCCGGTATGTGGACATGAAGCTAGGGTTAGGGTTGAGCCGGGATGTGGACATGAAGCTAGGGTTGAGGTTAGGCTTGAGCCGGGATGTGGACATGAAGCTAGGGTTAGGGTTGAGCCGGGATGTTGACATGATGCTAGGGTTAGGGTTGTGGTTGAGGCTAGAGTCAGCCTTGAGCCGGGATGTGGAAATGAAGCTAGGGTTAGGGTTGAGCCGGGATGTGGACATGAAGCTAGGGTTAGGATTGAGGTTAGGTTTGAGCCGGTATGTGGACATGAAGCTAGGGTTAGGGTTGAGCCGGGATGTGGACATGAAGCTAGGGTTGAGGTTAGGGTTGAGCCGGGATGTGGACATGAAGCTAGGGTTAGGGTTGACCCGGGATGTGGACATGATGCTAGGGTTAGGGTTAGGGTTGAGCCGGCATGTGGACGTGAAGCTAGGGTTAGGGTTAGGGTTGAGCCGGGATGTGGACATGAAGCTAGGGTTAGGGTTGAGGTTAGGGTTGAGCCGGGATGTGGACATGAAGCTAGGGTTAGGGTTGAGGTTAGGGTTGAGCTGGGATGTGGACATGAAGCTAGGATTAGGGTTATGGATGAGGCTAGGGTTGAGCCAGGATGTGGACATGAAGCTAGGGTTAGGGTTGAGGTTAGGGTTGAGCTGGGATGTGGACATGAAGCTAGGATTAGGGTTGAGCCGGAATGTGGACATGAAGCTAGGGTTACGGTTGAGGTTGAGCCGGGATGTGGACATGAAGCTAGAGTTAGGGTTGTGGTTGAGGCTAGGGTTGAGCCGGGATGTGGAAATGAAGCTAGGGTTAGGGTTGAGGTTAGGGTTGAGCCAGGATGTGGACATGAAGCTAGGGTTAGGGCTCTGGTTGAGGTTAGGGTTGAGCCGGGATGTGGACATGAAGCTAGGGTTAGGGTTGTGGTTGAGGCTAGGGTTGAGCCGGTATGTGGACATGAAGCTAGGGTTAGGGTTGAGGTTAGGTTTGAGCCGGTATGTGGACATGAAGCTAGGGTTAGGGTTGAGCCGGGATGTGGACATGAAGCTAGGGTTGAGGTTAGGCTTGAGCCGGGATGTGGACATGAAGCTAGGGTTAGGGTTGAGCCGGGATGTTGACATGATGCTAGGGTTAGGGTTGTGGTTGAGGCTAGAGTCAGCCTTGAGCCGGGATGTGGAAATGAAGCTAGGGTTAGGGTTGAGCCGGGATGTGGACATGAAGCTAGGGTTAGGATTGAGGTTAGGTTTGAGCCGGTATGTGGACATGAAGCTAGGGTTAGGGTTGAGCCGGGATGTGGACATGAAGCTAGGGTTGAGGTTAGGGTTGAGCCGGGATGTGGACATGAAGCTAGGGTTAGGGTTGACCCGGGATGTGGACATGATGCTAGGGATAGGGTTGTGGTTGAGGCTTGGGTTAGGGTTGAGCCGGGATGTGGATATGAAATTAGGGTTAGGGTTGTGGTTGAGGGTTGAGCCGGGATGTTGACATGATGCTAGGGTTAGGGTTGTGGTTGAGGCTAGGGTTAGGGTTGAGCCGGGATGTGGACATGAAGCTAGGGTTAGGGCTCTGGTTGAGGTTAGGGTTGAGCCGGGATGTGGACATGAAGCTAGGGTTAGGGTTGAGCCGGGATGTGGACATGAAGCTAGGGTTAGGGTTGAGGTTAGGTTTGAGCCGGTATGTGGACATGAAGCAAGGGTTAGGGTTGAGCCGGGATGTGGACATGAAGCTAGGGTTGAGGTTAGGGTTGAGCCGGGATGTGGACATGAAGCTAGGGTTAGGGTTGAGCCGGGATGTTGACATGATGCTAGGGTTAGGGTTGTGGTTGAGGCTAGAGTCAGCCTTGAGCCGGGATGTGGAAATGAAGCTAGGGTTAGGGTTGAGCCGGGATGTGGACATGAAGCTAGGGTTAGGGTTGAGGTTAGGTTTGAGCCGGTATGTGGACATGAAGCTAGGGTTAGGGTTGAGCCGGGATGTGGATATGAAATTAGGGTTAGGGTTGTGGTTGAGGGTTGAGCCGGGATGTTGACATGATGCTAGGGTTAGGGTTGTGGTTGAGGCTAGGGTTAGGGTTGAGCCGGGATGTGGATATGAAGCTATTGTGGTTAGGGTTGAGCTGGGATGTGGGCATGAAGCTAGGGTTAGGGTTGAGCTGGAATGTAGACATTAAGCTAGGGTTAGGGTTGAGCCGGGATGTGGACATGAAGCTAGGGTTAGGGTTGTGGTTGAGGCTAGGGTTGAGCCGGGATGCGGACATGAAGCTAGGGTTAGGGTTGTGGTTGAAGGTAGGTTTGAGCCGGAATGTGGACATGATGCTAGGGTTAGGGTTGAGGCTAGGGTTGACCCGGGATGTGGACATGATGCTAGGGTTAGGGTTGTGGTTGAGGCTAGGGTTAGGGTTGAGCCAGGATGTGGATATGAAGCTAGAGTTAGAGTTGAGGTTAGGCTTGAGCCGGGATGTTGACATGAAGTTAGGGTTGAGGCTAGGGTTGAGCTGGGATGTGGTCATGAAGCTAGGGTTAGGGTTGAGCTGGAATGTAGACATTAAGCTAGGGTTAGGGTTGAGCCGGGATGTGGACATGAAGCTAGGGTTAGGGTTGTGGTTGAGGCTAGGGTTGAGCCGGGATGCGGATATGAAGCTAGGGTTAGGGTTGTGGTTGAAGGTAGGTTTGAGCCGGAATGTGGACATGATGCTAGGGTTAGGGTTGTGGTTAGGGTTGAGCCGGGATGAGGACATGAAGCTAGGGTTAGGGTTGTGGTTGAGGCTAGGGTTGACCCGGGATGTGGACATGATGCTAGGGTTAGGGTTGTGGTTGAGGCTAGGGTTAGGGTTGAGCCGGGATGTGGACATGAAAATAGGGTTAAGGTTGTGGTTGAGGATTGAGCCGGGATGTTGACATGATGCTAGGGTTACGATTGAGGTTAGGGTTGAGCCGGGATGTGGACATGAAGCTAGGGTTAGGGTTGTGGTTGAGGCTAGGGTTAGGGTTGAGCCAGGATGTGGACATGAATCTAGGGTTAGGGTTGTGGTTGAGGCTAGGGTTGATCCGGGATGTGGACATGAAGCTAGGGTTAGGGTTGAGGTTAGGGTTGAAACGGGATGTGGACATGAAGCTAGGGTTACGATTGAGGTTAGGGTTGAGCCGGGATGTGGACATGAAGCTAGGGTTAGGGTTGTGGTTGAGGCTAGGGTTAGGGTTGAGCCAGGATGTGGACATGAATCTAGGGTTAGGGTTGTGTTTGAGGCTAGGGTTGATCCGGGATGTGGACATGAAGCTAGGGTTAGGGTTGAGGTTGAAACGGGATGTGGACATGAAGCTAGGGTTAGGGTTGAGGCTAGGATGAGGTAGGATGTGGACATGAAGCTAGGGTTAGGGTTGTGGTTGAGGTTAGGCTTGAGCCGGGATGTGGACATCAATCTAGGGTTAGGGTTGAAGTTAGGGTTGAATCAGGATGTGGACATGAAGCTAGGTTTATGGTTGTTGTTGAGGCTAGGGTTGAGCCGGGATGTGGACATGAAGCTAGGGTTAGGGTTGAGGTTAGGGTTGAGCCGGGATGTGGACATGAAGCTAGGGTTAGGGTTAGCCTTGACCTGGGATGTGGACATGAAGCTAGGGTTACGATTGAAGTTAGGGTTGAGCCGGGATGTGGACACGAAGCTAGGGTTACGATTGAGGTTAGGGTTGAGCCGGGATGTGGACATGAAGCTAGGGTTAGGGTTGAGATTAGGGTTGAGCCGGGATGTGGACATGAAGCTAGGGTTAGGGTTGAGGTTAGGGTTGAGCCGGGATGTGGACACAAAGCTAGGGTTAGGGTTAGGCTTGAGCTGGGATGTGGACATGAAGATAGGGTTAGGGTTGAGCCGGAATGTGGACATGAAGCTAGGGTTAGGGTTGTTGTTGAGGCTAGGGTTGAGCCGGGATGTTGACAAGATGCTAGGGTTAGGGTTGTGGGTTAGGGTTGAGCCGGGATGTGGATATGAAGCTAGAGTTAAGGTTGTGGTTAGGGTTGAGCCGGGATGTGGACATGAAGCTAGGGTTAGGGTTGAGCCAGGATTGGACATGAATCTAGGGTTAGGGTTGTGGTTGAGGCTAGGGTTGATCCGGGATGTGGACATGAAGCTAAGGTTAGGGTTGAGGTTAGAGTTGAAACGGGATGTGGACATGAAGCTAGGGTTAGAGTTGAGGCTAGGATGAGGTGGGATGTGGACATGAAGCTAGGGTTATGGTTGTGGTTGAGGTTAGGGTTGAGCCGGGATGTGGACATGAAGCTAGGGTTAGGGTTGTGGTTGAGGCTAGGGTTGAGCCGGGATGTGGACATGAAGCTAGGGTTAGGATTGAGCCGGGATGTGGACATCAATATAGGGTTAGGGTTGAAGTTAGCGTTGAATCAGGATGTGGACATGAAGCTAGGGTTATGGTTGTGGTTGAGGCTAGGGTTGAGCCGGGATGTGGACATGAAGCTAGGGTTAGGTTTGTGGTTAGGGTTGAGCCGGGATATGGACACGAAGCTAGGGTTACGATTGAGGTTAGGGTTGAGCCGGGATGTGGACATGAAGCTAGGGTTAGGGTTGAGATTAGGGTTGAGCCGGGATGTGGACATGAAGCTAGGGTTAGGGTTGAGGTTAGGGTTGAGCCGGGATGTGTACATGAAGCTAGGGTTAGGGTTAGGCTTGAGCTGGGATGTGGACATGAAGCTAGGGTTAGGGTTGAGCCGGAATGTGGACATGAAGCTAGGGTTAGGGTTGTGGTTGAGGCTAGGGTTGAGCCGGGATGTGGATATGAAGCTAGAGTTAGGGTTGTGGTTAGGGTTGAGCCGGGATGTGGACATGAAGCTAGGGTTAGGGATGTGGTTGAGGCTAGGGTTGAGCCGGGATGTTGACATGATGATAGGGTTAGGGTTGTGGGTTAGGGTTGAGCCGGGATGTGGATATGAAGCTAGAGTTAGGGTTGAGCCGGGATGTGGACATGAAGCTAGGGTTGAGCCGGGATGTGGACATGAAGCTAGGGTTAGGGTTGAGCCGGGATGTGGACATGAAGCTAGGGTTAGGATTGACCCGGGATGTGGACATGAAGCTAGGGTTAGGGTTGAGGTTAGGGTTGAGCCGGGATGTGGACATGAAGTTAGGGTTAGGGTTGACCCGGGATGTGGACATGAAGCTAGGGTTAGGGTTGAGGTTAGGGTTGAGCCGGGATGTGGGCATGAAGCTAGGGTTACGATTGAGGTTAGGGTTGAGCCGGAATGTGGACATGAAGCTAGGGTTAGGGTTGTGGTTGAGGCTAGGGTTGAGCCGGGATGTTGACATGATGCTAGGGTTAGGGTTGTGGTTGAGGGTTAGGGTTGAGCCGGGATGTGGACAAGAAGCTAGGGTTAGGGTTATGGTTTAGGTTAGGGTTGAGCCGGTATGGGGACAAGAAGCTAGGGTTAGGGTTATGGTTGAGCCGGTATGTGGACAAGATGCTAGGGTTAGGGTTATGGTTGAGCTGGGATGTGGACATGAAGCTAGGGTTAGGGATGAGGTTAGAGTTGAGCCGGGATGTGGACATGAAGCTAGGGTTAGAATTGTGGTTGAGGGTTAAAGTTGAGCCGGGATGTGGACATGAAGCTAGGATTAGGGTTGAGCCGGGTTGTGTACATGAAGCTAGGGTTAGGGTTGAGCCGGGATGTGGACATGAAGCTAGGGTTAGGATTGACCCGGGATGTGGACATGAAACTAGGGTTAGGGTTGAGGTTAGGGTTGAGCCGGGATGTGGACATGAAGTTAGGGTTAGGGTTGACCCGGGATGTGGACATGAAGCTAGGGTTAGGGTTGAGGTTAGGGTTGAGCCGGGATGTGGACATGAAGCTAGGGTTACGATTGAGGTTAGGGTTGAGCCGGAATGTGGACATGAAGCTAGGGTTAGGGTTGTGGTTGAGGCTAGGGTTGAGCCGGGATGTTGACATGATGCTAGGGTTAGGGTTGTGGTTGAGGGTTAGGGTTGAGCCGGGATGTGGACAAGAAGCTAGGGTTAGGGTTATGGTTTAGGTTAGGGTTGAGCCGGTATGGGGACAAGAAGCTAGGGTTAGGGTTATGGTTGAGCCGGTATGTGGACAAGATGCTAGGGTTAGGGTTATGGTTGAGCTGGGATGTGGACATGAAGCTAGGGTTAGGGATGAGGTTAGAGTTGAGCCGGTATGTGGACATGAAGCTAGGGTTAGAATTGTGGTTGAGGGTTAAAGTTGAGCCGGGATGTGGACATGAAGCTAGGATTAGGGTTGAGCCGGGTTGTGTACATGAAGCTAGGGTTAGGGTTGAGCCGGGATGTGGACATGAAGCTAGGGTTAGGGTTGAGCCGGGATGTGGACATGAAGATAGGGTTAGGGTTGAGCCGCGATGTGGACATGAAGCTAGGGTTGAGCCGGGATGTGGACATGAAGCTAGGGTTCAGCTGGGATGTGGACATGAAGCTAGGGTTAGGGTTGAGCCGGTATGTGGACATGAAGCTAGGGTTAGGGTTGTGGTTGAGGGTTAGGGTTGAGCCAGGATATGGACATGAGGCTAGGGTTAGGGTTGTGGTTGAGCCAGGATGTGGACATGAAGCTAGGGTTAGGTTTGTGGTTGAGGGTTAGGGTTGAGCCAGGATGTGGACATGAGGCTAGGGTTAGGGTTGTGGTTGAGGTTATGGTTGAGCCGGGATGTGGATATGAAGTTAGGGTTGTGGTTGAGGCTAGGGTTGAGCTGGGATGTGGACATGAAGCTAGGGTTAGGGTTGTGGTTGAGGCTAGGGTTGAGCCGGGATGTGGACATGAAGCTAGGGTTAGGGTTGTGGTTAGGGTTAGGGTTGAGCCGGAATGTGTACATGAAGCTAGGGTTAGGGTTGTGGTAATGCTAGGGTTGAGCCGGGATGTTGACATGATGCTAGGGTTAGGGTTGTGGGTTAGGGTTGAGCCGGGATGTGGATATGAAGCTAGGGTTGAGCCGGGATGTGGACATGAAGCTAGGGTTACGGTTGTGGTTGAGGCTAGGGTTGAGCCGGAATGTGGACATGAAGCTAGGGTTAGGGTTGAGGTTAGGGTTGAGCCGGGATGTGGACATGAAGCTAGGGTTAGGGTTGAGCCGGGATGTGGACATGAAGCTAGGGTTAGGGTTGTGGTTGAGGGTTAGGGTTGAGCCGGGATGTGGACAAGAAGCTAGGGTTAGGGTTATGGTTAGGGTTGAGCCGGTATGTGGACAAGAAGCTAGGGTTAGAATTGTGGTTGAGGGTTAAAGTTGAGCCGGGATGTGGACATGAAGCTAGGATTAGGGTTGAGCCGGGTTGTGTACATGAAGCTAGGGTTAGGGTTGAGCCGGGATGTGGACATGAAGCTAGGGTTAGGGTTGAGCCGGGATGTGGACATGAAGCTAGGGTTAGGGTTGAGCCGGGATGTGGACATGAAGCTAGGGTTCAGCTGGGATGTGGACATGAAGCTAGGGTTCAGCCGGGATGTGGACAATAAGCTAGGGTTAGGGTTGTGGTTGAGGTTAGGGTTGAGCCGGGATGTGGACATGAAGCTAGGGTTAGGGTTGAGCCGGGATGTGGACATGAAGCTAGGGTTAGGGTTGAGCCGGGATGTGGACATGAAGCTAGGGTTCAGCTGGGATGTGGACATGAAGCTAGGGTTCAGCCGGGATGTGGACAATAAGCTAGGGTTAGGGTTGTGGTTGAGGTTAGGGTTGAGCCGGGATGTGGACATGAAGCTAGGGTTAGGGTTGTGGTTGAGGTTAGGGTTGAGCCGGGATGTGGATATGAAGCTAGAGTTAGGGTTAGGGTTGTGGTTAGGGTTGAGCCGGGATGTGGACATGAAGCTAGGGTTGAGCCGGGATGTGGACATGAAGCTAGGGTTACGGTTGTGGTTGAGGCTAGGGTTGAGCCGGAATGTGGACATGAAGCTAGGGTTAGGGTTGAGGTTAGGGTTGAGCCGGGATGTGGACAAGAAGCTAGGGTTAGAATTGTGGTTGAGGGTTAAAGTTGAGCCGGGATGTGGACATGAAGCTAGGATTAGGGTTGAGCCGGGTTGTGTACATGAAGCTAGGGTTAGGGTTGAGCCGGGATGTGGACATGAAGCTAGGGTTAGGGTTGAGCCGGGATGTGGACATGAAGCTAGGGTTAGGGTTGAGCCGGGATGTGGACATGAAGCTAGGGTTCAGCTGGGATGTGGACATGAAGCTAGGGTTCAGCCGGGATGTGGACAATAAGCTAGGGTTAGGGTTGTGGTTGAGGTTAGGGTTGAGCCGGGATGTGGACATGAAGCTAGGGTTAGGGTTGAGCCGGGATGTGGACATGAAGCTAGGGTTAGGGTTGAGCCGGGATGTGGACATGAAGCTAGGGTTAGGGTTGAGCCGGGATGTGGACATGAAGCTAGGGTTCAGCTGGGATGTGGACATGAAGCTAGGGTTCAGCCGGGATGTGGACAATAAGCTAGGGTTAGGGTTGTGGTTGAGGTTAGGGTTGAGCCGGGATGTGGACATGAAGCTAGGGTTAGGGTTGTGGTTGAGGTTAGGGTTGAGCCGGGATGTGGATATGAAGCTAGAGTTAGGGTTAGGGTTGTGGTTAGGGTTGAGCCGGGATGTGGACATGAAGCTAGGGTTGAGCCGGGATGTGGACATGAAGCTAGGGTTACGGTTGTGGTTGAGGCTAGGGTTGAGCCGGAATGTGGACATGAAGCTAGGGTTAGGGTTGAGGTTAGGGTTGAGCCGGGATGTGGACATTTAGCTAGGGTTAGGGTTGAGCCGGGATGTGGACATGAAGCTAGGGTTAGGGTTGTGGTTGAGGGTTAGGGTTGAGCCGGGATGTGGACAAGAAGCTAGGGTTAGGGTTATGGTTAGGGTTGAGCCGGTATGTGGACAAGAAGCTAGGGTTAGAATTGTGGTTGAGGGTTAAAGTTGAGCCGGGATGTGGACATGAAGCTAGGATTAGGGTTGAGCCGGGTTGTGTACATGAAGCTAGGGTTAGGGTTGAGCCGGGATGTGGACATGAAGCTAGGGTTAGGGTTGAGCCGGGATGTGGACATGAAGCTAGGGTTAGGGTTGAGCCGGGATGTGGACATGAAGCTAGGGTTCAGCTGGGATGTGGACATGAAGCTAGGGTTCAGCCGGGATGTGGACAATAAGCTAGGGTTAGGGTTGTGGTTGAGGTTAGGGTTGAGCCGGGATGTGGACATGAAGCTAGGGTTAGGGTTGAGCCGGGATGTGGACATGAAGCTAGGGTTAGGGTTGAGCCGGGATGTGGACATGAAGCTAGGGTTCAGCTGGGATGTGGACATGAAGCTAGGGTTCAGCCGGGATGTGGACAATAAGCTAGGGTTAGGGTTGTGGTTGAGGTTAGGGTTGAGCCGGGATGTGGACATGAAGCTAGGGTTAGGGTTGTGGTTGAGGTTGAGGTTAGGGTTGAGCCGGGATGTGGATATGAAGCTAGAGTTAGGGTTAGGGTTGTGGTTAGGGTTGAGCCGGGATGTGGACATGAAGCTAGGGTTGAGCCGGGATGTGGACATGAAGCTAGGGTTACGGTTGTGGTTGAGGCTAGGGTTGAGCCGGAATGTGGACATGAAGCTAGGGTTAGGATTGAGGTTAGGGTTGAGCCGGGATGTGGACATGAAGCTAGGGTTAGGGTTGAGCCGGGATGTGGACATGAAGCTAGGGTTAGGGTTGTGGTTGAGGGTTAGGGTTGAGCCGGGATGTGGACAAGAAGCTAGGGTTAGGGTTATGGTTAGGGTTGAGCCGGTATGTGGACAAGAAGCTAGGGTTAGAATTGTGGTTGAGGGTTAAAGTTGAGCCGGGATGTGGACATGAAGCTAGGATTAGGGTTGAGCCGGGTTGTGGACATGAAGCTAGGGTTAGGGTTGAGCCGGGATGTGGACATGAAGCTAGGGTTAGGGTTGAGCCGGGATGTGGACATGAAGCTAGGGTTAGGGTTGAGCCGGGATGTGGACATGAAGCTAGGGTTCAGCTGGGATGTGGACATGAAGCTAGGGTTCAGCCGGGATGTGGACAATAAGCTAGGGTTAGGGTTGTGGTTGAGGTTAGGGTTGAGCCGGGATGTGGACATGAAGCTAGGGTTAGGGTTGAGCCGGGATGTGGACATGAAGCTAGGGTTAGGGTTGAGCCGGGATGTGGACATGAAGCTAGGGTTAGGGTTGAGCCGGGATGTGGACATGAAGCTAGGGTTCAGCTGGGATGTGGACATGAAGCTAGGGTTCAGCCGGGATGTGGACAATAAGCTAGGGTTAGGGTTGTGGTTGAGGTTAGGGTTGAGCCGGGATGTGGACATGAAGCTAGGGTTAGGGTTGTGGTTGAGGTTAGGGTTGAGCCGGGATGTGGACATGAAGCTAGGGTTAGGGTTGAGCCGGGATGTGGACATGAAGCTAGGGTTAGGGTTGAGCCGGGATGTGGACATGAAGCTAGGGTTCAGCCGGGATGTGGACAATAAGCTAGGGTTAGGGTTGTGGTTGAGGTTAGGGTTGAGCCGGTATGTGGACATGAAGCTAGGGTTAGGGTTGTGGTTGAGGTTAGGGTTGAGCCGGTATGTGGACATGAAGCTAGGGTTAGGGTTAGGCTTGAGCCGGGTTGTGGACATGAATCTAGGGTTAGGGTTGTGGTTGAGGCTAGGGTTGAGCCGAGATGTGGACATGAAGCTAGGGTTAGGCTTGAGCTGGGATGTGGACATAAAGCTAGGGTTAGGGTTGAGCCGGGATGTGGACATGAAGCTAGGGTTAGGGTTGTGGTTGAGGCTAGGGTTGAGCCGGGATGTTGACATGATGCTAGGGTTAGGGTTGTGGTTAGGGTTGAGCCGGGATGTGGGCATGAAGCTAGGGTTACGATTGAAGTTAGGGTTGAGCCGGAATGTTGACATGATGCTAGGGTTAGGGTTGTGGTTGAGGGTTAGGGTTGAGCCGGGATGTGGACAAGAAGCTAGGGTTAGGGTTATGGTTGAGGTTAGGGTTGAGCCGGTATGTGGACAAGAAGCTAGGGTTAGGGTTATGGTTGAGCCGGGATGTGGACATGAAGCTAGGGTTAGGGTTGAGCCGGAATGTGGACATGAAGCTAGGGATAGGGTTGAGCCGGAATGTGGACATGAAGCTAGGGTTAGGGTTGAGCCGGAATGTGGACATGAAGCTAGGGTTAGGGTTGAGCCGGGATGTGGACATGAAGCTAGGGTTCAGCTGGGATGTGGACATGAAGCTAGGGTTGAGCCGGGATGTGGACATGAAGCTAGGGTTAGGGTTGTGGTTGAGGGAGAGCATGAGAGAAACAATGACCTAAATGGAATTAAATGGAATAGAGCAGCATGAAATGGACAAAGCACATGGTAGCATACAGGACAAATATATATTTAAAAAAAAACATCAATAGACAAGTGTGCACAGAGCATAGAAAGGTAGTAAATATTATGAAAAATAGACAATTTGCACAATTCACGCCACCCATAATAGATAATAATTTGAAATCCAGGCTAGCAGGTTAGGAACTGGAAGTGTTCCATTGAAGTCTATGGAAAACAGTGTTTTCTTTTTTAAACTTTAAATGAGCAGATCCAATACCTCTGTGCGCGTAGCAGTAGCTCATCTTTCCTCTGCAGCAGTATCTTCTGTCTCTCCTCGGCTGACTTGGAGAAGCGGCTGCCTCTGACCTCAAAGTCCTCCACCTCAGGGGTCATGAACTCTGAACTCCCGCTGGCCCCGCCCACATCCTGTGGGGAGAGGCTGACCTGGGAGGCGGAGTGATCCACAGGCTGGAGAGGGAGACAGCAGACATTTTAGTCAAGTATGCTCTAAACTTAATGTTTAAGTTAAGTGTCCCAAGGCGGCTTTTCTCAAGACATTTTGGGTATCGCCTCATGGGATGAATTGACCCCGAACTCTATTTTAGCCCTTCCTTATGTTAATGTACCATCCAAGGAGACCACACAAGCAGACACACAACCAGCTTGTGGAGTTACCTGTAGCAGTGTGGGATTGACTGACCTGTGTGGGGAAAGGCACCACGATGCGTCCCTCTAGGATGTTGTCAGTGGTGACCTCTACAGAGCGGGTCAGCTGCAGGTCCTGCAGCACCAGATGGTAGGGAACCTGATTAAACATCTCCCCAATCTGATGGGCCTAAAGATAGTAAGAGAGGAGATGTATCATTACTTCAAACATCAATGTAGCCTCCTTTCTTTACCTCATTTTCTTCATTGTTACTGACATAGGACAGGTGAAAGGTAACAAAAATCTAATGAGTCACTGGCAAAAACACCCAAGTAATGGATGGATCCCATGAACACTGACCATGGCATTGAGCTGGGAGTTGTTGGCCTGTTGTACGTTGCCTAGGATGTTGGTTGTGTGCATCACTTCCACTGAGAAACTGGGCAGCCAGCTGGCAATGCGAGAACCTAGTAGGGGTGAAATACATGCAAGGTCAAGCTCATTAGATATTTATGGAGAGGTGTCCTCTCTAAACTGTTTACGGTGTAGAGTGTTGAGAGAAAAGCCTGAATAGTCGCCAACTGTGTCAGAGTAACCACTGACAGGATGTCTATCTGCATATTTTATGGGTGTTACTCTCATGTGCTCTTGGCCCTAGAGATACTGAGGCATGATCCAGAAAACAACAAAACTAGTAGCGACTACAGATGTAATTTACAGATGTAATTTAGTTTCATAGCCAACTCTGACACATTTACATTGATGAGTAAAGCATTTAACAGGGTTAACTACTGTCATCAAAAATATCCTGTCAATGGGGGTGAGGCCTGAAATAGTCCCATGGATTTGTGACTGACAGGAGACAACGGGTGCGCCATCATGGTGCCCTATATGAATGGGAATCCCTCACATGTGGGGCGACCCAGGGGACCCTCCTTGACCCGGTCCTTTTCCATTCCCTCATCAATGATGCTGCACATGAAGCTACCAACCCAGTGTGGAAATATGACATGAATCTGCTTGAAACCAGGAAACTGCAACAACCATCTTCAGTGCAGAAGCACCTGGACTGCTACTAATGCCATGCATCTCAATGACAAGAAATGCATAGTGATGTATGTCACCTTCTCTAAAAACCCACCCCCTGCACCACCCCTCTTCATCAATGGCGTCCCATGTCAGAGACATCAAAGGTCAGGGAGCAGGGTCTCACTGTCCAGCAGGACCTGCGTTGGAGCAGCCAGGTTGACACCATCACCAAAAGGGCCAGCAGGAAGCTTTTCCTCCTCAAGCGCATTAAGGGCTTCTCTGTAACCACAACAGACCTACTGTCCATCTAAATCGGCTACGTCAGACCAGTTCTGGAGTCTGCCGTCACTGCCCGGCACCCTGACTGCTCAGCTGCAGCGTGTCCAGAAGAGAGCCTGCAGAATAATTCTGTGCGGGTCGTACACCAGCTACCGTGAAGCCCTCGAAACCCTCTGAATCATGTCCTTGGAGAGCAGATCTGCCTGACATTTGCTAAATACCTGCAGAACTCCCAGTTTGCAAACTTGCTCCCCCCCCCAACCAGACTGCAGATTACTGGACGGGCAACCCACAACAGCCACAAACTGAACACCCCCATGACACGCACAGGCCACTATCAGAACTGTCCCATTTCATACTTCACTAAACTGATCAATGCACACACCATATAGCCCAGGGGCCTTAACAATGCCTACCTAATAACTCTAAAGATGTAATTTCTAAATGTATTTTCTAGATACAGTGCCTTGCAAAAGTATTAATCCCCCTTGGCGATATTCCTATTTTGTTGCATTACAACCTGTAATTTAAATGGATCTTTATTTGGATTTCATGTAATGGGCATTCACAAAATAGTTCAAATTGGTGAAGTGAAACGAAAAAAATAACTGGTTTCAAAAAATCGGAAAGAAAAAAATTACAGAAAATTCGTGCGTGCATATATATTCACCCCCTTTGCTATGAAGCCCCTAAATAAGATCTGGTGCAACCAATTACCTTCAGAAGTCACATAATTAGTTAAAGTCCACCAGTGTGCAATCTAAGTGTCACATGATCTGTCACATGATCTCAGTATATATACACACACACACCTGTTCTGAAAGGCCCCAGAGTCTGCAACACCACTAAGCAAGGGGCACCACCAAGCAAGCGGCACCATGAAGACCAAGGAGCTCTCCAAACAGGTCAGGGAGAAAGTTGTGGAGAAGTACAGATCAGGGTTGGGTTATAAAAAGATCAGAAACTTTGAACATCCCACGGAGCACCATTAAATCCATTATTAAAAAATTGAAAGAATATGGCACCACAACAAACCTGCCAAGAGAGGGCCGTCCACCAAAACTCACAGACCAGGCAAGGAGGGCATTAATCAGAGAGGCAACAAAAGAGACCAAAGATAACCCGGAAGGAGCTGCCCAGCTCCACAGCGGAGATTGGAGTATCTGTCCATTGGACAACTTTATGCCGTACACTCCACAGAGCTGTTCTTTACGGAAGAGTGGCCAGAAAAAAAATAAGCAAACACGTTCGGTGTTCGCCAAAAGCCATGTGGGAGACCGCCCAAACATATGGAAGAAGGTACTCTGGTCAGATGAGACTAAAATTGAGCTTTTTGGCCATCAAGGAAAATGCTATGTCTGGCGCAAACCCAACACCTCTCATCACCCCGAGAACACCATCCCCAGAGTGAAGCATGGTGGTGGCAGCATCATGCTGTGGGAATGTTTTTCCATCGGCAGGGACTGGGAAACTGGTCAGAATTGAAGGAATGATGGATGGAGCTAAATACAGGGAAACCTGTTTCAGTCTTCCAGAGATTTGAGACTGGGACGGAGGTTCACCTTCCAGCAGGACAATGACCCTAAACATACTGCTAAAGCAACATTCCAGTGGTTTAAGGGGAAACATTTAAATGTCTCGCAATGGCCTAGTCAAAGCCCAGACCTCAATCCAATTGAGAATCTGTGGTATGACTTAAAGATTGCTGTACACCAGAGGAACCCATCCAACTTGAAGGAGCTGGAGCAGTTTTGCCTTGAAGAATGGGCAAAAATCCCAGTGGCTAGATGTGCCAAGCTTATAGAGACATACCCAAGAGACTTGCAGCTGTAATTTCTGCAAAAGGTGGCTCTACAAAGTATTGACTTTGGGGGGGTGAATAGTTATGCACGCTCAAGTTCTCTGTTTTTTTGTCTTATTTCTTGTTTGTTTCACAATAAAAAATATTTTGCATCTTCAAAGTGGTAGGCATGTTGTGTAAATCAAATTATAGAAACCCCCCCAAAAATCCATTTTAATTCCAGGTTGTAAGGCAACAAAATAGGAAAAATGCCAAGGGGGGTGAATACTTTCGCAAGCAACTGTATGTGGTAGTAGAGTAGTGGCCTGAGGGAACACACTTAATGTATTGTGTAAAGTGTTATGAAATGTAATTGTGTATATATATATATATATATATATATATATATATATATATATATATATATATATATATATATATATACACACACACACACACACACACACACACACACACACATAAATATACACACACAATTTAAAATATTACATATATATATATTTATTATATATACACACACACACACACACACACACACACACACAGTTGTGGTCAAAAGTTTTGAGAATGACACAAATACTAATTTTAACAAAGTCTGCTGCCTCAGTTTTGATGATGGCAATTTGCATTTACTCCAGAATGTCATGAAGAGTGATCAGATGAATTGCAATTAATTGCAAAGTCCCTCTTTACAATGAAAATGAACTTAATCCCCAAAAAACATTTCCACTGCATTTCAGCCCTGCCACAAAAGGACCAGCTGCCATCATGTCAGTGATTCTCTTGTTAACACAGGTGAGTGTTGACGAGGACAAGGCTGGAGATCACTCTGTCATGCTGATTGATTTAGAATAACAGACTGGAAGCTTTAAAAGGAGGGTGGTGCTTGAAATCATTGTTCTTCCTCTGTTAACTATGGTTACCTGCAAGGAAACACGTGCCGTCATCATTGCTTTGCACAAAAAGGGCTTCATAGGCAAGCATATTGCTGCTAGTAAGATCGCACCTAAATCAACCATTTATCGGATAATCAAGAACTTCAAGGAGAGAGGTTCAATTGTTGTGAAGAAGGCGTCAGGACGCCCAAGAAAGTCCAGCAAGCGCCAGAACAGTCTCCTAAAGTTGATTCAGCTGCGGGATCGGGGCATCACCAGTGCAGAGCTTGCTCAGGAATGGCAGCAGGCAGGTGTGAGTGCATCTGCACGCACAGTGAGGCGAAGTATTTTGGAGGATGGCCTGGTGTCAAGAAGGGCAGCAAAGAAGAAACTTCTCTCCAGGAAAAACATCAGGGACAGACTGATATTCTGCAAAAGGTACAGGGATTGGACTGCTGAGGACTGGGGTAAGTCATTTTCTCTGATGAATCCCCTTTCCGATTGTTTGGGCCATCTGGAAAACACCTTGTCCGGAGAAGACAAGGTGAGCTCTACCATCAGTCCTGTGTCATGCCAACAGTAAAGCATCCTGAGACCATTAATGTGTGGGGTTGCTTCTCAGCCAAGGGAGTGGGCTCCCTCACAAAGAACACAGCCATGAATAAAGAATGGTACCAACACATCCTCCCCGAGTGCAACTTCTCCCAACCATCCAAGAACAGTTTGGTGACGACCAATGCCTTTTCCAGCATGATGGAGCACCTTGCCATAAGGCAAAAGTGATAACTAAGTGGCTCGGGGAACAAAACATCGACATTCTGGGTCCATGGCCAGGAAAATCCCCAGACCTTAATCCCATTGAGAACTTGTGGTCGATCCTCAAGAGGCGGGTGGACAAACAAAAACCCACAAATTCTGACAAACTCCAAGCATTGATTATGCAAGAATGGGCTGCCATCAGTCAGGATGTGGCCCAGAAGTTAATTGACAGCATGCCAGGGCGGATTGCAGAGGTCTTGAAAAAGAAGACTCAACACTTGACTCTTTGCATAAACTTAATGTAATTGTCAATAAAAGCCTTTGACACTTACGGAATGCTTGTAATTATACTTCAGTATACCATAGTAACATCTGACAAAAATATCTCAACACTGAAGCAGCGAACTTTGTGAAGACCAATACTTTTGACCACGACTGACTGACTGACTGTGTGTGTACAGTGGGGGAAAAAAGTATTTAGTCAGCCACCAATTGTGCAAGTTCTCCCACTTAAAAAGATGAGAGGACTGTAATTTTCATCATTGGTACACGTCAACTATGACAGACAAAATGAGAATTTTTTTCCCAGAAAATCACATTGTAGAATTTAATGAATTTATTTGCAAATTATGGTGGAAAAAAAGTATTTGGTCAATAACAAAAGTTGCTCAATACTTTGTTATATACCCTTTGTTGGCAATGACACAGGTCAAACGTTTTCTGTAAGTCTTCACAAGGTTTTCACACACTGTTGCTGGTATTTTAGCCCATTCCTCCATGCAGATCTCCTCTAGAGCAGTGATGTTTTGGGGCTGTCGCTGGGCAACACAGACTTTCAACTCCCTCCAAAGATTTTCTATGGGGTTGAGATCTGGAGACTGGCTAGGCCACTCCAGGACCTTGAAATGCTTCTTACGAAGCCACTCGGGCGGTGTGTTTGGGATCATTGTCATGCTGAAAGACCCAGCCACGTGTCATCTTCAATGCCCTTGCTGATGGAAGGAGGTTTTCACTCAAAATCTCACGATACATGGCCCCATTCATTCTTTCCTTTACACGGATCAGTCGTCCTGGTCCCTTTGCAGAAAAACAGCCCCAAAGCATGATGTTTCCACCCCCATGCTTCACAGTAGGTATGGTGTTCTTTGGATGCAACTCAGCATTCTTTGTCCTCCAAACACGACGAGTTGAGTTTTTACCAAAAAGTTCTATTTTGGTTTCATCTGACCATATGACATTCTCCAAATCCTCTTCTGGATCATCCAAATGCACTCTAGCAAACTTCAGACGGGCCTGGACATGTACTGGCTTAAGCAGGGGGACACGTCTGGCACTGCAGGATGAGTCCCTGGCGGCGTAGTGTGTTACTGATGGTAGGCTTTGTTACTTTGGTCCCAGCTCTCTGCAGGTCATTCACTAGGTCCCCCCGTGTGGTTCTGGGATTTTTGCTCACCGTTCTTGTGATCATTTTGACCCCACGGGGTGAGATCTTGCGTGGAGCCCCAGATCGAGGGAGATTATCAGTGGTCTTGTATGTCTTCCATTTCCTAATAATTGCTCCCACAGTTGATTTCTTCAAACCAAGCTGCTTACCTATTGCAGATTCAGTCTTCCCAGCCTGGTGCAGGTCTACAATTTTGTTTCTGGTGTCCTTTGACAGCTCTTTGGTCTTGGCCATAGTGGAGTTTGGAGTGTGACTGTTTGAGGTTGTGGACAGGTGTCTTTTATACTGATAACAAGTTCAAACAGGTGCCATTAATACAGGTAACGAGTGGAGGACAGAGGAGCCTCTTAAAGAAGAAGTTACAGGTCTGTGAGAGCCAGAAATCTTGCTTGTTTGTAGGTGACCAAATACTTATTTTCCACCATAATTTGCAAATAAATTCATACAATGTGATTTTCTGGATTTTTTCTTCTTCTCATTTTGTCTGTCATAGTTGACGTGTACCTATGATTACAGGCCTCTCTCATCTTTTGAAGTGGGAGAAATTGCACAATTGGTGGCTGACTAAATACTTTTTTCCCCACTGTATGTATGTATGTATGTATGTATGTATGTATGTATGTATATATATATATATATAAACACACACATACAATACCATTCAAATGTTTGGGGTCACTTAGAAATGTCCTTGGTTTTCTAAAGAAAGAAATTTTTTTGTCTATTAAAATAACATCAAATTGATTAGAAATATAGTGTAGACATTGTTAATGTTGTAAATGGCTATTGTAGCTGGAAACGGCTGATTTTTAATGGAATATATACATAGGCGTACAGAGGCCCATTATCAGCAACCATCAGTCCTGTGTTCCAATAGCATGTTGTGATTGCTAATCCAAGTTTATCATTTTAAAACCCGTTTTCAATTATGTTAGCACAGCTGAAAACTGTTGTGCTGATTAAAGAAGCAATAAAACTGGCCTTCTTGAGACTAGTTGAGTATCTAGAGTATCAGCAATTGTGGGTTCGATTACAGGCTCAAAATGGCCAGAAACAAATAACTTTCTTCTGAAACTCGTCAGTCTAGTCTTGTTCTGAGAAATGAAGGCTATTCCATGAGAGAAATTGCCATGGAGTTCACCAGAGCTTCACAGGTTGCCACTGGAGTCCTCTTCCACTCCTCCATGACGACATCACAGATCTGGTGGATGTTAGAGACCTTGCACTCCTCCACCTTCCGTTTGAGGATGCCCCACAGATGCTCAATAGGGTTTAGGTCTGGAGACATGCTTGGCCAGTCCATCACCTTTACCCTCAGCTTCTTTAGCAAGGCAGTGGTCATCTTGGAGGTGTGTTTGGGGTCGTTATCATGTTGGAATACTGCCCTGCGGCCCAGTCTCCGAAGGGAGGGGATCATGCTCTGCTTCAGTATGTCACAGTACATGTTGGCATTCATGGTTCCCTCAATGAACTGTAGCTCCCCAGTTCCGGCAGCACTCATGCAGCCCCAGACCATGACACTCCCACCACCATGCTTGACTGTAGGCAAGACACACTTGTCTTTGTCTTGGTCTCATCAGACCACAGGACATGGTCCTTAGTCTGCTTGTCTTCAGCAAACTGTTTGCGGGCTTTCTTGTGCATAATCTTTAGAAGAGGCTTCCTTCTGGGACGACAGCCATGCAGACCAATTTGATGCAGTGTGCGGCGTATGGTCTGAGCACTGACAGGCTGACCCCCCATCTCTTCAACCTCTGCAGCAATGCTGGCAGCACTCATACGTCTATTTTTCAAAAGACAACCTCTGGATATGACGCTGAGCACGTGCACTCAACTTCTTTGGTCGACCATGGCGAGGTCTGTTCTGAGTGGAACCTGTCCTGTTAAACCGCTGTATGGTCTTGGCCACCGTGCTGCAGCTCAGTTTCAGGGTCTTGGCAATCTTCTTATAGCCCAAGCCATCTTTATGTAGAGCAACAATTATTTTTTTCAGATCCTCAGAGAGTTCTTTGCCATGAGGTGCCATGTTGAACTTCCAGTGACCAGTATGAGGGAGTGTGAGAGCGATGACACCAAATGTAACACACCTGCTCCCCATTCACGCCTGAGACCTTGTAACACTAACGAGTCACATGACACCAGGGAGGGAAAATGGCTAATTGGGGCAAATTTGGACATTTTCACTTAGGGGTGTACTCACTTTTGTTGCCAGCGGTTTAGACATTAATGGCTGTGTGTTGTGTTATTTTACATTTACATCATTTAGCAGATGCTCTTATCCAGAGCGACTTACAAATAGGTGCATTCACCTTATAGCCAGTGGGATAACCACTTTACAATGGGTGTTAGTTGTTTTTATTTATTTTTATTTTGAGGGGACAGCAAATGTACACTGTTATACAAGCTGTACACTCACTACTTTACATTGTAGCAAAGTGTCATTTCTTCAGTGTTGTCACATGAAAAGATATACTCAAATATTTACAAAAATGTGAGGGGTGTACTCACTTTTGTGAGATACTGTATACACACAGTTGAAGTCGGAAGTTTACATACACCTTAGCCAAATACATTTAAACTCAGTTTTTCACAATTCCTGACATTTTATCCTAGTAAAAAGTCCCTGTCTTAGGTCAGTTAGGATCACCACTTTATTTTAAGAATGTGAAATGTCCGAATAATAGTAGAGAGAATTATTTATTTCAGCTTTTATTTCTTTCATCACATTCCCAGTGGGTCAGAAGTTTACATACACTCAATTAGTATTTGGTAGCATTGCCTTTAAATTGTTTAACTTGGGTCAAACGTTTTGGGTAGCCTTCCACAAGCTTCCCACAATAAGTTGGGTGAATTTTGGCCCACTCCTCCTGACAGAGCTGGTGTAACTGAGTGAGGTTTGTAGGCCTCCTTGCTCGCACATGCTTTTTCAGTTCTGCCCAAAACATTTCTATAGGATTGAGGTCAGGGCTTTGTGATGGCCACTCCAATACCTTGACTTTGTTGTCCTTAAGCCATTTTGCTTGCAAGCATCCCCCTTTTTCTCCAAACATAACGATGGTCATTACAGCCAAACAGTTCTATTTTTGTTTCATCCTTGAAATACATCCACAGGTACACCTCCAATTGACTCAAAGTATGTCAATTAGCCTATCAGAAGCTTCTAAAGCTTCTAAATCATTTTCTGGAATTTTCCAAGCTGTTTAAAGCCACAGTCAACTTAGTGTATTTAAACCTCTGACCCACTGGAATTGTGATACAGTGAATTATAAGTGAAATAATCTATCTGTAAACAATTGTTGGAAAAATTACTTGTGTCATGCACAAAGTAGATGTCCTAACCGACTTGCCAAAACTATAGTTTGTTAACAAGACATTTGTGGAGTGGTTGAAAAACAAGTTAATGACTAACCATAGTGTATGTAAACTTCCGACTTCAACTGTGTTTGTGTCTAATATATATATATATACATACACACACAGTGGGGAGAACAAGTATTTGATACACTGCCGATTTTGCAGGTTTTCCTCCTTACAAAGCATGTAGAGGTCTGTAATTTTTATCATAGGTACACTTCAACTGTGAGAGACGGAATCTAAGACAAAAATCCAGAAAATCATATTGTATGATTTTTAAGTAATTAATTTGCATTTTATTGCATGACATAAGTATTTGATACATCAGAAAAGCAGAACTTCATATTTGGTACAGAAACCTTTGTTTGCAATTACAGAGATCATACGTTTCCTGTAGGTCTTGACCAGGTTTGCACACACTGCAGCAGGGATTTTGGCCTACTCCTCCATACAGACCTTCTCCAGATCCTTCAGGTTTCGGGGCTGTCGCTGGGCAATACGGACTTTCAGCTCCCTCCAAAGATGTTCTATTGGGTTCAGGTCTGGAGACTGGCTAGGCCACTCCAGGACCTTGAGATGCTTCTTACGGAGCCACTCCTTAGTTGCCCTGGCTGTGTGTTTCGGGTCATTGTCATGCTGGAAGACCCAGCCACGACCCATCTTCAATGCTCTTACTGAGGGAAGGAGGTTGTTGGCCAAGATCTCGCGATACATGGCCCCATCCCACCTCCCCTCAATACGGTGCAGTCATCCTGTCCCCTTTGCATCCCCAAAGAATGATGTTTCCACCTCCATGCTTCACGGTTGGGATGGTGTTCTTGGGGTTGTACTCATCCTTCTTCTTCCTCCAAACACGGCGAGTGGAGTTCAGACCAAAAAGCTATATTTTTGTCTCATCAGACCACATGACCTTCTCCCATTCCTCCTCTGGATCATCCAGATGGTCATTGGCAAACTTCAGACGGGCCTGGACATGCGTTGGCTTGAGCAGGGGGACCTTGCGTGCGCTGCAGGATTTTAATCCATGACGGCGTACTGTGTTACTAATGGTTTTCTTTGAGACTGTGGTCCCAGCTCTCTTCAGGTCATTGACCAGGTCCTGCCGTGTAGTTCTGGGCTGATCCCTCACCTTCCTCATGATCATTGATGCCCCACGAGGTGAGATCTTGCATGGAGCCCCAGACCGAGGGTGATTGACCGTCATCTTGAACTTCTTCCATTTTCTAATAATTACGCCAACAGTTGTTGCCTTCTCACCAAGCTGCTTGCCTATTGTCCTGTAGCCCATCCCAGCCTTGTGCAGGTCTACAATTTTATCCCTGATGTCCTTACACAGCTCTCTGGTCTTGGCCATTGTGGAGAGGTTGGAGTCTGTTTGATTGAGTGTGTGGACAGGTGTCTTTTATACAGGTAACGAGTTCAAACAGGTGCAGGTAATACAGGTAATGAGTGGAGAACAGGAGGGCTTCTTAAAGAAAAACTAACAGGTCTGTGAGAGCCGGACTTCTTACTGGTTGGTAGGTGATCAAATACTTATGTCATGCAATAAAATGCAAATTAATTACTTTAAAATCATACAACGTGATTTTCTGGATTTTTGTTTTAAATTCCGTCCCTCACAGTTGAAGTGTACCCATGATAAAAATTACAGACCTCTACATGCTTTTTAAGTAGGAAAACCTGCAAAATCGGCAGTGTATCAAATACTTGTTCTCCCCACTGCATGCATATATATGCATATATATATATATATATATATATATATCTCTGCCTTAATGTTGCTGGACCCCAGGAAGAGTATGGGGACCATAATACATACAAATACAAAGCTGCCACCCACACCTTGTCTTTATAGTATTGTTGTTTTGTATACACTGAGTATACAAAACAGTAAGAACACCTGCTCTTTCCATGACAGACTCACCAATGGCTGCACCATTGAGAGCATCCTGACTGGCTGCATCACCGCTTGGTATGGCAACTGCTCGGCATTCGACCGCAAGGCGCTACAGAGGGTAATGCGTACGGCCCAGTACAACACTGGGTCCGAGCTCTCTGCCATCCAGGACCTCTATACCAGGCAGTGTCAGAGGGAGGCCCTAAAAATTGTCAAAGACTCCAGCCACCCAAGTCATAGACAGTTCTCTCTGTTACCGCACAGCAACCGGTACCGGAGCGCCAAGTCTGGTACCAAAAAGCTCCTAAACAGCTTCTACCCCCAAGCCATAACCCAGCTTCACAGTTAATCAAATGGCCACCTGGACTATTTGCATTGACCCCCTTATTTTATTATTTGCACTGACTCTTGCACAGGCTTGATGTAAACTCACTGGACTCTAACCACACACACTCACACATACTACATTTACATTACATTTTAGTCATTTAGCAGACGCTCTTATCCAGAGCGACTTACAGTTAGTGAATACATATTTTTTTTATACTGGCCCCCCGTGGGAATCGAACCCACAACCCTGGCATTGCAAACGCCATGCTCTATCAACTGAGCTACATCCCTGCCGGCCATTCCCTCCCCTACCCTGGACGACGCTGGGCCAATTGTGCGCCGCCCATGAGTCTCCCGGTCGCGGCCGGCTGCGACAGAGCCTGGATTCGAACCAGGATCTCTAGTGGCACAGTTAGCACTGCGATGCAGTGCCTTAGACCACTGCGCCACTCAGGAGTACACCGACACTCCCAACACACACAAGCATATTGACGCCACACACACACACACATTCCTTCACAGATGCTACTACTCTCTGTCATTATCTATGCCTAGTCACTTTAACCTGACCTACATATTACCTGAACTACCTTGTAACCCCGCATATTGACTCAGTACCCCTTGTATATAGCCTAGTTATTGATATTTTATTGTGTGTTACTATTTTTCCTTTAGTTTATTTAGCACGTTTTTTAAACTCTGCATTGTTGGTTAAGGGCTTGTACGTAAGCATTTCATGGTAAGGTCTACACCTGTTGTATTCCGCGCATGTGACAAATAAAAATTGATGTCACATGTTAAATCCACTTCAAAATCAGAATAGATGAAGGGGAGGAGACCGGTTAAAGAAGGACTTTTAAGCCTTGAGACAATTGAGACATGGATTGTGTATGTGTGCCACTCAGAAGGTGCATGGTCAAGACAAAAGATTTAAGTGCCTTTGAACGGTGGTCCTCTGTAGCTCAGCTGGTAGAGCACGGCGCTTGTAACGCCAAGGTAGTGGGTTCGATCCCCGGGACCCCCCACACACAAAAAATGTATGCACGCATGATTGTAAGTCGCTTTGGATAAAAGCGTCTGCTAAATGGCATATTATTATTATTATTATAACGGGGTATGGAATAGATGCCAGGCGCAATGGTTTGTGTCAAGAACTGCAACGCTGCTGGGTTTTTCACGCTTAACAGTTTCCTGTGTGTATCAAGAATGGTCCACCATCCAAAGGACATCCAACCAACTTGACACAACTGTGGGAAGCATTGGAGTCAACATGGACCAGCATCCCTGTGGAACGCTTTCGACACCTTGTAGAGTCCACGCCCGACGAATTGAGGCTGTTCTGAGGGCAAAAGGGGGGAGTGCAACTCAATATTAGGAAGGCGCTCTTAATGTTTTGTACACTCTGTGTATGTATATTGCATATTTTAACATTGTATTGTATTAAAAGTGTTTTACTAGTTTAGGATTTAACTATTTGATGTTATGATTGTAAATTGGTGTACAATTCATTATTTGAATGCGACAAACAAATAATACCTACTACTAATTTACTTATTTTTAAAGTGCCAAAACGTGTATGCGTACGCAAAGCAGTGATCTAGAATATTGGACTGTTGGCTTTCATACTTTCCGAATTCTCAGCACGGCTCGAGCAATTTCTCCAACTGTCAACACATTCAAATAAATATAGAGGACACATACCAGAAATGAGTTGGTTGAAAATGTTGTGCGTCCCCCGCGGACGGCAGTCTCAGAACCGCGTAGCTATGTCACAATGAGATGTGGGACTATGATTTACACTTAAACCTAAATGTTGATTAATGTGTCCGGTCCCTGTGAAATAAATTGAGTGCTATTAGAAAAGTGAGTATACTGGGTGAATGTTGGGGCCTCACCGTCAAAGTGGAAGAAGTGGTTGTGCTGGTTGAGGTGTGGCCTTGCCTCGGGTCCAGGGCCTTCAGGGCCCATGTTGTCCTCCAGCATGGCCTCTCTCTGCCTCTCCTCTCTCTCCCATCCGGCCCCCTCGCTGATGTTCAGAGACATACGGCACGTGGGACACGATGTGTCCTGCTCCAACCAGGAACGCAGGCAGGAGCTGTGCACACAAAAACACACTTAATACTGACCATAATAATGCTTTGATTTTATGTAGCACTAGGCACACAATGTTAAATCATGATAATGGACTGGAGTTATACTGTATAGCAGAATAGATAGTTGTTGTGGTAGCTGAAATGTGCACTGCATGGGGGTTAAGAGTTTTTGCATATCTGCTCACTGGTGGAAGAGATGTCCACAGGGCAGCTTGCGTGCTGTCATCATGGAGTCCCAGCAGATAGCACAGTCATCATTGTTGGCTATCAGCTCATCAGAGGTGGCCACAGCAAACCTGCAATCAACCAATATATCTAGAAGAACAATACTTTGTCCATTTTCTTTTCAGATCATGGAAATTCATATTTTGCCTATAAATATGCCTCAGAGCATAGATGGATACAGCTATAACACAATGTCATGTAAATAAATACACAGGTACTGTACAGTATGTAGAAAGATCAAGCTAGTTAACTGAGCAACAAACCTGGCCTCCATGTTGTTGATGACACGTAGGTAGTTCTTGTGGCGACGGATTCTCTTCTGCACCTCGTGGAACAGGTAACGCAGCTGCATGAAGATCACCAGACTGGCCATAGAGAGCCAGATGTTACCAAACAGCTGAGAAGAGAGGGAAAGAAAGAGAGGGGGTATAAAGAAGAGAAAGGAGCAAGAGAGTTGGTAGAAAGAAGACATTGTGGTTACAACATGAAGGGACCCTTGGATAAATAGACCTTAGTAACAACTCTAGTAATAACTCAAATTAGGGACATGCCACTCTTGTGCAGTTGTTTTTTGTGAAAGTGAGTGGATGTCTGAAGATGGGGGGTTGAACTCACCAGCATGTGGATGTGGTGCATGAGGTCCAGACCTAGCAGAGCCAGCTCCATCACAAAGTCAGTGTAGTAGACGTAGGATCCTTTACTCTCCCAGGTGCCCTCATGGTTCAGGTCCCACAGGTGGATGGAGTACCTGGAGGGAGCAGGAACATGTTCAGTGTGTGTGGCCTTGTCAGATTGTTACAGGCTTTGGTTTTTCCATTTATTTTTCGAGGTTGGACGTTAACACGTGGGGCGTACAGACTGGTGTCACCTCGTTAGTCAGTATGTGTTACACCTGTGCTGGTTTGTCATCTCATTAGTGGGATGGTGTTTCACCTGTGCTGGCCCAGGTGATATTTAAGAGTGGCTGGCCCAGTGCTCCAGTTGTCTGGAGAGACAACACCTTTAGTTGAGGCTCCCTATTTGATTTCCAGACAAACAATCCTTTATCTGATCTTCCCTATTTTCATTTTGGTTTGCTTCCTGTCTTTAAGTTTAGTGTGGGTTTTTCTTTTGTTTCCCCCTTAGTGGGTGTCTTTTAGGTTTGAGTTGTTGTTGCTATGCAACTTTCAGTGGACACCCCCATTAGTCTTTTAGAACCTCTCCTAAAACCCCACCGGTTTCGTTTTGGTTGATGTCAATGACTCTGTTAGTTCCCCCTTCTGTTTGAGCGCCATTTTGGGTTTTCTTGCTGGGGAACGTAACAAGATGTACCACCAGTTGGTAATGAGTTCATACAAGATATACAATATTTTGGCAATTGCCTGCACAATCACTTACCGGATAATGACATGTCCAGTTCTAACGGACACCAGCATACACTGAAGGGAAACATAAGAAAACAATGGTCTGGTTAGATAATAGGGAGCATCATCAGATAAGGCCATGATGTATACATTAAACATAGACATAAGCACTACACAGCAAATGTTTATCCATATAGAAACAAAGGCAAGAGTATCCAACAAATACTTTTTAATGTCGCCTCCATCTCAAAATGCATTGTAGAAAAATTCCTCTCCTAAGGAGAGAAGACATGATGAATCAAGGAAATAATAATAATATGCCATTCAGCAGACGCTTTTATCCAAAGCGACTTACAGTCATGCGTGCATAAATTGTTGTGTATGGGTGGTCCCAGGGATCGAACCCACTACCCTGGCGTTACAAGCGCCGTGCTCTACCAGCTGAGCTACAGAGGACCAGTAAAGACAGTTGAGCTCCACTTGGGGAGCGGGCTCCAGGCATCCTACCTCAGCGGCCATGAAGGCGACGGTGTGCATGCCGTGGGGGTTTCCCAGCAGACCACAGAGCAGAGCCAGGCCACAGCAGGTCAGCAGCATACCCACCAGCAGGGCCAGAACCCTCACACGACTGCCCATAGGAGTGGTGGGTGAGAACGACAGCTGTAACAACACACAAGATATGACTCAATTATAAAGTACGATACTGCCGTGGAGGATAACAGAATGTCATAACAGCAAAAACCCTATTCATGAACCGGGGAAATTATAGTTGTTTTTACAGAACAAAGACGCTATTGGTTAGCCTTACAGATATTGGCTGAATACAAATGATAAAACAATATTGGGACTTCTTTTTGTTTGTCAGAAGAGGATAACTCCTATTTAGGACTATTGGAAACGTACATATTCAAAGCGGTCCTTGCAGAGCTGGACCATGAGGTGCAGGAAGACGAGGACAGCGAACCACAGACACCACATCACCACCTCCTCCACCGTCTGAACGTTCAGCACCCCGAAGATGAAGATGAACTTGTAGAAGATGAAGTTCCAGAACTTGTCCTTCAGGTGCTGTATAGGCAGAGAAAGCAGGATTGTTGACATATTTCACATTTGTATCTAAAAGCATAATTGAGAAATGATTGATCAAAGTTGGCATATACACAGAAATGGCACCGAAGAAGATGGCAGCCGCTTTACAGCCCTCTTACCCCCTGTATATAACCTCCCTACTGTTATTTTATTTTACTGCTGCTCTTTAATTATTTGCTATTTTTTTCTTAAACTGCATTGTTGGTTAAGGGCTTGTAAGTAAGCATTTCACTGTAATGTCTACACCTGTTGTATTCGGCGCATGTGACAAATACAATTTTATTTTATATTCATGACATTTTGGCCTTACCCAGGCCTCTCGTCTGGGTTTCGTGAGGAATCACTCATTGCCTAGGATTTAATACAGCTGCATAATAAAATGTTTATGATAGTGGCCTCTATCTACTCATGCATGTCTCAATGACTACTAATTAAATTACATTCCCACTATACCCCAGTTACATGGGACCTGGCAGTTTGCAGTATGGGTTTCCAGGAAAAACATTAGGCTACCTGGTTAATTACATTACCTAGACAAACACAAAACACATTCCTACTTACCTGTTTTTCACTGACACGGAGTGGCCCAAAGACAATGCACTGGATCACCTTTGCAATCAGCATCAGGACACAGCAGGCTGTATTCACCATCACCTGATCAACATGACATTTTGAATTGAAAGTTAAATCAGCCATCAAATGAAACAGCAAATTGACAATTTCCTAAATCCATTATTTCAACATCAAGGTAAAAGTTTGTCCCAGGTTACGAAAGTCTCAATTGCGATGGTTTTTTGTTCTTTTTCAGCACAGTATCTAGTAGACTAATCTCCACGGTGAAGGAAGTTTCTGATTAACTTCACCAACAGCGTGGAGCCGAGACCAGGATTTGTGGAATCTAGCTCGGACTATATCGATTCACCCAAGGTCAATACTTCAAAAAATATAAATTATGAAACACCCACGTTTGTCCTCTGTAGATGCGTGCCTTTGTTTGCTGAAATCCATACTTTTCAATAAACGATAATTAAATACTGACTTTCCTTGTTGAGATTCAATGGGCACATGCGCATTTACACTGAGTTGCCATCTTAGAGCAACAGCAATAAACAGTCGGTGGTTGTATTTGAATAACGTTTATTGAAAAATGTTGGACTACAGCAAACAAAGGCACACAACTACAGAAGACAAACATAGGTACAAGTTGGCCGTTTCATATTTTTTTTTTTTTTTTGAAGTATTAACTTTAGGCAAATCGATGTCGGAGCTAACGTTAGATTACGCAAAGCCTGGTCTCGGCTCCACGCCGTTGTTGAAGTTCATCATAAACTTCCTTTACCACGGAGTGGAGTTTAGTCCGCTACACAATATTCTGATAATTCAGTACAATTCAAAGCATGACGATCAACAAACCACAGAAGCTGAGTTCATGAACTTACCCAAACAAAAACGGTGTCTGAGACCAGGTACAACCGGACAGTGGCTGCCACATCGCTAAGGCTGGTGATTGGGTCATCATCAACATCATCACTTTCTACGGGAGTCCTGCTCTGTGTCTGTGTGTACTCTACTAGCTCTGGGACAGTGTAGTAGCCATTTAAGATTGCCCCCGCGAGAAATACAGCACTCAGAGCTGTGTATGTCTGCAAACTGGGCCATGGAAATCTCTCCAAAAACAGCAAAGGCATGTTGACTGGCGCAAGGTTTGCCACTTTGGATAATTCAGATAAGGGATTGAGTGAACCCCTACTATTTCGAGAGCTTTTTGTCAACCAGCGATTTAAAGCTGCAATGTCACTTTTTGGGCGAATTCACCAAAATCACAAATGTTAGTAATAGATATGTAATTCTCATTGAAAGCAAGTCTAAGAAGCGGTAGATCTGTTCTATGTGCGCTATATCTATGCTTCCCGTTTTTAAGTTTGCACTTTTACTTTACACCAGCTTCAAACAGCTGAAAAAACAATATTTTTGGTTATTGAAAATATATTTCGCGGCGGTTTATATGGTACAATGATTCTCTATTTGTTTTGTCACAAACTGAAATTAGGCGAACTATTAGAATTTTAGCAAACAGGCAGGAAATGGCGGAGCGATTTATACATAGTGCACCTTTAACTTCGCTAACGTTACTTAGAAAACGTTAATTTCATATTCTCGTTTGTAGCTAATAACGTGGTAACGTTTGATATGTATCCTCCTTGGATAGCTAGCTAGGTAGGTATATGGACGACAGGTAAATCAACAGCTTAGCTAGCTAGTAACCATGATTAAAAACGCTGATATGACAATTCGTCCACGCTGATAACTATGCACGATGTCACCAAATACCAACTGTTTATCGTATATCGTCGTCTCTCTGGGGGAAAAAACCGTCAAAGGCTTAACTGTGTCGACCCTCCTATTGCCTGTTTCTGTAGCAATATCTCAGAGTTTCCATCTTCTTGCGTCTCTTTCTGTGTACTTCCGGTTTTGGACCGTCTGGATTCCTCTCTCTGGATTGGCTGGACCAGAGAGCGCTCTAGTTACATGGACTGCGTTTAGACAGGCAGCCCAATTCTCATCTTTTTCCCCACTAATTGGTCTTTTGAAAAGATCTACTGTGAAAAGATCTGATGTGATTTGGTCAAAATACCAATTAGTGGAAAAATATCAGAATTGGTCTGCCTGTGTGAACGCAGCCATTTTGTCTCAGCCAGGGACCTCATTCAGGGTCAGGCATCATACCTACAGTGCCTTCAGAAAGTATTCATACCCCTTGACTTATTCCACATTTTGTTATGTTACGCCTGAATTCAACATTGATTAAATATATGTTCTTCTCACCCATCTACACACAATACCCCCATAATGATAAAGTGAAAACATGTTTTTAGATATTTTAACAAATGTATTGAAAATGAAATACAGAAATGTCTAATTTACATAAGTATTCACACCCCTGAGTCAATACATGTTAGAATCACCTTTGGCAGCGATTACAGCTGTGAGTCTTTCTGGGTACGTCGCTTAGCTCCATTCCGTTTATTTTGATCCTAAAAAACTCCCTAGTCCTTGCCGATGACAAGCATACCCATAACATGATGCTGCCACAACCATGCTTGAAAATATGAAGAGTGTGTTGTGTTGGATTTGCATCAAACATAACACTTTGTATTACATCAAATTTCAATAAATGTATTTATAAAATATTTTTACATCAGCAGATGTCACAAAGTGCTTATACAGAAACCCAGCCTAAAATCCAAAACAGCAAGCAATGCAGATCTAGAAGCACGGTGGCTAGGAAAAACTCTCTAGAAAGGCAGGAACCTAGGAAGAAACCTAGAGAGGAACCAGGCTCTGAGGGGTGGCCATTCCTCTTCTGGCTGTGCTGGGTGGAGATTATAAGAGTACATGGCCATTAAGGCCAGATCGTTCTTCAAGATGTTCAAAAGTTCATAGATGACCAGCAGGGTCAAATAATAATCACAGTGGTTGTAGAGGGTGCAACAGGTCAGCACCTCAGGAGTAAATGTCAGTTGGCTTTTCATAGCCGAGCATTCAGAGGTCGAAACAGCAGGTGCGGTAGAGAGAGGGAGGGAGAGTAAGAGACAGAGAGGGAGAGAGAGGGTCGAAAACAGCAGGTCCAGGATAAGGTAGCACATCTGGTGAATAGGTCAGGGTTCCATAGCCACAGGCAAAACAGCAGAAACTGGATCAGCAGGTGGACTGGGGACAGAGACAGCCAGGAGTCATCAGGCCAGGTAGTCCTGAGGCATGGTCCTAAGGCTCAGCTCCTCTGGGAGGGGAGAGCGAGCGAGAGAGATATGGGAGAATTAGAGGGAGCCTACTTAAATTCACACAGGACACCAGATAAGACAGGAGAATTACACCAGATAGGACAGACTGACCCCGGCACATAAACTATTGCAGCATAGATACTGGAGACTGAGAATGGGGGTGTCGGGGGACACTGTGGCCCTGTCCAACGATACCCCCGAACAGGGCCAACCAGGCAGGATATAACCCCACCCACTTTGCCAAAGCACAGTCCCCACACCAGTAGAGGGATATCAAGAGACCACCAACTTACTACCCTGAGACAAGGCAGAGTACAGCCCACAAAGATGTCCTTCACCGCACAAGCCCGAGGGGGGGGGGGGTAAAACCGGACAGGAAGATCACTTCAGTGACTCAACCCACTCAAGTCGAGTATAGAGGGGGGGGAAAAGCCTGGCACGTCCTAGGGACAGCATGGGAGAGCACTAGTAAGCCAGTGACTCAGCCCCCGTAATAGGGTCAGAGGCAGAGAATCCCAGTGGAGAGAGGGGACCCGGCCAGGCAGAGACAGCAAGGGCGGTTCGTCACTCCATTGGCTTGCCGTCCACCTTCGCACCCCTGGGCCAGACTACACTCAATCATAGGACCTTCTGAAGAGATGAGTCCTCAGTAAAGACTTAAAGGTCGAGACCGAGTCTGCGTCTCTCACATGGATAGGCAGACCATTCCATAAAAATTGAGCTCTATAGGAGAAAGCCCTGCCTCCAGCTGTTTGCATAGATATTCTAAGGACAATAAGGAGGCCTGCGTCTTGTGACCGTAGCGTACGTGTAGTAGGTATGTACGGCAGGACCAAATCGGATAGATAGGTAGGAGCAAGTCCATGTAATGCTTTGTAGGTTAGCAGTAAAACCTTGAAATCAGCCCTAGCCTTAACAGGAAGCCAGGCTAGCACTGGAGTAATATGATCAAATTTTTTGGTTCTAGTCAAGATTCTAGCAGCTGTATTTAACACTAACTGAAGTTTATTTAGTGCTTTATCCGGGACATAAAGTTAATTTGTTTGCCACATTTTTTGCAGTTTTATTATAGTCCCTTATTGCAAATAGGATGCATGTTTTGGAATATATATATTTTTAACCTTTATTTAACTAGGCAAGTCAGTTAAGAACAAATTCTTATTTACAATGACGGCCTACACTGGCCAAACCCGGACGACGCTGGGCCAATTGTGCGCCGCACTATGGGACTCCCAATCATGGCCGGTTGTGATACAGCCTGGAATCGAACCAGGGTGTCTGTAGTGACGCCTCAAGCACTGAGATGCAGTGCCTTAGACTGCTGCGCCACTGTATTCTGTACAGGCTTCCTTCTTTTCACTCTGTCATTTAGGTTAGTATTGTGGAGTAACTATAATGTTGTTGATCCATCCTCAGTTTTCTCCTATCACAGCCACTAAACTCTGTAACTGTTTTAAAGTCACCATTGGCCTCATGGTGAAATCCCTGAGCATTCCTTCCTCTCCGGAAACTGAGTTAAGAAGGACGCCTGTATCTTTGTAGTGACTGGGTGTATTGATACACCATCCAAAGTGTAATTAATAACTTCACCATGCTCAAAGGAATATTCAATGTCTGTTTTATTCTTTTCTACTCATCTACCAATAGGTGCCCTTCTTTGCGAGGCATTCGAAAACCTCCCTGGTCTTTCTGGTTGAATCTATGTTTGAAATTCACTGCTCGACTGTGGGACCTTACATATAATTGTATGTGTGGGGTACAGAGATGAGGTAGTCATTCAAAAATAATGTTAAACACTATTATTGCACACAGAGTCCATGCAACTTATTATGTGACTTGTTAAGCTTGCCATAACAAAGGGGTTGAATACTTATTGACTCAAGACATTTCAGCTTTTCATTTGTAATTAATTTGAAAAATATTCTTTAAACATAATTCCACTTTGACATTATGGGGTATTGTGTGTAGGCCAGTGACACAAAATCTCAATTTAATCAATTTAAAATTCAGGCTGTATCAACAAAATGTGGAAAAAGTAAAGGGGTGTGAATACTTTCTGAAGACACTGTACATGTTGTCCCATTCCTGTGGTCACAACATCATGCATGTGTTGACTGAGTGTGAAAAAAAGGAGAAAGTAAGTGTAACCACCTACACCCACGACCCACCTGTTGTAGTCCTATATGATTTTGAAACCACTCATAGATACAGCCAACAGGATTTTTTATTGCTTTTCTTTTAATTGAACAAAACCACCTGATGAAGAAACTTTGACTTTGAAATAGTTGCTTCACACCTAGCATATTGCCAAAGAGTGTCATATAATTATTTCTAATATTGTACATTCTTTGGAAAGAAAAATCTTAAAATAGAAAATTGGCATAAAATACCAGGCAGGCAATATAAGGTTATGAAAATGTCTAATTATTCTAAAGAATCGTACAACTGCAAGAGCTACAGTATTACAAAAATAGATTCAAATCTAATGTATTTTGCCAATAAATATTACATTAATACAGCATTTAGTATTTGGTCTTCTTCAGCCTCTTCATTGACATCAAGGTTCTTTCAACAGCAAATGCGTAATTTCTATGCATTTACAGACATTAGTTGACATATTTTAGCTGTGCCTCCATCTCTCCAGTATGAAAAATGTATGCACTCACTAACTAAGTCGCTCTGGATGAGAGCGTCTGCCAAATGACTAAAATGTAAATCTCTGACCTTTTTCAAAAGGCGACAAAGGAAAATCTTTGGTATGAGAGGCATAGACATCTTTTTTCCTAAAATATATTTTAGTTTGACTTGAAAATCCTGAGCTGTTAGATAGGCAAACAAACAGGCATAACTTCTTTACAACCTATCCACCTCCATAGATGTATGAATGACCAGTGACTGTGTTATCTGTACCAGTTAAAGACATGCTTGGGAACTTTGGTGACTACTAAGTATTTTTTAAACCTCCCACTTTGGGCTGGATGTGTCAATGTGTAGTTCATGCATGCATAATCTATGAGCAGAATTACTGTCTTATCTCAATTAGCCACGAATCCCTAGTTTGAAAGCGACTGTTTTCGGGAAGCGGTACTTTACCATTTCCCCTACATTTTCTCCCACATGGGCCAGCCCCCTAGCTATTCAAGTTCTAACCAATGAGCTTCAGCCCCTCGCCGTTTGAGTGACAGCTGGCAAGATGCACACGCAGCAGAGCGAGAGAGCGCAATGACTTGGTGCACATACAGTACGTGACATAATACGCAATTTTCAGGGCCAACTTTTGGCTTGTGAGCGCAACTTTCAGAACTACTGGCTAAAAAGTATACAAAAGTACTGGAGAATCTCTTTAAGCCACCACAGTTTTGTCATCAAAATTGTGATCAGTTAATAATAGAACTGCCAAATGCATAGATAGCGCCAGTCAACTCATGTCCTGAGTAATGATGATTAGAAAACGAATGAAGGCCAAAGAATGGAAGAACATTATCACTGGAGTATCACAGTATCCCATCCATAAGGATCCTGTCCTGGTTGGCTGGACTCTGCTGCACCATCACCACTGAGCTGAGATATGTCTCTGTCGATGATCTCATTCACTGCAAAAGAGAGACACACAGGGGTTTAGTTTCAAGTCTCGTCGTTGGTTTCTTTATAGTTGATTCAGCCATCTGAGGGCAGCATTGCCCATCTTTTAAATCTAAACCAAATCCCAAACGTAAAAGTAAGTAAATGACACATCAAGCAATACAACACTGACGGGGGGCCAGTATAAAAAATAAATAAAAAATGTATGCACTAACTGTAAGTCGCTCTGGATAAGAGCGTCTGCTAAAAATGACGTAAATGTAAAATGTAAAAACATACAGTGCATTGTTGGTACAGATGTAGGAACTTAATTTGAGCCAGTTTGCTAAAGCTGGAAAAGAATCCTGCAGCAACAGGAAATGTGAATGATTATGTCAATTATAATTAATGGATATTCTTTGTAGGGGTTGATAAACTTTACGTTAGGGCAAATCAGGTCTGACATTTTTAAGTGGAAATTACAAACTTTAGAAGCATTTGCATTTTCTGCAGTGCAGGAAAATCCTCATCAACAAAATACTGATCAAATTAAGATCCTACATCTGTACATTGTGTTATTTTAGTGACACTCTCCATCTAGAGATGTCACACATTATGAAAAACAACCAAGCATTGAGGCCTGGTCTAAAGGTTAGAATTGGCTGTATGGTGAGAACATATTCTGGAGCTTTATCAAAGGGTGTGATCCATGTGGAAGGCTGAGGCTCCAGTCTGTATTTGTGATGTCTATTTATATTCCCCACAGTGCAACAAAAACACATGGATTGAATGGCCACATATACACTGTCTATTCATAGCCTGCCCATGAAAATGTGGTGTGTTTGAAACCCAAGCTGTGTATGAGGGTAGATGATAGACAACAACAAAACACTTGTTTTATTGCCACATACCCCGAATAGGTGCAGTGAAAAGTGTTGTTTTACAGGGTCAGCCATAGTAGTGCGGCACCCCTGAAGCAAATTGGGGTTAAGTGCCTTGATCAAGGGCACACCGACAGATGTTTCACCTTGTCGGCTCGGGTATTCAACCCTTTAGGCCTTTCGGTTACTGGCCTAACGCTCTAACCGCTTACCTGCAGCCCAAACAAACATATGTAAACAAACACACAGCACCAGGCTAGCACCGTGGGGCCGAAATATCCAGTCCCTGGCTGTCCCAACCAACAGACTGACGGGAACTCAGACAGCTTGACTGCACCAGCTCCCTTCCTCCAATACCAGTTACAAGACACTGTAAGGGCCTTAAACTAGTTTCTGCTTTAAGCAAAACAAAATCACTAAAACTAAAAGATCCCAGCACATTTTACATTTACATTTTAGTCATTTAGCAGACGCTCTTATCCAGAGCGACTTACAGTTAGTGAGCGCATACATTTTTCACTGTAGATCAATGACATCACTGTCATTTGAAATTAAAATAGATTCAATCCTTTGAATTAAATCATTATCTAATATCACCTAATGTGGCATAAGCTTGCTGTATCTTAATTTAAGTATCAGAAACCCTCTAGGGTGAAAGTCAAGTTCAAAGAGGACCCTTCCACCAACTCAGACCAGTGGTCTTATTTCCAAGCCGTATGTAGTGAGGGGGTTGTGCGGGTGTTATGAATTCCTGCCATCACTGCCCTGTGACAGCTGTGCCACAGACAGTAACTGAAGCAGATTAGCATGCAAGGTACCTTTAGCCTCCTCTGTGTGATTATAGTGTCTAGGCTATTCCAACCACAGTTAAAAGTGTAATCTCCTCAACTAGCAACCAGGGCCCCTGCCTATAATTAACCTAGATCAGGGTTCTTCAACCCTGTTCCTGGAGAGCTACCCAGTAATAGGTTTTCACTCCAACCCCAGTTGTGACTAACCTGATGCAGCTGATCAACCAGCTAATTATTAGAATTAGGTATGCTAGAATAGGGTTGGAGCGAAAACCTACAGGACGTAACTCTCCAGGAACAGGGTTGGAGAGCCCTGACCTAGATCATAATGTACGCAAACACACATACACATATGTGCACAATCGCGCACACACACACATGGGCAGGCAGCCATGCAGCCCTGTAGGATAGCAAACAAAGACCTAGTGGGCATATGCCTATGGTGACAACAAAACTGGGCCACAGTCACTGACTGTGTGGTCGGGACAAACAAAGTCCGTCCAGCGAGAGGTGATTAATTACAATATCTGGTCGGCATGGTGAGAGCCTGAGAGCTTTATGGTTCATTGCCTGGCCCCTGAAGGCTTGTAATTACAGCCAGTCCTACTGCTGCCTATCACCTAGCCCACAGTGCAACGGCATCCATTGATTCCTGCACTGTAATGTTCTTTATTTCTGCTTTCTAACCGATTGTTTAAAGTAACTCTCCTGAGAATAAAATAAATAAAACCGATCAGAGAGGGTAAAATCATCTATTCTGTCGCTTCATTCATAACTAATGGCCCAGTAGTAACTGTGCTCTAAATACCCTAGAAAACATGTATCATCTGAGCCTCTTACCATCATCCAGTGTGATCTCTTGGAGCCCCATGGAGCCGAGGGGCAGCTTCTCCTCTGGTTCCTGCTTGATGTTCACTTTCCCTTGGTCGTTGAGAAGAGGAAATTGGGGGCTGGGGGACACTCCTGGGGGTCGATACTAGAGGCCAGGCCCTGGGCTCTGCTGGGGGACAGGTGCCTCAGGGGACCCCAAGAGGAGGCTGATGCTGACGGGGAGGTGGAGCAGGTTGCTTGTGCTCCAGGGGTGGGGGAATACGAGGCAGGCAAGTTTCTGGCAGAGTGATAGCTCAAATTATACTCAGCCTGTAAGGCTGCTAGGTCAGAGTCTGAGTGGGAGCAGTGGTAGCTTAGAGAGTGCAGCTGGGTTGTATTCTGGGTGTGGGTTCTTGCAGACTGGAGAGTGGCGCCAGAGAGATCAGGTCCAATGAGACTCTGGTACATCACACTTTCCCTATGAGGGCTGGAGGCAGCTGGTCTGGTCTGGGCAGACTGAGGTCGATTGACCTGGGGTGCGGCAGGGCCAGGTCTCATGGGAGAGCTGGCCTGGCCGCTGTAAGGCACATTGTGTTGTGTGGCCTGGTAGACAGGCCTTGTCCGAGGGGGTGGCATGGGGTCAGGTGTATGCATAAGGCTTATCCGCTGGTATCCCATACGGGGGCTGTAGCTGTGGAGGTGAGGGGAGTGCTGAAGAGGCGCGGAGCCAGAGGGAGTGTATGCTGCCTGGGAGGATGGACCACAAGGCACTGGGTGGACACCAGAGGAACCATACAAGGGCCTGTCCTGAGAGAAGGCCCCATCAGGAGAAGTCAGCTGGCTGCTGGTTGGATACAGGCCAGGGGGATTGGTGCAGGTAGACAGATAGGCTGAGTCTCCGTGCTCCTGCTTCACCCGAGTAGCCACAACTGCACAGTCAATGGCAGTGGGATAATGGTGTGGAGAAGCACCAGCCAAGTATGTGAAGTTTTGTGTCTGGCTTCTTCTCCTCTTCCCGTTACACACGTAGAACTGCACCTGGACTGCAGAGCTCACAGTGGTGTTGTGGTAGGTAGGAATCTCAACCACGATTCTGGACTGCAAAGAGAATGTTTCAAAATGATTTATTATCTATTCAAGGGATCCACAGTTTCTGTGAAGTCCATTTCATGTAACTTTTAATAACGTAATGTACATTACTACTTACTCTTTTACTCTTTTCTCCAATAACTTTTCCGTCAACTTCCCATTGTGTGTGTCCATCTGGAGAGATAAAACATCACAATTAATAACACATTAATAAACCTCTGCTGAAGTTGGGCAGCGTCACCGTCTCTTACCAGGGCTTTTCTCCAGGAAGATGACCTTTGACTCTGGGGATATGTTGGAGCCAGTGATGACCATCTCCTCCCCCCCACTGACCAAGCACCTGACGGGACTGCAGCTCTCCATCTGGGGAAGATCTGTGGCCGAGCGCTGGGCTGCAAGCCAATTACATTTAACTATTAAATATACTGTACAGTAAAACAACATTATGTAGGCTTCTGTATAAAATAAATAAAAGGGGAAAACTCTGGCCCCTAGTTATAGCCTTACCTAATTATTATAGCCAATTACTTAATACAGGTTATATAAATAAAGACTATTCCTGGTCAAGTCCCATAATCAAGAAAAACTCAGTATCTTTGAATGTATGTACACTCCCGGTCAGAAGTTTTAGAACACCTAGTCATTCAAGAGTCTTTCTTTATTTTTACTATTTTCTACATTGTATAATAATAGTGAAGACATCAAAACTATGAAATAACACATATGGAATCATGTAGTAACCAAAAAAGTGTTAAACAAATCAAAATATATTTTATATTTGAGATTCTTCAAATAGCCACACTTTGCTTTGATGACAGCTTTGCACACTCTTGGCATTCTCTCAACCAGCTAGTGTACATACTATATACAGTGCCTTGCAAAAGTATTCATCCCCCTTGGCGTTTTTCCTATTTTGTTGCATTACAACCTGTAATTTAAATTGATTTTATTTGGATTTCATGTAATGGACATACACAAAATAGTCCAAATTGGTGAAGTGAAATGAAAAATATAACGGAAAAGTAGTGCGTGCATATGTATTCACCCCCTTTGCTATGAAGCCCCTAAATAAGATCTGGTGCAACCAATTACCTTCAAAAGTCACATAATTAGTTAAATAAAGTCCACCTGTGTGCAATCTAAGTGTCACATGATCTGTCACATGATCTCAGTATATATACACCTGTTCTGAAAGGCCCCAGAGTCTGCAACACCACTAAGCAAGGGGAACCACCAAGCAAGCGGCACCATGTGAAACTTTGAACATCCCACGGAGCACCATTAAATCCATTATTAACAAATTGAAAGAATATGGCACAACAAACCTGCCAACAGAGGGCTGCCCACCAAAACTCACGGAGCATGCAAGGAGTGCATTAATCAGAGAGACAACAAAGAGACCAAAGACAACCCTGAAGGAGCTGCAAAGCTCCACAGCGGAGATTGGAGTATCTGTCCATAGGACCACTTTAAGCCGTACACTCTACAGAGCTGGGCTTTACAGAAGAGTGGCCAGAAAAAAGCCATTGCTTAAAGAAAAAAATAAGAAAACACGTTTGGTGTTTGCCAAAAGGCATGTGGGAGACTCCCCAAACATATGGAAGAAGGTACTCTGGTCAGATGAGACTAAAATTGAGCTTTTTGGCCATCAAGGAAAACAATATGTCTGGCGCAAACTAAACACCTCTCATTACCCCGAGAACAACATCCCTACAGTGAAGCATGGTGGTGGCAGCATCATGCTGTGGGAATGTTTTTCATCGGCAGGTATTGGGAAACTGAAGGTATGATGGATGGCACTAAATACAGGGAAATTATATGAATAGTTATGCACGCTCAAGTTTTCTGTTTTTTTTGTCTTATTTCTTGTTTGTTTCAGAATAAAAAACATTTTGCATCTTCAAAGTGGTAGGCATGTTGTGTAAATCAAATGATACAAACCCCCCAAAAAATCAATTTAAATTCCAGGTTGTAAGGCAACAAAATAGGAAAAATGCCAAGGGGGGTGAATACTTTCGCAAGCCACTGTAGCAGGGATCATCAACTAGATTCAGTCGCAGGCCGATTTTTTCTTGAGTGGATGGTCACGGGGCCGGAACAATCACCTGCGGTCCAAATTTGGCCCGTGGGCCGCCAGTTGGGGAACCCTGCCATATACAGTATGTAGGCCTACTGAATAAAGATACTCACAGCACTCCACAGGAATAGAGGCAGCTTGCAGACACAGGACCTTGCCGCTGGGCTGAGGGATATACACACGGAATGCCACTCGCACACGTGTGTTCTTCCTCCCGATGTCTGTCTCCCCCTTCCTGAGCTCAATGTCAGAGTTCCTCAGCTTCAAGATGCCTGCGCAGTCAATACTGTAGAGGGGGATATACAAGCATGAGACAACATTATATAAAGGCCATATGAATATAAAAATGCCCATTTGAATAATGACAGTAAGCTAATAAAGTAGGCCCATAATGCTATAAATAGTTCACATTTTTCATGTGTAATTTTATGGTGTTTTGCAGTTTGTTGATTAGTCACAACATGTATCAGATAGTGTGAGAGAGATCTAGTCTCGAGACAAAACAATGCCTGGATTTTTCTATTATGGAAGGCAGCCACATTTCCATGACAACATAGCAAAGCTATGGTCTGTTTCAATCTTTTTTTCTAGATGTAGAAATATGCTTATTCTTCAGATGACAATCCGTTCCCATTTTTAACATGCTATGATCTGTTCTAAATCTTTAAAAATGAATAGAATTCACAGTGGAAGCCATTTTACATTTTAGATAATAAAACCAATAAATTACAAGCACAAATGTTATATTTTTAGCCTTTGAAAACATAAATCTTGCATGGTTATGACCAGTACCTTGTGGACATATTGTTTTCTGGGAGGAGAGGTATTTCCAGAACCTTTGTACTTCTTATTACACTTTCCTGGCAAGCAGTAGCCACCGTTTTCCCCGTTACTCTGTGCACCTGGTAGAAGGCATGTGGTCTCAAGTAGCGATCGTCTGCCGTTCCAATGAAAATCTGCAGGTTGACTGGCTTCTCATTGTATCCAATGAGCTGAAATTGAAACCAAGCCATAGAGATACTGATAAGCATACTATTGAAACACACTACCGCATTTGATTTACAATGCTATAAATACACTATGTTTTACTTCTTCTTATGAGCACTCTTTTTCTAATATCTGTTTTTAAGAAGACGTGATTATAATGTGATAATAATGACAACATGAACTGAGTACTGTATATTTGAATTCATTTGCATAACTGTGTTCATCATGTTTGGGTCTGTTTATAAACAGTATGCCAAAACAATACCAAAGCTCTGTACAGATAGCATTAGACTCAGAGAATGTATAAAATGCAACCTGAAGGCCATGCACTTTTTAGTTTACTTGTGTAGGGTTTGTAGCGTGCTTTCCCTACAGGAGTCCTGTAAGGAATATCCAGAATTGCCCGCAATGAAATGTCACAATTGAAACCAATTGAGGTCACCAAAAATTAGTTGTGCCCTAAAGGTGCCAGCATGAGGTTGAGGAATGTCGACCTGCCTCTGTGATGTAATGTATCGGGAAACACTGCTAATGGCATTACAGAGGACTAGAGAGTGAAGCTGTGTGGCTTTAACACTGGAGTAATGAAGCCATCCCCAAAATAAACCAGCTGGTGTCCATTACACAACAGCCAGGACTTGGTAAAGCTTTGTTTATATCAGCTTTCATCTGTTCTAGGCTGGCTGCACCCTGATCCACAGTAGTAGTCCAGTCTCACCACAGCCCACTGGCAAATAGTGCTCTGCTATACGTTAGGTGATACAGTCTCACTACAGCCCACTGGCAAATACTGCTCTGCTATACGTTAGGTGATACAGTCTCACTACAGCACACTGGAAAAAAGTGCTTTGCTAGACATTAGGTGATACAGTCTCACTACAGCCCACTGGCAAAAAGTGCTCTAGTAGACGTTAGGTGATACAGTCTCACTACAGCTCACTGGCAAATAGTGCTCTGCTAGATGTTAGGTGATACAGTCTCACTACAGCCCACTGGCAAATAGTGCTCTGCTATACGTTAGGTGATACAGACTCATTACAGCCCACTGGCAAATAGTGCTCTGCTAGATGTTAGGTGACACAGTCTCACTACAGCCCACTGGCAAATAGTGCTCTGCTACACGTTAGGTGATACAGTCTCACCACAGCCCACTGGCAAAAAGTGATCTGCTAGACGTTAGGTGATACAGTCTCACTACACCCCACTGGCAAAAAGTGCTCTGCTAGACGTTAAGTGATACAGTCTCACTACAGTCCACTGGCAAAAAGTGCTCTGTTAGACGTTAGGTGATACTGTCTCACTACAGGCCACTGGCAGAAAGTGCTCTGCTAGACGTTAGGTGGTACAGTTTCACTACAGTCCCACTGGCAAAAAGTGCTCTGCTAGACGTCAGGTGATACAGTCTCACTACAGCCCACTGGCAAATAGTGCTCTGCTAGACGTTAGGCGATAAAGTCTCACTTCAGTCCAATGGCAAAAAGTACTCTGCAAGACGTTAGGTGATACAGTGTCACTGCAGGCACACTGGCAAATAGTGCTCTGGTAGACGTTAGGTGATACAGTCTCACTACAGCCCACTGGCAAATAGTGCTCTGCTATACATTAGGTGATACAGTCTCACCACAGCCCACTGGCAAATACTGCTCTGCTATACGTTAGGTGATACAGTCTCACTACAGCTCACTGGCAAATAGTGCTCTGCTAGACGTTAGGTGATACAGTCTCACTACAGCCCACTGGCAAATAGTGCTCTGCTAGACGTTAGGTGACACAGTCTCATTACAGCCCACTGGCAAATAGTGCTCTGCTACACGTTAGGTGATACAGTCTCACCACAGTCCACTGGCAAATAGTGCTCTGCTAGACGTTAGGTGATACAGTTTCACTACAGCCCACTGGCAAATAGTGCTCTGCTAGACGTTAGGTCAAACAGTCTCACTACAGCCCACTGGCAAATAGTACTCTGCTAGACGTCAGGTGATACAGTCTCACTACAGCCCACTGGCAAATAGTGCTCTGCTAGACGTTAGGTGATACAGTCTCACTACAGCACACTGGCAAATAGTGCTCTGATAGACATTAGGCGAAAAAGTCTCACTTCAGTCCAATGGCAAAAAGTACTCTGCAAGACGTTAGGTGATACAGTGTCACTGCAGGTACACTGGCAAATAGTGCTCTGCTAGACGTTAGGTGATACAGTCTCACCACAGCCCACTGGCAAATACTGCTCTGCTATACGTTAGGTGATACAGTCTCACTGCAGCACACTGGCAAAAACTGCTCTGATAAACGTTAGGTGATACAGTCTCACTGCAGGCCCATTGGCAAATAGTGCTCTGCTAGAAGTTAGGTGATACAGTCTCACTACAGCCCACTGGCAAATAGTGCTCTACTAGACGTTAGTTGATTCAGTCCCATTACAGCCCACTGGCAAATAGTGCTCTGCTAGACGTTAGGTGATACAGTCTCACTTCAGATCACTGGCAAATAGTGCTCTGATAGACGTTAGGTGATACAGTCTCAATGCAGGCCACTGGCAAATAGTGCTCTGATAGACGTTAGGTGATACAGTCTCAATGCAGGCCACTGGCAAATACTGCTTTGCTATACGTTAGGTGATACAGTCTCACTACAGCACACTGGCAAAAACTGATCTGATAAACGTTAGGTGATACAGTCTCACTGCAGGCCCACTGGCAAATAGTGCTCTGCTAGAAGTTAGGTGATACAGTCTCACTTCAGATCACTGGCAAATAGTGCTCTGCTAGACTTTAGGTGATACAGTTTCAATGCAGTCCACTGGCAAATAGTGCTCTGCTAGACGTTAGGTGATACAGTCTCAATGCAGGCCACTGGCAAAAAGTGCTCTAATAGACGTTAGGTGATACAGTCTCAATGCAGGCCACTGGCAAATACTGCTTTGCTATACGTTAGGTGATACACTCTCACTGCAGGCCCACTGGCAAATAGTGCCCTGCTAGACGTTAGGTGATACAGTCTCACTTCAGATCACTGGCAAATAGTGCTCTGCTAGACTTTAGGTGATACAGTTTCAATGCAGTCCACTGGCAAATAGTGCTCTGCTAGACGTTAGGTGATACAGTCTCAATGCAGGCCACTGGCAAATAGTGCTCTGCTAGACGTTAGGTGATGAGGTCTCACTACAGCACACTGGCAAATAGTGCTCTGCTAGATGTTAGGTGATACAGTCTCACTACAGCTCACTGGCAAATAGTGCTCTGCTAGACGTTAGGTGATACAGTCTCACTACAGCCCACTGGCAAATAGTGCTCTGCTAGACGTTAGGTGACACAGTCTCATTACAGCCCACTGGCAAATAGTGCTCTGCTACACGTTAGGTGATACAGTCTCACCACAGTCCACTGGCAAATAGTGCTCTGCTAGACGTTAGGTGATACAGTCTCACTACAGCCCACTGGCAAATAGTGCTCTGCTAGACGTTAGGTCAAACAGTCTCACTACAGCCCACTGGCAAATAGTACTCTGCTAGACGTCAGGTGATACAGTCTCACTACAGCCCACTGGCAAATAGTGCTCTGCTAGACGTTAGGTGATACAGTCTCACTACAGCACACTGGCAAATAGTGCTCTGATAGACATTAGGCGAAAAAGTCTCACTTCAGTCCAATGGCAAAAAGTACTCTGCAAGACGTTAGGTGATACAGTGTCACTGCAGGTACACTGGCAAATAGTGCTCTGCTAGACGTTAGGTGATACAGTCTCACCACAGCCCACTGGCAAATACTGCTCTGCTATACGTTAGGTGATACAGTCTCACTGCAGCACACTGGCAAAAACTGCTCTGATAAACGTTAGGTGATACAGTCTCACTGCAGGCCCATTGGCAAATAGTGCTCTGCTAGAAGTTAGGTGATACAGTCTCACTACAGCCCACTGGCAAATAGTGCTCTACTAGACGTTAGTTGATTCAGTCCCATTACAGCCCACTGGCAAATAGTGCTCTGCTAGACGTTAGGTGATACAGTCTCACTTCAGATCACTGGCAAATAGTGCTCTGATAGACGTTAGGTGATACAGTCTCAATGCAGGCCACTGGCAAATAGTGCTCTGATAGACGTTAGGTGATACAGTCTCAATGCAGGCCACTGGCAAATACTGCTTTGCTATACGTTAGGTGATACAGTCTCACTACAGCACACTGGCAAAAACTGATCTGATAAACGTTAGGTGATACAGTCTCACTGCAGGCCCACTGGCAAATAGTGCTCTGCTAGAAGTTAGGTGATACAGTCTCACTTCAGATCACTGGCAAATAGTGCTCTGCTAGACTTTAGGTGATACAGTTTCAATGCAGTCCACTGGCAAATAGTGCTCTGCTAGACGTTAGGTGATACAGTCTCAATGCAGGCCACTGGCAAAAAGTGCTCTAATAGACGTTAGGTGATACAGTCTCAATGCAGGCCACTGGCAAATACTGCTTTGCTATACGTTAGGTGATACACTCTCACTACAGCACACTGGCAAAAACTGCTAAGATAAACGTTAGGTGATACAGTCTCACTGCAGGCCCACTGGCAAATAGTGCTCTGCTAGAAGTTAGGTGATACAGTCTCACTACAGCCCACTGGCAAATAGTGCCCTGCTAGACGTTAGGTGATACAGTCTCACTTCAGATCACTGGCAAATAGTGCTCTGCTAGACTTTAGGTGATACAGTTTCAATGCAGTCCACTGGCAAATAGTGCTCTGCTAGACGTTAGGTGATACAGTCTCAATGCAGGCCACTGGCAAATAGTGCTCTGCTAGACGTTAGGTGATGAGGTCTCACTACAGCACACTGGCAAATAGTGCTCTGATAAACGTTAGGTGATACAGTCTCACTGCAGGCCCATTGGCAAATAGTGCTCTGGTAGACGTTAGGTGATACTGTCTCACTTCAGCCCACTGGCAAATACTGGTCTGCTATACGTTAGGTGATACAGTCTCACCACAGCCCACTGGCAAAAAGTGATCTGCTAGACGTTAGGTGATACAGTCTCACTACAGCCCACTGGCAAAAAGTGATCTGCTAGACGTTAGGTGATACAGTCTCACTACAGTTCACTGGCAAAAAGTGCTCTGCTAGACGTTAGGTGATACAGTCTCACTACAGCCAACTGGCAAATAGTTCTCTGCTAAACGTTAGGTGATAAGGTCTCACTTCAGATCACAGGCAAATAGTGCTCTGCTAGACGTTAGGTGATACAGTCTCACTTCAGATCACTGGCAAATAGTGCTCTGCTAGACTTTAGGTGATACAGTCTCACTGCAGCCCACTGGCAAATACTGCTCTGCTATACGTTAGGTGATACAGTCTCACTACAGCACACTGGCAAAAACTGCTCTGATAAACGTTAGGTGATACAGTCTCACTTCAGATCACTGGCAAATAGTGCTCTGCTAGACTTTAGGTGATACAGTCTCACTGCAGCCCACTGGCAAATACTGCTCTGCTATACGTTAGGTGATACAGTCTCACTACAGCACACTGGCAAATAGTGCTCTGCTAGACGTTAGGTGATACAGTCCCATTACAGCTCACTGGCAAATAGTACTCTGCTAAACATTAGGTGATAAGGTCTCACTTCAGCTCAGCCCACTGGCAAAAAGTGCTCTGCTAGACGTTAGGTGATACAGTCTCACTACAGCCCACTGGCAAATAGTGCTCTGCTAGACGTTAGGTGACACAGTCACAATAGAGCCCATTGGCAAATAGTGCTCTGCTACACGTTAGGTGATACAGTCTCACCACATTCCACTGGCAAAAAGTGATCTGCTAGACGTTAGGTGATACAGTATCACTAAACCCCACTGGCAAAAAGTGCTCTGCTAGACGTTAAGTGATACAGTCTCACTACAGTCCACTGGCAAAAAGTGCTCTGCTAGACGTTAGGTGATACTGTCTCACTATAGGCCACAGGCAGAAAGTGCTCTGCTAGACGTTAGGTGGTACAGTTTCACTACAATCCCACTGGCAAAAAGTGCTCTGCTAGACGTCAGGTGATATAGTCTCACTACAGCCCATTTGCAAATAGTGCTCTGCTAGACGTTAGGTGATACAGTCTCACTACAGCCCACTGGCAAATAGTGCTCTGCTAGACGTTAGGTGATACAGTCTCACTACAGCCCACTGGCAAGTAGTGCTCTGCTAGACGTTAGGTGATACAGTCTCACTTCAGATCACTGGCAAATAGTGCTCTGCTAGATGTTAGGTGATACAGTCTCACTACAGCCCACTGGCAAGTAGTGCTCTGCTAGACGTTAGGTGATACAGTCTCACTTCAGATCACTGGCAAATAGTGCTCTGCTATACGTTAGGTGATACAGTCTCACTACAGCACACTGGCAAAAACTGCTCTGATAAACGTTAGGTGATACAGTCTCACTGCAGGCCCACTGGCAAATAGTGCTCTGCTAGAAGTTAGGTGCTACAGTCTCACTACAGCCCACTGGCTAATAGTGCTCTGCTAGACGTTAGGTGATAAGGTCTCAATTCAGATCACAGGCAAATAGTGCTCTGCTAGACGTTAGGTGATACAGTCTCACTACAGCCCACTGGCAAGTAGTGCTCTGCTAGACGTTAGGTGATACAGTCTCACTTCAGATCACTGGCAAATAGTGCTCTGCTAGACGTTAGGTGATACAGTCTCACTTTAGATCACTGGCAAATAGTGCTCTGCTAGACGTTAGGTGATACAGTCTCACTTCAGATCACTGGCAAATAGTGCTCTGGTAGAGGTTAGGTAATACAGTCTCACCACAGCCCACTGGCAAATACTGCTCTGCTATACGTTAGGTGATACAGTCTCACTACAGCACACTGGCAAAAACTGCTCTGATAAACGTTAGGTGATACAGTCTCACTGCAGGCCCACTGGCCAATAGTGCTCTGCTAGACGTTAGGTGATACAGTCCCATTACAGCTCACTGGCAAATAGTACTCTGCTAAACATTAGGTGATAAGGTCTCACTTCAGCTCAGCCCACTGGCAAAAAGTGCTCTGCTAGACGTTAGGTGATACAGTCTCACTACAGCCCACTGGCAAATAGTGCTCTGCTAGACGTTAGGTGACACAGTCACAATAGAGCCCATTGGCAAATAGTGCTCTGCTACACGTTAGGTGATACAGTCTCACCACAGCCCACTGGCAAAAAGTGATCTGCTAGACGTTAGGTGATACAGTATCACTAAACCCCACTGGCAAAAAGTGCTCTGCTAGACGTTAAGTGATACAGTCTCACTACAGTCCACTGGCAAAAAGTGCTCTGCTAGACGTTAGGTGATACTGTCTCACTATAGGCCACAGGCAGAAAGTGCTCTGCTAGACGTTAGGTGGTACAGTTTCACTACAGTCCCACTGGCAAAAAGTGCTCTGCTAGACGTCAGGTGATATAGTCTCACTACAGCCCATTTGCAAATAGTGCTCTGCTAGACGTTAGGTGATACAGTCTCACTACAGCCCACTGGCAAATAGTGCTCTGCTAGACGTTAGGTGATACAGTCTCACTGCAGGCCCATTGGCAAATAGTGCTCTGGTAGACGTTAGGTGATACTGTCTCACTTCAGCCCACTGGCAAATACTGGTCTGCTATACGTTAGGTGATACAGTCTCACTTCAGATCACTGGCAAATAGTGCTCTGGTAGAGGTTAGGTAATACAGTCTCACCACAGCCCACTGGCAAATACTGCTCTGCTATACGTTAGGTGATACAGTCTCACTACAGCACACTGGCAAAAACTGCTCTGATAAACGTTAGGTGATACAGTCTCACTGCAGGCCCACTGGCAAATAGTGATCTGCTAGACGTTAGGTGATACAGTCTCACTACAGTTCACTGGCAAAAAGTGCTCTGCTAGACGTTAGGTGATACAGTCTCACTACAGCCAACTGGCAAATAGTTCTCTGCTAAACGTTAGGTGATAAGGTCTCACTTCAGATCACAGGCAAATATTGCTCTGCTAGACGTTAGGTGATACAGTCTCACTTCAGATCACTGGCAAATAGTGCTCTGCTAGACTTTAGGTGATACAGTCTCACTGCAGCCCACTGGCAAATACTGCTCTGCTATACGTTAGGTGATACAGTCTCACTACAGCACACTGGCAAAAACTGCTCTGATAAACGTTAGGTGATACAGTCTCACTTCAGATCACTGGCAAATAGTGCTCTGCTAGACTTTAGGTGATACAGTCTCACTGCAGCCCACTGGCAAATACTGCTCTGCTATACGTTAGGTGATACAGTCTCACTACAGCACACTGGCAAATAGTGCTCTGCTAGACGTTAGGTGATACAGTCCCATTACAGCTCACTGGCAAATAGTACTCTGCTAAACATTAGGTGATAAGGTCTCACTTCAGCTCAGCCCACTGGCAAAAAGTGCTCTGCTAGACGTTAGGTGATACAGTCTCACTACAGCCCACTGGCAAATAGTGCTCTGCTAGACGTTAGGTGACACAGTCACAATAGAGCCCATTGGCAAATAGTGCTCTGCTACACGTTAGGTGATACAGTCTCACCACATTCCACTGGCAAAAAGTGATCTGCTAGACGTTAGGTGATACAGTATCACTAAACCCCACTGGCAAAAAGTGCTCTGCTAGACGTTAAGTGATACAGTCTCACTACAGTCCACTGGCAAAAAGTGCTCTGCTAGACGTTAGGTGATACTGTCTCACTATAGGCCACAGGCAGAAAGTGCTCTGCTAGACGTTAGGTGATACAGTTTCACTACAGTCCCACTGGCAAAAAGTGCTCTGCTAGACGTCAGGTGATATAGTCTCACTACAGCCCATTTGCAAATAGTGCTCTGCTAGACGTTAGGTGATACAGTCTCACTACAGCCCACTGGCAAATAGTGCTCTGCTAGACGTTAGGTGATACAGTCTCACTACAGCCCACTGGCAAGTAGTGCTCTGCTAGACGTTAGGTGATACAGTCTCACTTCAGATCACTGGCAAATAGTGCTCTGCTAGACGTTAGGTGATACAGTCTCACTTCAGATCACTGGCAAATACTGCTCTGCTATACGTTAGGTGATACAGTCTCATTACAGCACACTGGCAAAAACTGCTCTGATAAACGTTAGGTGATACAGTCTCACTGCAGGCCCACTGGCAAATAGTGCTCTGCTAGAAGTTAGGTGCTACAGTCTCACTACAGCCCACTGGCTAATAGTGCTCTGCTAGACGTTAGGTGATAAGGTCTCACTTCAGATCACAGGCAAATAGTGCTCTGCTAGACGTTAGGTGATACAGTCTCACTACAGCCCACTGGCAAGTAGTGCTCTGCTAGACGTTAGGTGATACAGTCTCACTTCAGATCACTGGCAAATAGTGCTCTGCTAGACGTTAGGTGATACAGTCTCACTTCAGATCACTGGCAAATAGTGCTCTGCTAGACGTTAGGTGATACAGTCTCACTTCAGATCACTGGCAAATAGTGCTCTGGTAGAGGTTAGGTAATACAGTCTCACCACAGCCCACTGGCAAATACTGCTCTGCTATACGTTAGGTGATACAGTCTCACTACAGCACACTGGCAAAAACTGCTCTGATAAACGTTAGGTGATACAGTCTCACTGCAGGCCCACTGGCCAATAGTGCTCTGCTAGACGTTAGGTGATACAGTCCCATTACAGCTCACTGGCAAATAGTACTCTGCTAAACATTAGGTGATAAGGTCTCACTTCAGCTCAGCCCACTGGCAAAAAGTGCTCTGCTAGACGTTAGGTGATACAGTCTCACTACAGCCCACTGGCAAATAGTGCTCTGCTAGACGTTAGGTGACACAGTCACAATAGAGCCCATTGGCAAATAGTGCTCTGCTACACGTTAGGTGATACAGTCTCACCACAGCCCACTGGCAAAAAGTGATCTGCTAGACGTTAAGTGATACAGTCTCACTACAGTCCACTGGCAAAAAGTGCTCTGCTAGACGTTAGGTGATACTGTCTCACTATAGGCCACAGGCAGAAAGTGCTCTGCTAGACGTTAGGTGGTACAGATTCACTACAGTCCCACTGGCAAAAAGTGCTCTGCTAGACGTCAGGTGATATAGTCTCACTACAGCCCATTTGCAAATAGTGCTCTGCTAGACGTTAGGTGATACAGTCTCACTACAGCCCACTGGCAAATAGTGCTCTGCTAGACGTTAGGTGATACAGTCTCACTACAGCCCACTGGCAAGTAGTGCTCTGCTAGACGTTAGGTGATACAGTCTCACTTCAGATCACTGGCAAATAGTGCTCTGCTAGACGTTAGGTGATACAGTCTCACTTCAGATCACTGGCAAATAGTGCTCTGGTAGAGGTTAGGTAATACAGTCTCACCACAGCCCACTGGCAAATACTGCTCTGCTATACGTTAGGTGATACAGTCTCACTACAGCACACTGGCAAAAACTGCTCTGATAAACGTTAGGTGATACAGTCTCACTGCAGGCCCACTGGCAAATAGTGCTCTGCTAGAAGTTAGGTGCTACAGTCTCACTACAGCCCACTGGCTAATAGTGCTCTGCTAGACGTTAGGTGATACAGTCTCACTGCAGCCCACTGGCAAATAGTGCTCTGCTAGACATTTGGTGATACAGTCTTACTACAGCCCACTTGCAAAAAGTTATCTGCTAGACTTTAGGTGATACAGTCTCAATGCAGGCCACTGGCAAAAAGTGCTCTGCTAGACGTTAGGTGATACAGTCTCACTTCAGATCACTGGCAAATAGTGCTCTGGTAGAGGTTAGGTAATACAGTCTCACCACAGCCCACTGGCAAATACTGCTCTGCTATACGTTAGGTGATACAGTCTCACTACAGCACACTGGCAAAAACTGCTCTGATAAACGTTAGGTGATACAGTCTCACTGCAGGCCCACTGGCCAATAGTGCTCTGCTAGACGTTAGGTGATACAGTCCCATTACAGCTCACTGGCAAATAGTACTCTGCTAAACATTAGGTGATAAGGTCTCACTTCAGCTCAGCCCACTGGCAAAAAGTGCTCTGCTAGACGTTAGGTGATACAGTCTCACTACAGCCCACTGGCAAATAGTGCTCTGCTAGACGTTAGGTGACACAGTCACAATAGAGCCCATTGGCAAATAGTGCTCTGCTACACGTTAGGTGATACAGTCTCACCACAGGCCACTGGCAAAAAGTGATCTGCTAGACGTTAGGTGATACAGTATCACTAAACCCCACTGGCAAAAAGTGCTCTGCTAGACGTTAAGTGATACAGTCTCACTACAGTCCACTGGCAAAAAGTGCTCTGCTAGACGTTAGGTGATACTGTCTCACTATAGGCCACAGGCAGAAAGTGCTCTGCTAGACGTTAGGTGATACAGTTTCACTACAGTCCCACTGGCAAAAAGTGCTCTGCTAGACGTCAGGTGATATAGTCTCACTACAGCCCATTTGCAAATAGTGCTCTGCTAGACGTTAGGTGATACAGTCTCACTACAGCCCACTGGCAAATAGTGCTCTGCTAGACGTTAGGTGATACAGTCTCACTACAGCCCACTGGCAAGTAGTGCTCTGCTAGACGTTAGGTGATACAGTCTCACTTCAGATCACTGGCAAATAGTGCTCTGCTAGACATTAGGTGATACAGTCTCACTTCAGATCACTGGCAAATACTGCTCTGCTATACGTTAGGTGATACAGTCTCACTACAGCACACTGGCAAAAACTGCTCTGATAAACGTTAGGTGATACAGTCTCACTGCAGGCCCACTGGCAAATAGTGCTCTGCTAGAAGTTAGGTGCTACAGTCTCACTACAGCCCACTGGCTAATAGTGCTCTGCTAGACGTTAGGTGATAAGGTCTCACTTCAGATCACAGGCAAATAGTGCTCTGCTAGACGTTAGGTGATACAGTCTCACTACAGCCCACTGGCAAGTAGTGCTCTGCTAGACGTTAGGTGATACAGTCTCACTTCAGATCACTGGCAAATAGTGCTCTGCTAGACGTTAGGTGATACAGTCTCACTTCAGATCACTGGCAAATAGTGCTCTGCTAGACGTTAGGTGATACAGTCTCACTTCAGATCACTGGCAAATAGTGCTCTGGTAGAGGTTAGGTAATACAGTCTCACCACAGCCCACTGGCAAATACTGCTCTGCTATACGTTAGGTGATACAGTCTCACTACAGCACACTGGCAAAAACTGCTCTGATAAACGTTAGGTGATACAGTCTCACTGCAGGCCCACTGGCAAATAGTGCTCTGCTAGAAGTTAGGTGCTACAGTCTCACTACAGCCCACTGGCTAATAGTGCTCTGCTAGACGTTAGGTGATAAGGTCTCACTTCAGATCACAGGCAAATAGTGCTCTGCTAGACGTTAGGTGATACAGTCTCACTACAGCCCACTGGCAAGTAGTGCTCTGCTAGACGTTAGGTGATACAGTCTCACTTCAGATCACTGGCAAATAGTGCTCTGCTAGACGTTAGGTGATACAGTCTCACTTCAGATCACTGGCAAATAGTGCTCTGCTAGACGTTAGGTGATACAGTCTCACTTCAGATCACTGGCAAATAGTGCTCTGGTAGAGGTTAGGTAATACAGTCTCACCACAGCCCACTGGCAAATACTGCTCTGCTATACGTTAGGTGATACAGTCTCACTACAGCACACTGGCAAAAACTGCTCTGATAAACGTTAGGTGATACAGTCTCACTGCAGGCCCACTGGCCAATAGTGCTCTGCTAGACGTTAGGTGATACAGTCCCATTACAGCTCACTGGCAAATAGTACTCTGCTAAACATTAGGTGATAAGGTCTCACTTCAGCTCAGCCCACTGGCAAAAAGTGCTCTGCTAGACGTTAGGTGATACAGTCTCACTACAGCCCACTGGCAAATAGTGCTCTGCTAGACGTTAGGTGACACAGTCACAATAGAGCCCATTGGCAAATAGTGCTCTGCTACACGTTAGGTGATACAGTCTCACCACAGCCCACTGGCAAAAAGTGATCTGCTAGACGTTAAGTGATACAGTCTCACTACAGTCCACTGGCAAAAAGTGCTCTGCTAGACGTCAGGTGATATAGTCTCACTACAGCCCATTTGCAAATAGTGCTCTGCTAGACGTTAGGTGATACAGTCTCACTACAGCCCACTGGCAAATAGTGCTCTGCTAGACGTTAGGTGATACAGTCTCACTACAGCCCACTGGCAAGTAGTGCTCTGCTAGACGTTAGGTGATACAGTCTCACTTCAGATCACTGGCAAATAGTGCTCTGCTAGACGTTAGGTGATACAGTCTCACTTCAGATCACTGGCAAATAGTGCTCTGGTAGAGGTTAGGTAATACAGTCTCACCACAGCCCACTGGCAAATACTGCTCTGCTATACGTTAGGTGATACAGTCTCACTACAGCACACTGGCAAAAACTGCTCTGATAAACGTTAGGTGATACAGTCTCACTGCAGGCCCACTGGCAAATAGTGCTCTGCTAGAAGTTAGGTGCTACAGTCTCACTACAGCCCACTGGCTAATAGTGCTCTGCTAGACGTTAGGTGATACAGTCTCACTGCAGCCCACTGGCAAATAGTGCTCTGCTAGACATTTGGTGATACAGTCTTACTACAGCCCACTTGCAAAAAGTTATCTGCTAGACTTTAGGTGATACAGTCTCAATGCAGGCCACTGGCAAAAAGTGCTCTGCTAGACGTTAGGTGATACAGTCTCACTTCAGATCACTGGCAAATAGTGCTCTGGTAGAGGTTAGGTAATACAGTCTCACCACAGCCCACTGGCAAATACTGCTCTGCTATACGTTAGGTGATACAGTCTCACTACAGCACACTGGCAAAAACTGCTCTGATAAACGTTAGGTGATACAGTCTCACTGCAGGCCCACTGGCCAATAGTGCTCTGCTAGACGTTAGGTGATACAGTCCCATTACAGCTCACTGGCAAATAGTACTCTGCTAAACATTAGGTGATAAGGTCTCACTTCAGCTCAGCCCACTGGCAAAAAGTGCTCTGCTAGACGTTAGGTGATACAGTCTCACTACAGCCCACTGGCAAATAGTGCTCTGCTAGACGTTAGGTGACACAGTCACAATAGAGCCCATTGGCAAATAGTGCTCTGCTACACGTTAGGTGATACAGTCTCACCACAGGCCACTGGCAAAAAGTGATCTGCTAGACGTTAGGTGATACAGTATCACTAAACCCCACTGGCAAAAAGTGCTCTGCTAGACGTTAAGTGATACAGTCTCACTACAGTCCACTGGCAAAAAGTGCTCTGCTAGACGTTAGGTGATACTGTCTCACTATAGGCCACAGGCAGAAAGTGCTCTGCTAGACGTTAGGTGATACAGTTTCACTACAGTCCCACTGGCAAAAAGTGCTCTGCTAGACGTCAGGTGATATAGTCTCACTACAGCCCATTTGCAAATAGTGCTCTGCTAGACGTTAGGTGATACAGTCTCACTACAGCCCACTGGCAAATAGTGCTCTGCTAGACGTTAGGTGATACAGTCTCACTACAGCCCACTGGCAAGTAGTGCTCTGCTAGACGTTAGGTGATACAGTCTCACTTCAGATCACTGGCAAATAGTGCTCTGCTAGACATTAGGTGATACAGTCTCACTTCAGATCACTGGCAAATACTGCTCTGCTATACGTTAGGTGATACAGTCTCACTACAGCACACTGGCAAAAACTGCTCTGATAAACGTTAGGTGATACAGTCTCACTGCAGGCCCACTGGCAAATAGTGCTCTGCTAGAAGTTAGGTGCTACAGTCTCACTACAGCCCACTGGCTAATAGTGCTCTGCTAGACGTTAGGTGATAAGGTCTCACTTCAGATCACAGGCAAATAGTGCTCTGCTAGACGTTAGGTGATACAGTCTCACTACAGCCCACTGGCAAGTAGTGCTCTGCTAGACGTTAGGTGATACAGTCTCACTTCAGATCACTGGCAAATAGTGCTCTGCTAGACGTTAGGTGATACAGTCTCACTTCAGATCACTGGCAAATAGTGCTCTGCTAGACGTTAGGTGATACAGTCTCACTTCAGATCACTGGCAAATAGTGCTCTGGTAGAGGTTAGGTAATACAGTCTCACCACAGCCCACTAGCAAATACTGCTCTGCTATACGTTAGGTGATACAGTCTCACTACAGCACACTGGCAAAAACTGCTCTGATAAACGTTAGGTGATACAGTCTCACTGCAGGCCCACTGGCCAATAGTGCTCTGCTAGACGTTAGGTGATACAGTCCCATTACAGCTCACTGGCAAATAGTACTCTGCTAAACATTAGGTGATAAGGTCTCACTTCAGCTCAGCCCACTGGCAAAAAGTGCTCTGCTAGACGTTAGGTGATACAGTCTCACTACAGCCCACTGGCAAATAGTGCTCTGCTAGACGTTAGGTGACACAGTCACAATAGAGCCCATTGGCAAATAGTGCTCTGCTACACGTTAGGTGATACAGTCTCACCACAGCCCACTGGCAAAAAGTGATCTGCTAGACGTTAAGTGATACAGTCTCACTACAGTCCACTGGCAAAAAGTGCTCTGCTAGACGTTAGGTGATACTGTCTCACTATAGGCCACAGGCAGAAAGTGCTCTGCTAGACGTTAGGTGGTACAGATTCACTACAGTCCCACTGGCAAAAAGTGCTCTGCTAGACGTCAGGTGATATAGTCTCACTACAGCCCATTTGCAAATAGTGCTCTGCTAGACGTTAGGTGATACAGTCTCACTACAGCCCACTGGCAAATAGTGCTCTGCTAGACGTTAGGTGATACAGTCTCACTACAGCCCACTGGCAAGTAGTGCTCTGCTAGACGTTAGGTGATACAGTCTCACTTCAGATCACTGGCAAATAGTGCTCTGCTAGACGTTAGGTGATACAGTCTCACTTCAGATCACTGGCAAATAGTGCTCTGGTAGAGGTTAGGTAATACAGTCTCACCACAGCCCACTGGCAAATACTGCTCTGCTATACGTTAGGTGATACAGTCTCACTACAGCACACTGGCAAAAACTGCTCTGATAAACGTTAGGTGATACAGTCTCACTGCAGGCCCACTGGCAAATAGTGCTCTGCTAGAAGTTAGGTGCTACAGTCTCACTACAGCCCACTGGCTAATAGTGCTCTGCTAGACGTTAGGTGATACAGTCTCACTGCAGCCCACTGGCAAATAGTGCTCTGCTAGACATTTGGTGATACAGTCTTACTACAGCCCACTTGCAAAAAGTTATCTGCTAGACTTTAGGTGATACAGTCTCAATGCAGGCCACTGGCAAAAAGTGCTCTGCTAGACGTTAGGTGATACAGTCTCACTTCAGATCACTGGCAAATAGTGCTCTGGTAGAGGTTAGGTAATACAGTCTCACCACAGCCCACTGGCAAATACTGCTCTGCTATACGTTAGGTGATACAGTCTCACTACAGCACACTGGCAAAAACTGCTCTGATAAACGTTAGGTGATACAGTCTCACTGCAGGCCCACTGGCCAATAGTGCTCTGCTAGACGTTAGGTGATACAGTCCCATTACAGCTCACTGGCAAATAGTACTCTGCTAAACATTAGGTGATAAGGTCTCACTTCAGCTCAGCCCACTGGCAAAAAGTGCTCTGCTAGACGTTAGGTGATACAGTCTCACTACAGCCCACTGGCAAATAGTGCTCTGCTAGACGTTAGGTGACACAGTCACAATAGAGCCCATTGGCAAATAGTGCTCTGCTACACGTTAGGTGATACAGTCTCACCACAGGCCACTGGCAAAAAGTGATCTGCTAGACGTTAGGTGATACAGTATCACTAAACCCCACTGGCAAAAAGTGCTCTGCTAGACGTTAAGTGATACAGTCTCACTACAGTCCACTGGCAAAAAGTGCTCTGCTAGACGTTAGGTGATACTGTCTCACTATAGGCCACAGGCAGAAAGTGCTCTGCTAGACGTTAGGTGGTACAGTTTCACTACAGTCCCACTGGCAAAAAGTGCTCTGCTAGACGTCAGGTGATACAGTCTCACTACAGCCCATTTGCAAATAGTGCTCTGCTAGACGTTAGGTGATACAGTCTCACTACAGCCCACTGGCAAATAGTGCTCTGCTAGACGTTAGGTGATACAGTCTCACTACAGCCCACTGGCAAGTAGTGCTCTGCTAGACGTTAGGTGATACAGTCTCACATCAGATCACTGGCAAATAGTGCTCTGCTAGACGTTAGGTGATACAGTCTCACTTCAGATCACTGGCAAATAGTGCTCTGGTAGAGGTTAGGTAATACAGTCTCACCACAGCCCACTGGCAAATACTGCTCTGCTATACGTTAGGTGATACAGTCTCACTACAGCACACTGGCAAAAACTGCTCTGATAAACGTTAGGTGATACAGTCTCACTGCAGGCCCACTGGCAAATAGTGCTCTGCTAGAAGTTAGGTGCTACAGTCTCACTACAGCCCACTGGCTAATAGTGCTCTGCTAGACGTTAGGTGATACAGTCTCACTACAGCCCACTGGCAAATAGTGCTCTGCTAGACGTTAGGTGATACAGTCTCACTACAGCCCACTGGCAAGTAGTGCTCTGCTAGAAGTTAGGTGATACAGTCTCACTTCAGATCACTGGCAAATAGTGCTCTGCTAGACATTAGGTGATACAGTCTCACTACAGCCCACTGGCAAAAAGTTATCTGCTAGACGTTAGGTGATACAGTCTCACCACAGCCCACTGGCAAAAAGTGCTCTGATAGACGTTAGGTGATACTGTCTCACTATAGGCCACAGGCAGAAAGTGCTCTGCTAGACGTTAGGTGGTACAGATTCACTACAGTCCCACTGGCAAAAAGTGCTCTGCTAGACGTCAGGTGATATAGTCTCACTACAGCCCATTTGCAAATAGTGCTCTGCTAGACGTTAGGTGATACAGTCTCACTACAGCCCACTGGCAAATAGTGCTCTGCTAGACGTTAGGTGATACAGTCTCACTACAGCCCACTGGCAAGTAGTGCTCTGCTAGACGTTAGGTGATACAGTCTCACTTCAGATCACTGGCAAATAGTGCTCTGCTAGACGTTAGGTGATACAGTCTCACTTCAGATCACTGGCAAATAGTGCTCTGGTAGAGGTTAGGTAATACAGTCTCACCACAGCCCACTGGCAAATACTGCTCTGCTATACGTTAGGTGATACAGTCTCACTACAGCACACTGGCAAAAACTGCTCTGATAAACGTTAGGTGATACAGTCTCACTGCAGGCCCACTGGCAAATAGTGCTCTGCTAGAAGTTAGGTGCTACAGTCTCACTACAGCCCACTGGCTAATAGTGCTCTGCTAGACGTTAGGTGATACAGTCTCACTGCAGCCCACTGGCAAATAGTGCTCTGCTAGACATTTGGTGATACAGTCTTACTACAGCCCACTTGCAAAAAGTTATCTGCTAGACTTTAGGTGATACAGTCTCAATGCAGGCCACTGGCAAAAAGTGCTCTGCTAGACGTTAGGTGATACAGTCTCACTTCAGATCACTGGCAAATAGTGCTCTGGTAGAGGTTAGGTAATACAGTCTCACCACAGCCCACTGGCAAATACTGCTCTGCTATACGTTAGGTGATACAGTCTCACTACAGCACACTGGCAAAAACTGCTCTGATAAACGTTAGGTGATACAGTCTCACTGCAGGCCCACTGGCCAATAGTGCTCTGCTAGACGTTAGGTGATACAGTCCCATTACAGCTCACTGGCAAATAGTACTCTGCTAAACATTAGGTGATAAGGTCTCACTTCAGCTCAGCCCACTGGCAAAAAGTGCTCTGCTAGACGTTAGGTGATACAGTCTCACTACAGCCCACTGGCAAATAGTGCTCTGCTAGACGTTAGGTGACACAGTCACAATAGAGCCCATTGGCAAATAGTGCTCTGCTACACGTTAGGTGATACAGTCTCACCACAGGCCACTGGCAAAAAGTGATCTGCTAGACGTTAGGTGATACAGTATCACTAAACCCCACTGGCAAAAAGTGCTCTGCTAGACGTTAAGTGATACAGTCTCACTACAGTCCACTGGCAAAAAGTGCTCTGCTAGACGTTAGGTGATACTGTCTCACTATAGGCCACAGGCAGAAAGTGCTCTGCTAGACGTTAGGTGGTACAGTTTCACTACAGTCCCACTGGCAAAAAGTGCTCTGCTAGACGTCAGGTGATACAGTCTCACTACAGCCCATTTGCAAATAGTGCTCTGCTAGACGTTAGGTGATACAGTCTCACTACAGCCCACTGGCAAATAGTGCTCTGCTAGACGTTAGGTGATACAGTCTCACTACAGCCCACTGGCAAGTAGTGCTCTGCTAGACGTTAGGTGATACAGTCTCACATCAGATCACTGGCAAATAGTGCTCTGCTAGACGTTAGGTGATACAGTCTCACTTCAGATCACTGGCAAATAGTGCTCTGGTAGAGGTTAGGTAATACAGTCTCACCACAGCCCACTGGCAAATACTGCTCTGCTATACGTTAGGTGATACAGTCTCACTACAGCACACTGGCAAAAACTGCTCTGATAAACGTTAGGTGATACAGTCTCACTGCAGGCCCACTGGCAAATAGTGCTCTGCTAGAAGTTAGGTGCTACAGTCTCACTACAGCCCACTGGCTAATAGTGCTCTGCTAGACGTTAGGTGATACAGTCTCACTACAGCCCACTGGCAAATAGTGCTCTGCTAGACGTTAGGTGATACAGTCTCACTACAGCCCACTGGCAAGTAGTGCTCTGCTAGAAGTTAGGTGATACAGTCTCACTTCAGATCACTGGCAAATAGTGCTCTGCTAGACATTAGGTGATACAGTCTCACTACAGCCCACTGGCAAAAAGTTATCTGCTAGACGTTAGGTGATACAGTCTCACCACAGCCCACTGGCAAAAAGTGCTCTGATAGATGTTAGGTGATACAGTCTCACTACAGCCCACTGGCAAATACTGCTCTGCTATACGTTAGGTGATACAGTCTCACTACAGCACACTGGCAAAAACTGCTCTGATAAACGTTAGGTGATACAGTCTCACTGCAGGCCCACTGGCAAATAGTGCTCTGGTAGACGTTAGGTGATACTGTCTCACTACAGCCCACTGGCAAATAGTTCTCTGCTAAACGTTAGGTGATACAGTCTCACTACAGCCCACTGGCAAATAGTGCTCTGCTAGACTTTAGGTGATACAGTCTCACTTCAGATCACTGGCAAATAGTGCTCTGCTAGACGTTAGGTGATACAGTCTCACTTCAAATCACTGGCAAATAGTGCTCTGCTAGACTTTAGGTGATACAGTCTCACTGCAGCCCACTGGCAAAAAGTTATCTGCTAGACGTTAGGTGATACAGTCCCATTACAGCCCACCGGCAAATAGTGCTCTGATAGACTTTAGGTGATACAGTCTCACTGCAGCCCACTGGCAAATAGTGCTCTGCTAGACATTAGGTGATACAGTCTCACTACAGCCCACTGGCAAAAAGTTATCTGCTAGACGTTAGGTGATACAGTCTCAATGCAGGCCACTGGCAAAAAGTGCTCTGCTAGACGTTAGGTGATACAGTCTCACTTCAGATCACTGGCAAATAGTGCTCTGATAGACGTTAGGTGATACAGTCTCACCACAGCCCACTGGCAAATAGTGCTCTGGTAGACGTTAGGTGATACAGTCTCACTACAGCCCACTGGCAAATACTGCTCTGCCATACGTTAGGTGATACAGTCTCACTACAGCACACTGGCAAAAACTGCTCTGATAAACGTTAGGTGATACAGTCTCACTGCAGGCCCACTGGCAAATATACTCTGGTAGACGTTAGGTGATACTGTCTCACTACAGCCCACTGGCAAATAGTTCTCTGCTAAACGTTAGGTGATAAGGTGTCACTTCAGATCACAGGCAAATAGTGCTCTGCTAGACGTTAGGTGATACAGTCTCACTTCAGATCACTGGCAAATAGTGCTCTGCTAGACTTTAGGTGATACAGTCTCACTGAAGCCCACTGGCAAATACTGCTCTGCTATACGTTAGGTGATACAGTCTCACTACAGCACACTGGCAAAAACTGCTCTGATAAACGTTAGGTGATACAGTCTCACTACAGCCCACTGGCAAATAGTGCTCTGCTAGATGTTAGGTGGTACAGTCTCACTACAGTTCACTGGCAAAAAGTGCTCTGCTAGACGTTAGGTGATACTGTCTCACTACAGGCCACTGGCAGAAAGTGCTCTGCTAGTCGTTAGGTGGTACAGTTTCACTACAGTCCCACTGGCAAAAAGTGCTCTGCTAGACATTAGGTGATACAGTCTCACTACAGCACACTGGCAAAAACTGCTCTGATAAACGTTAGGTGATACAATCTCACTGCAGGCCCACTGGCCAATAGTGCTCTGCTAGACTTTAGGTGATACAGTCTCACTGCAGCCCACTGGCAAATAGTGCTCTGCTAGACATTTGGTGATACAGTCTTACTACAGCCCACTTGCAAAACGTTATCTGCTAGACTTTAGGTGATACAGTCTCAATGCAGGCCACTGGCAAAAAGTGCTCTGCTAGACGTTAGGTGATACAGTCTCACTTCAGATCACTGGCAAATAGTGCTCTGATAGAAGTTAGGTGATACAGTCTCACCACAGCCCACTGGCAAATAGTGCTCTGGTAGACGTTAGGTGATACAGTCTCACTACAGCCCACTGGCAAATACTGCTCTGCTATACGTTAGGTGATACAGTCTCACTACAGCACACTGGCAAAAACTGCTCTGATAAACGTTAGGTGATACAGTCTCACTGCAGGCCCACTGGCAAATATACTCTGGTAGACGTTAGGTGATACTGTCTCACTACAGCCCACTGGCAAATAGTTCTCTGCTAAACGTTAGGTGATAAGGTGTCACTTCAGATCACAGGCAAATAGTGCTCTGCTAGACGTTAGGTGATACAGTCTCACTTCAGATCACTGGCAAATAGTGCTCTGCTAGACTTTAGGTGATACAGTCTCACTGAAGCCCACTGGCAAATACTGCTCTGCTATACGTTAGGTGATACAGTCTCACTACAGCACACTGGCAAAAACTGCTCTGATAAACGTTAGGTGATACAGTCTCACTACAGCCCACTGGCAAATAGTGCTCTGCTAGATGTTAGGTGGTACAGTCTCACTACAGTTCACTGGCAAAAAGTGCTCTGCTAGACGTTAGGTGATACTGTCTCACTACAGGCCACTGGCAGAAAGTGCTCTGCTAGTCGTTAGGTGGTACAGTTTCACTACAGTCCCACTGGCAAAAAGTGCTCTGCTAGACATTAGGTGATACAGTCTCACTACAGCACACTGGCAAAAACTGCTCTGATAAACGTTAGGTGATACAATCTCACTGCAGGCCCACTGGCCAATAGTGCTCTGCTAGACTTTAGGTGATACAGTCTCACTGCAGCCCACTGGCAAATAGTGCTCTGCTAGACATTTGGTGATACAGTCTTACTACAGCCCACTTGCAAAACGTTATCTGCTAGACTTTAGGTGATACAGTCTCAATGCAGGCCACTGGCAAAAAGTGCTCTGCTAGACGTTAGGTGATACAGTCTCACTTCAGATCACTGGCAAATAGTGCTCTGCTAGACTTTAGGTGATACAGTCTCACTGCAGCCCACTGGCAAATAGTGCTCTGCTAGACATTAGGTGATACAGTCTCACTACAGCCCACTGGCAAAAAGTTATCTGCTAGACGTTAGGTGATACAGTCTCAATGCAGGCCACTGGCAAAAAGTGCTCTGATAGACGTTAGGTGATACAGTCTCACCACAGCCCACTGGCAAATAGTGCTCTGGTAGACGTTAGGTGATACAGTCTCACTACAGCCCACTGGCAAATACTGCTCTGCTATACGTTAGGTGATACAGTCTCACTACAGCACACTGGCAAAAACTGCTCTGATAAACGTTAGGTGATACAGTCTCACTACAGCCCACTGGCAAATAGTGCTCTGCTAGACTTTAGGTGATACAGTCTCACTTCAGATCACTGGCAAATAGTGCTCTGCTAGACGTTAGGTGATACAGTCTCACTTCAAATCACTGGCAAATAGTGCTCTGCTAGACTTTAGGTGATACAGTCTCACTGCAGCCCACTGGCAAAAAGTTATCTGCTAGACGTTAGGTGATACAGTCCCATTACAGCCCACTGGCAAATAGTGCTCTGATAGACTTTAGGTGATACAGTCTCACTGCAGCCCACTGGCAAATAGTGCTCTGCTAGACATTAGGTGATACAGTCTCACTACAGCCCACTGGCAAAAAGTGCTCTGCTAGACGTTAGGTGATACAGTCACACTTCAGATCACTGGCAAATAGTGCTCTGCTAGACTTTAGGTGATACAGTCTCACTGCAGCCCACTGGCAAATAGTGCTCTGCTAGACATTAGGTGATACAGTCTCACTACAGCCCACTGGCAAAAAGTTATCTGCTAGACGTTAGGTGATACAGTCTCAATGCAGGCCACTGGCAAAAAGTGCTCTGATAGACGTTAGGTGATACAGTCTCACCACAGCCCACTGGCAAATAGTGCTCTGGTAGACGTTAGGTGATACAGTCTCACTACAGCCCACTGGCAAATACTGCTCTGCTATACGTTAGGTGATACAGTCTCACTACAGCACACTGGCAAAAAGTGCTCTGCTAGACGTTAGGTGATACAGTCTCACTGCAGGCCCATTGGCAAATAGTGCTCTGGTAGACGTTAGGTGATACTGTCTCACTTCAGCCCACTGGCAAATACTGGTCTGCTATACGTTAGGTGATACAGTCTCACTTCAGATCACTGGCAAATAGTGCTCTGGTAGAGGTTAGGTAATACAGTCTCACCACAGCCCACTGGCAAATACTGCTCTGCTATACGTTAGGTGATACAGTCTCACTACAGCACACTGGCAAAAACTGCTCTGATAAACGTTAGGTGATACAGTCTCACTGCAGGCCCACTGGCAAATAGTGATCTGCTAGACGTTAGGTGATACAGTCTCACTACAGTTCACTGGCAAAAAGTGCTCTGCTAGACGTTAGGTGATACAGTCTCACTACAGCCAACTGGCAAATAGTTCTCTGCTAAACGTTAGGTGATAAGGTCTCACTTCAGATCACAGGCAAATAGTGCTCTGCTAGACGTTAGGTGATACAGTCTCACTTCAGATCACTGGCAAATAGTGCTCTGCTAGACTTTAGGTGATACAGTCTCACTGCAGCCCACTGGCAAATACTGCTCTGCTATACGTTAGGTGATACAGTCTCACTACAGCACACTGGCAAAAACTGCTCTGATAAACGTTAGGTGATACAGTCTCACTTCAGATCACTGGCAAATAGTGCTCTGCTAGACTTTAGGTGATACAGTCTCACTGCAGCCCACTGGCAAATACTGCTCTGCTATACGTTAGGTGATACAGTCTCACTACAGCACACTGGCAAATAGTGCTCTGCTAGACGTTAGGTGATACAGTCCCATTACAGCTCACTGGCAAATAGTACTCTGCTAAACATTAGGTGATAAGGTCTCACTTCAGCTCAGCCCACTGGCAAAAAGTGCTCTGCTAGACGTTAGGTGATACAGTCTCACTACAGCCCACTGGCAAATAGTGCTCTGCTAGACGTTAGGTGACACAGTCACAATAGAGCCCATTGGCAAATAGTGCTCTGCTACACGTTAGGTGATACAGTCTCACCACATTCCACTGGCAAAAAGTGATCTGCTAGACGTTAGGTGATACAGTATCACTAAACCCCACTGGCAAAAAGTGCTCTGCTAGACGTTAAGTGATACAGTCTCACTACAGTCCACTGGCAAAAAGTGCTCTGCTAGACGTTAGGTGATACTGTCTCACTATAGGCCACAGGCAGAAAGTGCTCTGCTAGACGTTAGGTGATACAGTTTCACTACAGTCCCACTGGCAAAAAGTGCTCTGCTAGACGTCAGGTGATATAGTCTCACTACAGCCCATTTGCAAATAGTGCTCTGCTAGACGTTAGGTGATACAGTCTCACTACAGCCCACTGGCAAATAGTGCTCTGCTAGACGTTAGGTGATACAGTCTCACTACAGCCCACTGGCAAGTAGTGCTCTGCTAGACGTTAGGTGATACAGTCTCACTTCAGATCACTGGCAAATAGTGCTCTGCTAGACGTTAGGTGATACAGTCTCACTACAGCCCACTGGCAAGTAGTGCTCTGCTAGACGTTAGGTGATACAGTCTCACTTCAGATCACTGGCAAATAGTGCTCTGCTATACGTTAGGTGATACAGTCTCACTACAGCACACTGGCAAAAACTGCTCTGATAAACGTTAGGTGATACAGTCTCACTGCAGGCCCACTGGCAAATAGTGCTCTGCTAGAAGTTAGGTGCTACAGTCTCACTACAGCCCACTGGCTAATAGTGCTCTGCTAGACGTTAGGTGATAAGGTCTCACTTCAGATCACAGGCAAATAGTGCTCTGCTAGACGTTAGGTGATACAGTCTCACTACAGCCCACTGGCAAGTAGTGCTCTGCTAGACGTTAGGTGATACAGTCTCACTTCAGATCACTGGCAAATAGTGCTCTGCTAGACGTTAGGTGATACAGTCTCACTTCAGATCACTGGCAAATAGTGCTCTGCTAGACGTTAGGTGATACAGTCTCACTTCAGATCACTGGCAAATAGTGCTCTGGTAGAGGTTAGGTAATACAGTCTCACCACAGCCCACTGGCAAATACTGCTCTGCTATACGTTAGGTGATACAGTCTCACTACAGCACACTGGCAAAAACTGCTCTGATAAACGTTAGGTGATACAGTCTCACTGCAGGCCCACTGGCCAATAGTGCTCTGCTAGACGTTAGGTGATACAGTCCCATTACAGCTCACTGGCAAATAGTACTCTGCTAAACATTAGGTGATAAGGTCTCACTTCAGCTCAGCCCACTGGCAAAAAGTGCTCTGCTAGACGTTAGGTGATACAGTCTCACTACAGCCCACTGGCAAATAGTGCTCTGCTAGACGTTAGGTGACACAGTCACAATAGAGCCCATTGGCAAATAGTGCTCTGCTACACGTTAGGTGATACAGTCTCACCACAGCCCACTGGCAAAAAGTGATCTGCTAGACGTTAGGTGATACAGTATCACTAAACCCCACTGGCAAAAAGTGCTCTGCTAGACGTTAAGTGATACAGTCTCACTACAGTCCACTGGCAAAAAGTGCTCTGCTAGACGTTAGGTGATACTGTCTCACTATAGGCCACAGGCAGAAAGTGCTCTGCTAGACGTTAGGTGGTACAGATTCACTACAGTCCCACTGGCAAAAAGTGCTCTGCTAGACGTCAGGTGATATAGTCTCACTACAGCCCATTTGCAAATAGTGCTCTGCTAGACGTTAGGTGATACAGTCTCACTACAGCCCACTGGCAAATAGTGCTCTGCTAGACGTTAGGTGATACAGTCTCACTACAGCCCACTGGCAAGTAGTGCTCTGCTAGACGTTAGGTGATACAGTCTCACTTCAGATCACTGGCAAATAGTGCTCTGCTAGACGTTAGGTGATACAGTCTCACTTCAGATCACTGGCAAATAGTGCTCTGGTAGAGGTTAGGTAATACAGTCTCACCACAGCCCACTGGCAAATACTGCTCTGCTATACGTTAGGTGATACAGTCTCACTACAGCACACTGGCAAAAACTGCTCTGATAAACGTTAGGTGATACAGTCTCACTGCAGGCCCACTGGCAAATAGTGCTCTGCTAGAAGTTAGGTGCTACAGTCTCACTACAGCCCACTGGCTAATAGTGCTCTGCTAGACGTTAGGTGATACAGTCTCACTGCAGCCCACTGGCAAATAGTGCTCTGCTAGACATTTGGTGATACAGTCTTACTACAGCCCACTTGCAAAAAGTTATCTGCTAGACTTTAGGTGATACAGTCTCAATGCAGGCCACTGGCAAAAAGTGCTCTGCTAGACGTTAGGTGATACAGTCTCACTTCAGATCACTGGCAAATAGTGCTCTGGTAGAGGTTAGGTAATACAGTCTCACCACAGCCCACTGGCAAATACTGCTCTGCTATACGTTAGGTGATACAGTCTCACTACAGCACACTGGCAAAAACTGCTCTGATAAACGTTAGGTGATACAGTCTCACTGCAGGCCCACTGGCCAATAGTGCTCTGCTAGACGTTAGGTGATACAGTCCCATTACAGCTCACTGGCAAATAGTACTCTGCTAAACATTAGGTGATAAGGTCTCACTTCAGCTCAGCCCACTGGCAAAAAGTGCTCTGCTAGACGTTAGGTGATACAGTCTCACTACAGCCCACTGGCAAATAGTGCTCTGCTAGACGTTAGGTGACACAGTCACAATAGAGCCCATTGGCAAATAGTGCTCTGCTACACGTTAGGTGATACAGTCTCACCACAGGCCACTGGCAAAAAGTGATCTGCTAGACGTTAGGTGATACAGTATCACTAAACCCCACTGGCAAAAAGTGCTCTGCTAGACGTTAAGTGATACAGTCTCACTACAGTCCACTGGCAAAAAGTGCTCTGCTAGACGTTAGGTGATACTGTCTCACTATAGGCCACAGGCAGAAAGTGCTCTGCTAGACGTTAGGTGGTACAGTTTCACTACAGTCCCACTGGCAAAAAGTGCTCTGCTAGACGTCAGGTGATACAGTCTCACTACAGCCCATTTGCAAATAGTGCTCTGCTAGACGTTAGGTGATACAGTCTCACTACAGCCCACTGGCAAATAGTGCTCTGCTAGACGTTAGGTGATACAGTCTCACTACAGCCCACTGGCAAGTAGTGCTCTGCTAGACGTTAGGTGATACAGTCTCACTTCAGATCACTGGCAAATAGTGCTCTGCTAGACGTTAGGTGATACAGTCTCACTTCAGATCACTGGCAAATAGTGCTCTGGTAGAGGTTAGGTAATACAGTCTCACCACAGCCCACTGGCAAATACTGCTCTGCTATACGTTAGGTGATACAGTCTCACTACAGCACACTGGCAAAAACTGCTCTGATAAACGTTAGGTGATACAGTCTCACTGCAGGCCCACTGGCAAATAGTGCTCTGCTAGAAGTTAGGTGCTACAGTCTCACTACAGCCCACTGGCTAATAGTGCTCTGCTAGACGTTAGGTGATACAGTCTCACTACAGCCCACTGGCAAATAGTGCTCTGCTAGACGTTAGGTGATACAGTCTCACTACAGCCCACTGGCAAGTAGTGCTCTGCTAGAAGTTAGGTGATACAGTCTCACTTCAGATCACTGGCAAATAGTGCTCTGCTAGACATTAGGTGATACAGTCTCACTACAGCCCACTGGCAAAAAGTTATCTGCTAGACGTTAGGTGATACAGTCTCACCACAGCCCACTGGCAAAAAGTGCTCTGATAGATGTTAGGTGATACAGTCTCACTACAGCCCACTGGCAAATACTGCTCTGCTATACGTTAGGTGATACAGTCTCACTACAGCACACTGGCAAAAACTGCTCTGATAAACGTTAGGTGATACAGTCTCACTACAGCCCACTGGCAAATAGTGCTCTGCTAGACTTTAGGTGATACAGTCCCACTACAGCCCACCGGCAAATAGTGCTCTGATAGACTTTAGGTGATACAGTCTCACTGCAGCCCACTGGCAAATAGTGCTCTGCTAGACATTAGGTGATACAGTCTCACTACAGCCCACTGGCAAAAAGTTATCTGCTAGACGTTAGGTGATACAGTCTCAATGCAGGCCACTGGCAAAAAGTGCTCTGCTAGACGTTAGGTGATACAGTCTCACTTCAGATCACTGGCAAATAGTGCTCTGATAGACGTTAGGTGATACAGTCTCACCACAGCCCACTGGCAAATAGTGCTCTGGTAGACGTTAGGTGATACAGTCTCACTACAGCCCACTGGCAAATACTGCTCTGCTATACGTTAGGTGATACAGTCTCACTACAGCACACTGGCAAAAACTGCTCTGATAAACGTTAGGTGATACAGTCTCACTGCAGGCCCACTGGCAAATATACTCTGGTAGACGTTAGGTGATACTGTCTCACTACAGCCCACTGGCAAATAGTTCTCTGCTAAACGTTAGGTGATAAGGTGTCACTTCAGATCACAGGCAAATAGTGCTCTGCTAGACGTTAGGTGATACAGTCTCACTTCAGATCACTGGCAAATAGTGCTCTGCTAGACTTTAGGTGATACAGTCTCACTGAAGCCCACTGGCAAATACTGCTCTGCTATACGTTAGGTGATACAGTCTCACTACAGCACACTGGCAAAAACTGCTCTGATAAACGTTAGGTGATACAGTCTCACTACAGCCCACTGGCAAATAGTGCTCTGCTAGATGTTAGGTGGTACAGTCTCACTACAGTTCACTGGCAAAAAGTGCTCTGCTAGACGTTAGGTGATACTGTCTCACTACAGGCCACTGGCAGAAAGTGCTCTGCTAGTCGTTAGGTGGTACAGTTTCACTACAGTCCCACTGGCAAAAAGTGCTCTGCTAGACATTAGGTGATACAGTCTCACTACAGCACACTGGCAAAAACTGCTCTGATAAACGTTAGGTGATACAATCTCACTGCAGGCCCACTGGCCAATAGTGCTCTGCTAGACTTTAGGTGATACAGTCTCACTGCAGCCCACTGGCAAATAGTGCTCTGCTAGACATTTGGTGATACAGTCTTACTACAGCCCACTTGCAAAACGTTATCTGCTAGACTTTAGGTGATACAGTCTCAATGCAGGCCACTGGCAAAAAGTGCTCTGCTAGACGTTAGGTGATACAGTCTCACTTCAGATCACTGGCAAATAGTGCTCTGATAGAAGTTAGGTGATACAGTCTCACCACAGCCCACTGGCAAATAGTGCTCTGGTAGACGTTAGGTGATACAGTCTCACTACAGCCCACTGGCAAATACTGCTCTGCTATACGTTAGGTGATACAGTCTCACTACAGCACACTGGCAAAAACTGCTCTGATAAACGTTAGGTGATACAGTCTCACTTCAGATCACTGGCAAATAGTGCTCTGCTAGACTTTAGGTGATACAGTCTCAATGCAGCCCACTGGCAAAAAGTGCTCTGCTAGACGTTAGGTGATACAGTCTCACTTCAGATCACTGGCAAATAGTGCTCTGCTAGACTTTAGGTGATACAGTCTCACTGCAGCCCACTGGCAAATAGTGCTCTGCTAGACATTAGGTGATACAGTCTCACTACAGCCCACTGGCAAAAAGTTATCTGCTAGACGTTAGGTGATACAGTCTCAATGCAGGCCACTGGCAAAAAGTGCTCTGATAGACGTTAGGTGATACAGTCTCACCACAGCCCACTGGCAAATAGTGCTCTGGTAGACGTTAGGTGATACAGTCTCACTACAGCCCACTGGCAAATACTGCTCTGCTATACGTTAGGTGATACAGTCTCACTACAGCACACTGGCAAAAACTGCTCTGATAAACGTTAGGTGATACAGTCTAACTGCAGGCCCACTGGCAAATATACTCTGGTAGACGTTAGGTGATACTGTCTCACTACAGCCCACTGGCAAATAGTTCTCTGCTAAACGTTAGGTGATAAGGTGTCACTTCAGATCACAGGCAAATAGTGCTCTGCTAGACGTTAGGTGATACAGTCTCACTTCAGATCACTGGCAAATAGTGCTCTGCTAGACTTTAGGTGATACAGTCTCACTGAAGCCCACTGGCAAATACTGCTCTGCTATATGTTAGGTGATACAGTCTCACTACAGCACACTGGCAAAAACTGCTCTGATAAACATTAGGTGATACAGTCTCACTGCAGGCCCACTGGCAAATAGTGCTCTGCTAGATAATAATAATAATAATAATAAGCCATTTAGCAGACGCTTTTATCCAAAGCGATTTACAGTCATGCGTGCATACATTTTTGTGTATGAGTGGTCCCGGGGATCGAACCCACTACCTTGGCGTTACAAGCACCGTGCTCTACCAGCTGAGCTACAGAGGACCACATTAAGATACAGATTAAATAAGTTATGAACTTCGCAGGGTGATGAAAGCTTGATGCTCTTTTAAAAAATATATTCTCCCTCTTATCTATCATAATCTCATCATGTAGACCAGGATTTTCCCAAACTCGGTCCCGGGGCCCCCCCTGGGTGCACGTTCCGGTCCCTACCCCAGCACCACACAGCTGACTCAAACAACCAAAGCTTGACGATGAGTTGGTTATTTTAAATCAGCTGTGTCGTGCTGGGGCAAAAACCATAACGTGCACCCAGGGGAGGGCCCCGGGGCAGAGCCTGGGAAACCCTTATGAAGACTAGTCTACCCGCACAGCATCTGCGAGCTGTTAGCTATGTTAGCATGTGCCATGACCAAAGTAGGCACATTTGCTATTTAACACAACGGTAGAGTTGAAAATGCAATGGAAACACATCGAACTTTAGATTCTTATTTTGGTACAATAATTTTTAGGCGAAAAAGTACATTTTGTGTGCACTAGTACGTCATCACGCACTGATTTTTACTCGCAACAAGTCAGTTTGGTGGAAACCCACCAGAGGTGGGACATTTTTCATATTTTCTTAATGCGAATATTCAAAAATCTACATAAAATCTGACGCCAATTGGATGGAATCCTAACCAGTAAGGTACTTAATTGTTACCAAGAAATGATTTGATATTGAGATAAAAATGGCTGTTTTGGACCTTTAAAAAGTAACAGCTCTTTGTATATAGGGCCCAATCCTAACTTGACATACACACAAATACAATTTTGCATAAGTCATGCAATGATGCATCAAATGTATGCAAGAATTCAGGTGCATATTCAGGTGCAGATAAGTTAGAATCCGGTCTGTTGTATTTAGTCGGGGGTCCCACCTTAGGGCATACAGTTGTGTTATTACTTGTTATAAGCATGCAACAGGCCTTATAATGCTTTATAGTGTTTAGTACAGGGTCCCATGTTAGGTGGTACAGTCTCACTACAGTTCACTGGCAAAAAGTGCTCTGCTAGACGTTAGGTGATACTGTCTCACTACAGGCCACTGGCAGAAAGTGCTCTGCTAGTCGTTAGGTGGTACAGTTTCACTACAGTCCCACTGGCAAAAAGTGCTCTGCTAGACATTAGGTGATACAGTCTCACTACAGCACACTGGCAAAAACTGCTCTGATAAACGTTAGGTGATACAGTCTCACTGCAGGCCCACTGGCCAATAGTGCTCTGCTAGAAGTCAGGTGATACAGTCCCATTACAGCTCACTGGTGTCAAGGTAGATGTAGGTGGGTGTGGTGGTGGAATCAGGCGCAGGACGCAGAACGTTAGTCCAACAGACTTTAGTAGATGCACACAAAAACAAACACGAATAAATGCCCTGAGGCGAAAACTCCGCACGTAGGCGAAAATAACGGGCGCACTCACAGGTGCGACAAAACACTCCAAACAATGTGGAGAAATAGCTCAACCGAGCAAACAGTAGAATACCAGCCTACCGGCACGACAGTAAAACAATAACACACAACACTAGACAAACACAACGAGAACTTATAGGACACTAATACACTAAACGATAACAGGTGTAACAACAATCAGACAAAAGCAAACGAACATAGAAACATGCAACGGTGGCAGCTATTATTCCGGAGACGACGAACGCCGAAGCCTGCCCGAGCAAGGAAGAGAGGCAGCCTCGGCCGAAACCGTGACAGTACCCCCCCCTTGACGCGCGGCTCCAGACGTGCGCCGACTCCGGCCTCGGGGACGACCAGGAGGACGCGGAGCAGGGTGCGTCGGGTGCCCACGATGGAATTCCGTCAGGAGAGACGGGTCCAAAATGTCTCTCCTCGGCACCCAGCACCGTTCCTCCGGGCCGTACCCCTCCCACTCCACTAGATATTGATGGACCGCACGGAGTACGCCGGTGCCCCCTCGATGTCCAATGGGGGCGGAGGAGTCTCCCTGATCTCACTTTCTTGGAGTGGGCCAGCTACCACCGGCCTGAGAAGAGACACATGGAACGAGGGGTTGATACTTTTATACTCAACAGGTAGTTGTAATTTGTAACACACCTCGTTCAACCTTCTCAGGACTTTAAATGGCCCTACAAACCGCCGACCCAGTTTCCGACAGGGCAGGCGGAGGGGCAGGTTTCTGGTAGAGAGCCAGACTCGATCACCAGGTGCGTACACCGGTCCCTCACTGCGGTGGAGATCGGCGCTCGCCTTATGACGACGGAGGGCCCGCTGCAGGTGGACGTGTGCAGCGTTCCATGTCTCCTCCGAGCGCCGCACCCACTCATCCACCGCAGGAGCCTCGATCTGGCTCTGCTGCCAAGGTGCCAGAACCGGCTGGTAACCCAACACACATTGGAAAGGGGTTAGGTTAGTGGAGGAATGGCGTAGGGAATTCTGGGCCATTTCGGCCCAGGGAACGTACCTGGCCCACTCCTCCGGCCGGTCCTGGCAGTATGTTCTAAGAAACCTACCCACATCCTGGTTCACACGTTCCACCTGCCCATTACTCTCCGGGTGGTAACCCGAGGTGAGGCTCACCGAGACCCCCAACCGCTCCATAAAAGCTCTCCAGACTCTGGAGGTAAATTGGGGACCCCGATCAGACACAATATCCTCGGGTACCCCGTAGTGCCGGAACACATGGGTGAATAGTGCTTCGGCGGTTTGCAGGGCAGTAGGAAGGCCCGGCATAGGGAGCAAACGACAGGCCTTAGAAAACCGGTCCACAACGACCAGTATAGTGGTATTCCCCTGTGAAGGAGGAAGGTCAGTGAGGAAATCCACCGAGAGGTGAGACCATGGTCGTTGTGGAACGGGCAGGGGTAGTAACTTACCCCTAGGCAGATGTCTAGGCGCCTTACACTGGGCGCACACCGAGCAGGAGGAAACATAAACCCTCACATCCCTCGCCAACGTGGGCCACCAGTACTTGGCACTAAGACAGTGCACTGTCCGGCCGATACCAGGGTGTCCAGAGGAGGGTGACGTGTGAGCCCAATAGATCAATCGATCCCGAACCTCGAGCGGAACGTACTTCCGACCCTCCGGGCATTGAGGTGGACTAGGGTCGGTGCGTAACGCCCGCTCGAGTTCAGCATCGACCTCCCACACTACCGGTGCCACCAGACAAGACTCCGGCAGTATGGGAGTGGGCTCCACGGACCTCTCCTCCGTGTCATACTGCCGAGACAGTGCGTCTGCCTTACCGTTCTGTGACCCAGGGATGTACGTGATCTTAAATGTGAACCGGGTCAAAAACATATTCCACCTCGCCTGGCGAGGGTTCAGCCTCCTCGCTGCCCGGATGTACTCCAGGTTACGGTGGTCCGTCAAAATGAGGAAAGGGTGTTGAGCCCCCTCAAGCCAGTGCCTCCACACCTTTAGGGCCTGTACCACGGCTAACAGCTCCCTGTCCCCTACGTCATAGTTTCGCTCCGCCGGACTGAGCTTCTTGGAATAAAAAGCACAGGGGCGGAGTTTAGGTGGCGCGCCGGACCGTTGCGAAAGCACGGCTCCTACACCGGCCTCTGACGCGTCCACCTCTACCTGAAATGGCAAAGAGGGATCCGGATGCGCCAGCACCGGGGCCGAGGTAAACAGGTCCTTCAGCCTCCCAAACGCCCTGTCCGCCTCGGCTGACCACTGCAGACGCACCGGACCCCCCTTCAAAAGAGACGTTATGGGAGCTGCCACCTGTCCAAAACCCCGGATAAACCTCCGGTAGTAATTCGCAAACCCCAAAAACTGCTGCACCTCCTTCACAGTGGTTGGCGTTTGCCAATTACGCTCGGCTGACACCCGGTCTACCTCCATCTTCACCCCTGATGCAGACAACTGATAACCCAAAAAGGAGACCGACTCCTGGAAGAACAGACACTTCTCTGCCTTGACATACAGGTCGTGCTCCAACAGCCTCCGCAACACTCGGCGCACCAGGGCCACATGCTCGACTCGGGTAGGCGAGTACACGAGAATGTCATCTATGTACACGACCACCCCCTGCCCCTGCATGTCCCTGAAGATCTCATCCACGAATGATTGGAAAACTGAAGGAGCGTTCATCAACCCGTATGGCATGACAAGATACTCGTAATGGCCCGAGGTGGTACTAAAGGCTGTCTTCCATTCATCGCCCCCCCTAATGCGCACCAAGTTGTACGTGCTCCTGAGATCTAATTTAGTGAAGAAACGCGCCCCGTGCAATGACTCCGTCATGGTCGCAATCAGCGGGAGTGGATAACTGTACTTCACCGTGATCTGATTGAGACCACGGTAGTCAATGCACGGGCGTAACCCCCCATCCTTTTTCTTCACAAAAAAGAAACTCGTGGACGCAGGGGAAGTGGAGGGCCGTATGTATCCTTGTCTCAGAGATTCCTCTATGTAAGTCTCCATAGCTCTCTTCTCCTCCTGAGACAGAGGATACACATGGCTCCGTGGGAGCGCAACTCCTGCCTGGAGGTCTATCGCACAATCTCCCTGCCTATGGGGAGGCAACTGCGTCGCCCTCGACTTACTGAACACAATAGCCAAATCCCCATACTCAGGGGGAACGTGCAATGCGGGCACCTGGTTTGGACTCTCCACAGAGGTAGCCCCTACGGCAACGCCTAAACATCGACCCACACACTGGGCAGACCACTCCATCAGAGCCCTCTCCTGCCACGAAATAGATGGGTTATGGGTACTCAACCAGGGCATGCCCAGCACCACCGGATACGCAGGCGAGTCGATCAGAAATAGCTGGATCATCTCCTGATGACCCCCCTGCGCACACATCCTAAGTGGCGCCGTGACCTCCCTGATCAAGCCCGCACCCAACGGACGGCTATCTAGGGCATGAACGGGGAAGGGGACGTCAACAGGGAGAAGGGGAATCCCTAAGGCTAAACAAAATTTCTTATCAACAAAATTCCCAGCCGCGCCTGAATCTACCAGCGCCTTATGCTGGGAATAAGGTGCTACCTGTGGAAAACGCACAGGCATACAGAAGTGTGCAACAGAGAGCTCTGGGTGAGTGGGGCGCCTACTCACCTGGAAGGACTCCCCAGTGCGGGACCTGTCGTCTTCCCCCCTCGGAGGCCATCCCCAGCACCTAGCCGCGGTGTGTCCTCCCCGACCACAGTTGGTGCAGGAGATGGACCCCCTCGTCATCCGACCCCTCCTCTCTCTAGCGCCAGCGCCCCCGAGCTCCATGGGGCACGGCTCGGAGGCGCTGGAGGGTGAAATGGACGGACCCCCCTCGGGACGTCCGCGGGTAGCTAGCAGGGTATCCAGCCTGATGGACATGTCGACCAACTGGTCGAACGAGAGGCTGGTGTCCCTACAGGCCAGCTCCCTACGGACGTCCTCACGTAGACTACATCGGTAGTGATCGATGAGGGCCCGCTCATTCCACCCTGCATCCGCCGCTAGAGTACGGAATTCTAAGGCGAACTCCTGGGCACTCCTCTTCCCCTGCCGGAGGCAGAACAGACGCTCCCCCGCCGTTTTCCCCTCCGGGGGATGGTCAAACACCGCCCTGAAGCGGCGGGAGAACTCGTCGTAGGTGATGGTGGTAGCGTCGATTCTCCTCCACTCTGCGTTGGCCCATTCCAACGCCTTACCGGAAAGGCAGGAGATCAGGGCGGACACGCTCTTGTGTCCCGAGGGCGCCGGGTGCACGGTGGCCAGGTAAAGCTCCACCTGGAGAAGGAATCCCTGACACCCGGCAGCGGTCCCATCGTAGGCCCTCGGGAGCGAGAGTCGAACTCCTCTGGGTTCCGGAGCGGGAATGGGCTGACTTGCCGATGGTGCGGGCAGGGAGGATGGTGGTGGAGGTGTCCCTCGGGTCTCCCAGCCTCGGATGGTGGTGATCACCTCCTGCAGTGCGGACCCCATCCGCAGGATCTGGTCATTCTGCTCGCGGACCCGGTCCTCCAGCGTCGCCTGTGCTGCTGCGGCTCCTGCTGATTCCATTCTTGAGGTGTGTTATTCTGTCAAGGTAGATGTAGGTGGGTGTGGTGGTGGAATCAGGCGCAGGACGCAGAACGTTAGTCCAACAGACTTTAGTAGATGCACACAAAAACAAACACGAATAAATGCCCTGAGGCGAAAACTCAGCACGTAGGCGAAAATAACGGGCGCACTCACAGGTGCGACAAAACACTCCAAACAATGTGGAGAAATAGCTCAACCGAGCAAACAGTAGAATACCAGCCTACCGGCATGACAGTAAAACAATAAAACACAACACTAGACAAACACAACGAGAACTTATAGGACACTAATACACTAAACGATAACAGGTGTAACAACAATCAGACAAAAGCAAACGAACATAGAAACATGCAACGGTGGCAGCTAGTATTCCGGAGACGACGAACGCCGAAGCCTGCCCGAGCAAGGAAGAGAGGCAGCCTCGGCCGAAACCGTGACAACTGGCAAATAGTACTCTGCTAAACATTAGGTGATAAGGTCTCACTTCAGCCCACTGGCAAAAAGTGCTCTGCTAGACGTCAGGTGATACAGTCTCACTACAGCCCACTGGCAAATAGTGCTCTGCTAGACATTAGGTGATACAGTCTCACTGCAGGCCCACTGGCAAATAGTGCTCTGCTAGAAGTTAGGTGATACAGTCTCACTACAGCCCACTGGCAAATAGTACTCTGCTAGACGTTAGGTGATACAGTCTCACTACAGCACACTGGCAAAAACTGCTCTGATAAACGTTAGGTGATACAGTCTCACTGCAGGCCCACTGGCAAATAGTGCTCTGCTAGACGTTAAGTGATACAGTCTCACTACAGGCCACTGGCAGAAAGTGCTCTGCTAGACGTCAGGTGATACAGTCTCACTACAGCCCACTGGCAAATAGTGCTCTGCTAGACGTTAGGTGATACAGTCTCACTACAGCCCACTGGCAAATAGTGCTCTGCTAGACGTTAGGTGATAAAGTCTCACTTCAGTCCAATGGCAAAAAGAACTCTGCTAGAAGTTAGGTGATACAGTCTCACTACAGCCCATTGGCAAATAGTACTCTGCTAGACGTTAGGTGATACAGTCTCACTACAGCACACTGGCAAAAACTGCTCTGATAAACGTTAGGTGATACAGTCTCACTGCAGGCCCACTGGCAAATAGTGCTCTGCTAGACGTTAGGTGATACAGTCTCACTTCAGATCACTGGCAAATAGTGCTCTGCTAGACTTTAGGTGATACAGTCTCACTGCAGCCCACTGGCAAATAGTGCTCTGCTAGACATTAGGTGATACAGTCTCACTACAGCCCACTGGCAAATAGTGCTCTGCTAGACGTTAGGTGATACAGTCCCATTACAGCCCACTGGCAAATAGTACTCTGCTAGACGTTCGGTGATACAGTCTCACTACAGCCCACTGGCAAGTAGTGCTCTGCTAGACGTTAGGTGATACAGTCTCACTTTAGATCACAGGCAAATAGTGCTCTGCTAGACGTTAGGTGATACAGTCTCACTACAGCCCACTGGCAAATAGTGCTCTGCTAGACGTTAGGTGATACAGTCCCATTACAGCCCACTGGCAAGTAGTGCTCTGCTAGACGTTAGGTGATACAGTCTCACTTTAGATCACAGGCAAATAGTGCTCTGCTAGACGTTAGGTGATACAGTCTCATTACAGCCCACTGGCAAATAGTGCTCTGCTAGACGTTAGGTGATACAGTCTCACTACAGCCCACTGGCAAATAGTGCTCTGCTAGACGTTAGGTGATACTGTCTCACTACAGCCCACTGGCAAATAGTGCTCTGCTAGACGTTAAGTGATACAGTCTCACTACAGGCCACTGGCAGAAAGTGCTCTGCTAGACGTTAGGTGATACTGTCTCACTATAGGCCACAGGCAGAAAGTGCTCTGCTAGACGTTAGGTGGTACAGTTTCACTACAGTCCCACTGGCAAAAAGTGCTCTGCTAGACGTCAGGTGATACAGTCTCACTACAGCCCACTGGCAAATAGTGCTCTGCTAGACGTTAGGTGATACAGTCTCACTACAGCCCACTGGCAAATAGTGCTCTGCTAGACGTTAGGTGATAAAGTCTCACTTCAGTCCAATGGCAAAAAGAACTCTGCAAGACGTTAGGTGATACAATGTCACTGCAGGCACACTGGCAAATAGTGCTCTGGTAGACGTTAGGTGATACAGTCTCACTTCAGATCACTGGCAAATAGTGCTCTGCTAGACTTTAGGTGATACAGTCTCACTGCAGCCCACTGGCAAATAGTGCTCTGCTAGACATTAGGTGATACAGTCTCACTACAGCCCACTGGCAAATAGTGCTCTGCTAGACATTAGGTGATACAGTCTCACTACAGCCCACTGGCAAATAGTGCTCTGCTAGATGTTAGGTGATACAGTCTCACTACAGCTCACTGGCAAATAGTGCTCTGCTAGATGTTAGGTGATACAGTCTCACTACAGCCCACTGGCAAATAGTGCTCTGCTAGACTTTAGGTGATACAGTCTCACTACAGCCCACTGGCAAATAGTGCTCTGCTAGAAGTTAGGTGACACAGTCTCACTACAGCCCACTGGCAAATAGTGCTCTGCTACACGTTAGGTGATACAGTCTCACCACAGCCCACTGGCAAAAAGTGCTCTGCTAGACATTAAGTGATACAGTCTCACTACAGCCCACTGGCAAATAGTGCTCTGCTAGATGTTAGGTGATACAGTCTCACTTCAGATCACTGGCAAATAGTGCTCTGCTAGATGTTAGGTGATACAGTCTCACTACAGCCCACTGGCAAATAGTGCTCTGCTAAACGTTAGGTGATAAATTCTCACTTCAGCCCACTGGCAAACAGTGCTCTGCTAGAAGTTAGGTGACACAGTCTCACTACAGCCCACTGGCAAATAGTGCTCTGCTAGACGTTAGGTGATACAGTCTCACTACAGCCCACTGGCAAATAGTGCTCTGCTAGACGTTAGGTGATACAGTCTCACTACAGCCCACTGGCAAATAGTGCTCTGCTAGACGTTAGGTGATACAGTCTCACTACAGTCCACTGGCAAATAGTGCTCTGCTAGAAGTTAGGTGATACAGTCTCACTACAGCCCACTGGCAAATAGTGCTCTGCTAGACGTTAGGTGATACAGTCTCACTACAGTCCACTGGCAAATAGTGCTCTGCTAGACGTTAGGTGATACAGTCTCACTACAGTCCGCTGGCAAATAGTGCTCTGCTAGAAGTTAGGTGATACAGTCTCACTACAGCCCACTGGCAAATAGTGCTCTGCTAGACGTTAGGTGATACAGTCTCACTACAGTCCGCTGGCAAATAGTGCTCTGCTAGAAGTTAGGTGATACAGTCTCACTACAGCCCACTGGCAAATAGTGCTCTGCTAGACGTTAGATTATACAGTCTCACTACAGTCCACTGGCAAATAGTGCTCTGCTAGACGTTAGTTGATACAGTCTCACTACAGTCCACTGGCAAATAGTGCTCTGCTAGAAGTTAGGTGATACAGTCTCACTACAGTCCACTGGCAAATAGTGCTCTGCTAGAAGTTAGGTGATACAGTCTCACTACAGCCCACTGGCAAATAGTGCTCTGCTAGAAGTTAGGTGCTACAGTCTCACTACAGTCCACTGGCAAATAGTGCTCTGCTAGATGTTAGGTGATACAGTCTCACTACAGCCCACTGGCAAATAGTGCTCTGCTAGAAGTTAGGTGATACAGTCTCACTACAGCCCACTGGCAAATAGTGCTCTGCTAGATGTTAGGTGATACAGTCTCACTACAGTCCACTGGCAAATAGTGCTCTGCTAGATGTTAGGTGATACAGTCTCACTACAGTCCACTGGCAAATAGTGCTCTGCTAGAAGTTAGGTGATACAGTCTCATTACAGCCCACTGGCAAATAGTGCTCTGCTAGATGTTAGGTGATACAGTCTCACTACAGTCCACTGGCAAATAGTGCTCTGCTAGAAGTTAGGTGATACAGTCTCACTACAGCCCACTGGCAAATAGTGCTCTGCTAGATGTTAGGTGATACAGTCTCACTACAGTCCACTGGCAAATAGTGCTCTGCTAGAAGTTAGGTGATACAGTCTCACTACAGCCCACTGGCAAATAGTGCTCTGCTAGATGTTAGGTGATACAGTCTCACTACAGTCCACTGGCAAATAGTGCTCTGCTAGAAGTTAGGTGATACAGTCTCACTACAGCCCACTGGCAAATAGTGCTCTGCTAGATGTTAGGTGATACAGTCTCACTACAGTCCACTGGCAAATAGTGCTCTGCTAGAAGTTAGGTGATACAGTCTCACTACAGCCCACTGGCAAATAGTGCTCTGCTAGATGTTAGGTGATACAGTCTCACTACAGTCCACTGGCAAATAGTGCTCTGCTAGAAGTTAGGTGATACAGTCTCACTACAGCCCACTGGCAAATAGTGCTCTGCTAGATGTTAGGTGATACAGTCTCACTACAGTCCACTGGCAAATAGTGCTCTGCTAGAAGTTAGGTGATACAGTCTCACTACAGCCCACTGGCAAATAGTGCTCTGCTAGATGTTAGGTGATACAGTCTCACTACAGTCCACTGGCAAATAGTGCTCTGCTAGAAGTTAGGTGATACAGTCTCACTACAGCCCACTGGCAAATAGTGCTCTGCTAGATGTTAGGTGATACCCTGAGCCATGGCTCTGGTGATACCCATGGTGTGACACCCCGAGCCCAGATTACTTCAAATGTTGAGGGATCAGAGGGTGTGGTTGTGGTTATTGGTGTATATGCATTTAGAGTGACTATTTAGAGAGACTATTTAGTGACTATACTCTAGAGTGTAGTGGGTTTAATGCATATAAACCTTAGATCCCTCCTCTCTCATGTAGTGATTCACAGCACAGTGTAGTTGTTTACTGGAGTTATGATTTCCAAGGCAATGCTTGATGTGGTCAAACATGTTAAGAACTTAAGGTCACTTGTGGACTCTGGCTCTCATTTCTGAATACACTAAACATAAAGCTCACACGTACACACACATGCTTGCGCGGTCCTGTGTTAAATGAAGCGCTGTTAGTGTACAATAACAGGCTGTCTGTCTGAGGGTTACCATGTATCAATCGTTTACATAATGCAATGTCAATAAACTGAGAGAGCGAGAGAGAAAGAGAGCGAGGTGGGAGGTAGGAGCTCTGTATATTTTTGCTGTACAGTATGAGATTAGTGCCTCCAGTGCTTTTGTAGTTGGTTGGGTTTGAATACGCTACCCCCATATTTACTGAACCTAATATACTGTATATCAACAACCTTCACAAACCTCTGATAACATTGTTAAATAAATGTCAGATTCAAGCAACAACAGTGAGTAATTGAACAAAACGCCTACTCAACTTATCATACATAGTCAATTCAATGTAACACTTCCTTTAATATCTCAGGATATCACACGTTGATTGACACTTCAAGGTTACAATGGAACTGCAAACAGCAGTTCATCAAAACACAACTTGTTATGCGAACCAGGCATAAAGTTTTAACCATTTTCTGTTTTGCTTTGATCTCTTGGAGAGCCTCAAAGTTTGCAGAGTATTAATAGCACAACCATATTGTTCTTCTAGGTGAGAGCCTGACAGTGATCATATTGATCTTCTAGATGAGAGCCTGACAGTGATCATATTGATCTTCTAGGTGAGAGCCTGACAGTGATCATATTGATATTCTAGATGAGAGCCTGACAGTGATCATATTGATCTTCTAGGTGAGAGCCTGACAGTGATCATATTGATCTTCTAGGTGAGAGCCTGACAGTGATCATATTGATATTCTAGGTGAGAGCCTGACAGTGATCATATTGATCTTCTAGGTGAGAGCCTGACAGTGATCATATTGATATTCTAGGTGAGAGCCTGACAGTGATCATATTGATCTTCTAGGTGAGAGCCTGACAGTGATCATATTGATATTCTAGGTGAGAGCCTGACAGTGATCATATTGATCTTCTAGGTGAGAGCCTGACAGTGATCATATTGATCTTCTAGATGAGAGCCTGACAGTGATCATATTGATCTAGGTGAGAGCCTGACAGTGATCATATTGATCTAGGTGAGAGCCTGACAGTGATCATATTGATCTTCTAGATGAGAGCCTGACAGTGATCATATTTATCTTCTAGGTGAGAGCCTGACAGTGATCATATTTATCTTCTAGGTGAGAGCCTGACAGTGATCATATTTATCTTCTAGGTGAGAGCCTGACAGTGATCATATTTATCTTCTAGGTGAGAGCCTGACAGTGATCATATTGATCTTCTAGGTGAGAGCCTGACAGTGACCCTCTATACATACATTTGTCATGCAGACTTAAATAGATTTAAATAGAATGTGTCTAAATACACATTCTATTTAAATCTATTGAGCTTGCCAAGTGAAAATACTAATTGAATCCAGGTCTGGTGTCATGATTTTGTGAAATACTTGCTTTTTACCTTGACTAAAGGGTGCCCTCCTGAGGCAGCCTTGATGGCCCCCCGACTGCCCTCTGTCTCGTAGTGGGCCCTGTGGTGGCCCCGCGGCTGCACATCCACCTTCAGCTCACACTGGCCAAACTGGCTGGGAAGGGGCCAGTCCAGAGGGGGCAGGGACGAGGTCCTGGGTGGGGGAGACAACACAGGGCTGTATTAATTAGGCAGCAAATGGAAGAAAACAGACTGAAACAGGGAGGGACTACCTGAACTTGTCCAATAAGAAATGTTTAATGTATTTATTTTAGCTACGTTTTGCTACGTTTTTCTACGGCGTGTGTGCGCTAATGAATATGACCCAGACGTTCTTTCTCATAAAAATACAGTCATTCAGATTTGGTGTTAAAAATACCATGGGGGTTGGTGTTTTGTTCTTCACCTCTAGTTAAGCTCTCCTGACCCTTTGCCTTGCTAGGATTGCTATGGTAGTACAATGTCTGCACCATACTGAGTGATCGGGGAAATGACAACACGTGTGGTTGACATGATGAAGCACGCATGTGAGTATTGATGCCGATGTGATTATGAATAACAAACCTGAAAAGGGGTGTGTTGCCAGGTCTGGGTTTGCTCCAGGTGAAGTGTGAGGGAACCGAGAGAAAAAGTTCTTCAAAAAGGCCATCCTGTTTTAGAGTAGACCCAGACTCCTCTGCAGGTGAGTCCAGGTAAGGCAAAGCAGCTCTTTGGTCTTCCAGCCCCTGCCCTGAATCTCCCTGTGCTTGCAATAGACTCATGTGAGCCTGCTGAGAGGTCCTCCTGGTCTTGGAGGGAACGTCTACCTCAGGGAAGCTGTACAGGAGGGCCCCCATGGCACCAGGGCTTCCAACCACCCAGGTATCCTCTGTCACACTGCCCCTGGGAGAGTGACCCGGTGTGGGACTGGGGGAGTGGTGTGGGGAGGGGGAGGGGGAGGCTAAGTGGACGTCTGCACTGGAGTGCCGTCTTTTCCCGCAAGGGGATGTGGGCCTTGAGCCGGACCTGGAGGTGGGACGCGGGTTCAGCCAGTTCTCATCTGTGACGCTGTTGCGCGGGGAGTGACAGGGGGACTGGCGGGGCGATTGGCGAGGGGACTGGTGGGGCGACTGGCGAGGGGACTGGCGGGGCGAGAGGGAGTGGGTGCTCATGAAGTACTGCTGCTGCCACAGCTCTACCCCGAATCCCCCTGCGGCCTGGCCCTGTGGGGAGCAGACAGGGGAGGCCAGGGGAGAGGCCAGCGGGGAGCCCAGGGTGAAGCGGGCGGCCGCCTCGTTTAGCTCAGCCTCCACGTCGTCGTACACGTGGGAGAAGGACTCGCAGGAAGACATGTCAGACAGCCAGCTCCTGGAAGACAGGCTGCTGCAGGGGCTGAGGTTCAGGGAAGATGAGTCCCTGTAACAAGGGTCCAGGGACAGGTAGAGGTGGTCCCTGGATGAGGAACGCTCACGGCTGCACTCCCCCCCGCCGTCTGCCCCGCTGATGAGCACGGCATCCTGGCTGGAGCCCAGCTCTTGGTGACTGTGACTGATGGATGTGATCTGGATGCTTGGGCAGTCGAACGCCTTGGGGTGGTGTCCCATGGGACTATATCTGGAACTGTGAACTTCATAGCTGGAGCTGGGGTGGTAGTTACCATGGGCCTGCAGAGGAGCCTGGTTAGAGACAGCTTGATGGTGCTGGTGACTCTGTTGTACATCCTGGGACTGGCCAATAGGCTGAGTGGTGTAGTATTGCGTGCTGTCATCAGGGTCTGGACCAGCTGGGTATAGAAAGAAAGTAGGCAAATTGAGAGGGTTGTTCATTTGCAATGCAAAGTGTCTAGTCTTTAGAGCACAGCAGATTCAAACAGTGCCATTGTGCCCTGTATTACTCCAGAGTCCAGACAGAGGAACAGACAAACAAACAACAGACAAACAAATGATTATTCTCTGATCTACAGTGGCTTGCAAAAGTATTCACCCCCCTTGCCATTTTTCCTATTTTGTTGCCTTACAACATGGAATTAAAATTGATTTTGGGGGGGTTTGTATCATTTGATTTACACAACATGCCTACCACTTTGAAGATGCAAAATAATTTTTTTCTGAAACAAACAAGAAATAAGACCCCCCAAAAAAAAAGAAAACTTCAGCGTGCATAACTATTCACCCCCCCAAAGTCAATACTTTGTAGAGACACCTTTTGCAGCAATTACAGCTGCAAGTCTCTTGGGGTATGTCTCTATAAGCTTGGCACATCTAGCCACTGGGATTTTTGCCCATTCTTCAAGGCAAAACTGCTCCAGCTCCTTCAAGTTGGATGGGTTCCGTTGGTGTACAGCAATCTTTAAGTCATACCACAGATTCTCAATTGGGTTGAGGTCTGGGCTTTGACTAGGCCATTCCAATACATTTAAATGTTTCCCCTTAAACCACTCGAGTGTTGCTTTAGCAGTATGCTTAGGGTCATTGTCCTGCTGGAAGGTGAACCGCCATCCCACTCTCAAATCTCTGGTAGACAGAAACAGGTTTCCCTCAAGAATTTCCCTGTATTTAGCGCCATCCATCATTCTCCACCAATTCCTTCAATTCTGACCAGTTTCCTGCCGATGAAAAACATCCCCACAGCATGATGCTGCCACCACCATGCTTCACTGTGGGGATGGTGTTCTCGGGGTGATGAGAGGTGTTGGGTTTGCGCCAGACATAGCGTTTTCCTTGATGGCCAAAAAGCTCAACTTTCGTCTCATCTGACCAGAGTACCTTCTTCCATATGTTTGGGGAGCCTCCCACATGGCTTTTGGCGAACACCAAATGTGTTTGCTTATTTTTTTCTTTAAGCAATGGCTTTTTTCTGGCCATTCTTCAGTAAAGCCCAGCTCTGTGGAGTGTACGGCTTAAAGTGGTCCTATGGACAGATACTCCAATCTCTGCTGTGGAGCTTTGCAGCTCCTCCAGGGTTATCCTTGGTCTCTTTGTTGCCTCTCTGATTAATGCCCTCCTTGCCTGGTCCATGAGTTTTGGTGGGCGGCCCTCTCTTGGCAGGTTTGTTAATGGTGCTCTGTGGTATGTTCAAAGTTTCTGATCTTTTTTTATAACCCAAACCTGATCTGTACTTCTCCACAAATTTGTCCCTGACCTGTTTGGAGAGCTCCTTGGTCTTCATGGTGCCGCTTGCTTGGTGGTGCCCCTTGCTTAGTGGTGTTGCAAACTCTGGGGCCTTTCAGAACAGGTGTATATATACTAAGATCATGTGACACTTAGATTGCACACAGGTGGACTTTATATAACTAATTATGTGACTTCTGAAGGTATTTGGTTGCACCAGATATTATGTAGGGGCTTCATAGCAAAGGGGGTGAATACATAGGCACGCACCACTTTTCCGTTATTTATATTTTATATATATTTTTTTTTTTTTCACTTAACCAATTTGGACTATTTTGTGTGTGTCCATTACATGAAATACAAATAAAAATCCATTTAAATTGCAGGTTGTAATGCAACAAGATAGGAAAAACGCCAAGGGGGATGAATACTTTTGCAAGGCAATGTATTACTCTCTATTTTCACCTGTCCTATAACAGCCTAGATCAGTCATCCATAGGATAACCCACTGGGAAAGGTTTGTCATAAATGCCAGTGCAGAGTCTCTACCAAATGTGGGGAAGACTAGACTAGAGACTGACCTGTTTGGCAGGGGCCACTGTGGCATGGCGATATATAGATTAACAGCAGCACTCGCCAGGCTAATTCACACAATTGTATGTGCTCACAGCTGTCAACAGAGCAGAAGCAGCAGCATTAGAAGCAGCCTACTACTAATAAACCGTTTCACACAGGACACACACCCACACACACTGTTTCTCTCTGGTCTGGTCTGCACGCAAAATGCAAAGAGGGTGAAAGGTCAAATGGCTGATTGTGCCTTGATATGGAGCACATAAAACAATTGCCTTTGGCCTTGACTTATTTGCAAATGCAATGAATGTAATGAATATAAATATTATCTGATGCAACACCGGCCCGGCGGCCCCTCTGGCTGGGTGGTAGAGCGTGTTGGCGCCTGAATAAGCTGCGGGTGCCATTTACAACCGTTAGAAATAAGGAAGGAAACAGACAAGAGAAGGGCTGATGGCAAGAAGGGAGGGGGCGGCTGTCATTATGCTTTATGCTCTTCCATTTCAATAGATATCACCTTTCACTTTTCATACACCAATGTCCCTGGCATTTGACCCCTTTTGAGTACCTTTCTCCTGAAAACTGCTGCTGAAATCTTTATCTTTGTGCAAGACCAATAAAATGGCAAAACGGGCAGTTGTCAATACAATAGTATTTTATCCTACAAAGTACATAGTTATACACTGAGTATACCAAACATTAAGAACACCTTCCTAATATTGAGTTGCATCCCCCACCGCCCGCCCTCTGAATGGCACACATACACAATCCATGTCTCAATTGTCTCAAGGCTTAAAAATCCTTCTTTACCTTTCTCCTCCCCTTCATCTACACTGATTGAAGTGGATTTAAAGGTGCACTATGCAGAACTCGCTCCGCCATTTCCTGGTTGCTAAAACTCTAGTTCGCCTAATTTCAGTTTATGTAACAAAATAAGATAGTATAGTGTAGAGAATCATCGTACCATCTAAACCTCTGTGAAATATATTTTCGATAATCAAAAATATTGTATTTTCAGCTGTTTGAAGCTGGTGTACAAAACCAAAAGTAAAAGACGCAAAAACACAACTTAAGAACAGGAAGCATAGAAATAGTGCACATAGAACAGATCTACCACTTCTTACACTTGCTTTCAAGTAGAATGAAAGATCTATAACTCACATTTCTATGTGAATTTGGCCAGGTTGCCCAAAAAGTTACATATTGCCACTTTAACAAGTGACATCAATAAGGGATCATAGCTTTCACCTGGATTCACCTGGTCAGTCTATGTCATGGAAAGAGAATGTGTTCATAATGTTTTGTACACTCAGTGTATATTGAGCCACTGGGATTTTGCATGTCAGTGCTGTCCAAATTTTAACTGGACCAGGATCTGATTAGATATAATCCAATGTATCAGTGCAAGTTATAACTGTGTAATAAACTCAGTGGTGGAAAAAGTACCCAATTGTCATACTTGAGTAAAAGTAAAGATACCTTCATAGAAAATTACTAAAGTAAAAGTGAAAGTCACCCAGTAAAATACTACTTGAGTAAAAGTCTAAAAAGTATTTGATTTTAAATATACTTAAGTATCAAAAGTGAATGTAATTGCTAAAATATACTTAAGTATCAAAAGTAAAAGTAGAAATAATGTCAAATTCCTTATATTCAGCAAACCAGACAGCACAATTGTCTTGTATTTATTTTATTTATGGATAGCCAGGGGCATACCCCAACACTAAGACATAATTTACAATGAAGCATTTTGTGTTTAGTGAGTCTGCCAGAACACAGGCAGTAGGGATGACAAAGGATGTTCTCTTGATAAGTGTGTGAATTGGACCATTTCCCTGTCCTGCTAAGCATTCAAAATGTAAAGAATACTTTTGGGTGTCAGAGAAAATGTTTGGAGTAAAAAGTATACTGAAGTAAAATATAAACGCAACATGTAAAGTTTTGGTCCCATGTTTCATGAGCTGAAATAAAATATCCCAGAAATGTTCCATATGCACAAAAAGCTTATTTCTCTCAAATGTTGTGCACAAATTAGCTTACATCCCTGTTAATAATAATAATATGCCATTTAGCAGACGCTTTTATCCAAAGCGACTTACAGTCATGTGTGCATACATTTTTACGTATGGGTGGTCCCGGGGATCGAACCCACTACCCTGGCGTTACAAGCGCCATGCTCTTCCAATTGAGCTACTGTTAGTGAGCAGTACGTCCAACCGGCCTCACAACCGCAGACCACGTGTAACCACGCCAGCTCAGGACCTCCACATCCGGCTTCTTCACCTGCGAGATCATCTGAGACCAGCCACCCGGACAGCTGATGAAACTGTGGGTTTGCACAACCAAATCATTTCTGCACAAACGGTCAGAAAACGTCTCCGGGAAGCTCATCTGCATGCTCGTCGTCCTCACCAGGGTCTTGACCTGACTGCAGTTCTGCATCGTAACCGACTTCAGTGGTAAATGCTCCCCTTCGATGGCCACTGGCACGCTGGAGAAGTGTGCTCTTCATGGATGAATCCCGGTTTCAACTGTACCGGGCAGTTGGCAGATGTGTGGTGTTGTGTGGGATAGCGGTTTGCTGATGTCAACATTGTGAACATAGTGCCCCATGGGCGTGGTGGGGTTATGGTATGTGCAGGCATAAGCTACGGACAACAAACAAAATTGCATTTTATCGATGGCAATTTTAATGCACAGAGATACCGTGACTAGATCCTGAGGCCCATTATGGTGCCATTCATCCGCCGCCATCACCTCATGTTTCAGCATGATAATGCACGGCCCCATGTCACAAGGATCTGTACACAATTCCTGGAAGCTGAAAATGTCCCAGTTCTTTCATGGCCTGCATATTCACCAGACATGTCACCCATTCTGCATTTTTGGTATTCTCTGGATCCACGTGTACTACAACGTGTTCCAGTTCCCGCCAATTTCCAGCAACTTCGCATAGCCATTGAAGAGAAGTGGGACAACATTTTACAGGCCACAATCAACAGCCTGGTCAAATCTATGCGAAGGAGATGTGTCGCACTGCATGAGGCAAATTGTGGTCATACCAGATACTGGCTGGTTTTCTGATCCACGCCCCCTTCAAGTATTTGCCCCCTTCCTGATTTTCTCAATTTTTGAATATTTTTGATACTGAATGTTATCAGATCTTCAACCAAAACCTAATATCAGATAAAGGGAACCTGAGTTTACAAATAAAATAAAATAAATGGATACTTATTTTATTTATGTAATTAACAAAGTTATGCAACACCCAATTCCCATGTGTGAAAAAGGAATTGCCCCCTTATACTCAATAACTGGTTGTGCCACCTTTAGCTGCAATGACTACAACCAAATGCTTCCTGTAGTTGTTGATCAGTCTCTCACATCGCTGTGGAGGAATTTTGGCCCACTCTTGCATACAGAACTGCTTTAACTCAGTGACATTTGTGGGGTTTTAAGCATGAACTGCTCGTTTCAAGTCCTGCCACAACATCTCAATTGGGATTAGGTCTGGACTTTGACTAGGCCATTCCAAAACTTCAAATGTGTTGCTTTTTAGCCATTTTCATGTAGATTTGATTGTGTGTTTTGGATCATTGTCTTGCTGCATGACCCAGCTGTATTTCAGCTTCAGCTCACAGAAGGCCTGACATTTTCCTGTAGAATTATGTGATACAGAGCAGAATTCATGGTTCCTTCTATTAAGGCAAGTCATCCAGGTCCTGAGGCAGCAAATGATCCCCAAACCATCACACTACCACCACCATGCTTGACTGTTGGTATGAGGTTCTTACTGTGGAATAAAGTGTTTGGTTTTCGCCAGGCATAATTTACATTTACATTTTACATTTTTAGTCATTTAGCAGACGCTCTTATCCAGAGCGACTTACATGAGCAATTAGGGTTAAGTGCCTTGCTCAAGGGCACATCGACAGATTTTTCACCTAGGGATTAGAACCAGCGACCTTTCGGTTACTGGCACAACGCTCTTACCCACTAAGCTACCTGCCTGGACCCATGTCTTCCAAAAAGTTATACTTTTGACTCATCTGTCCATAGAACATTCTTCTAAGAGTCTTGATGATCATCCAGTTGCTTCCAGGTGCTTTTTGGTGAACTTGAGTCAACTTTTTGGATGAGATGGGTCCCATTATGTCTGGTACAGATAGTAGTACTTTCAAGTATTTTTACTTAAGTACTTTAAACCACTGAATAAACTACACATCATTCAGAATGGCTGGTGTGTTATGCACATTGATTACAGTGTAATCATAAAACACTGGTGTGGTATTTTATATACACTACCAGTCAAAAGTTTGGACATACCTACTCATTCAAGGGGTTTTCTTTATTTTCACAATGTTTTATGTTGTACACTGCTCAAAAAAATAAAGGGAACACTTAAACAACACATCCTAGATCTGAATGAATGAAATAATCTTATTAAATACTTTTTTCTTTACATAGTTGAATGTGCTGACAACAAAATCACACAAAAATGATCAATGGAAATCAAATGTATCAACCCATGGAGGTCTGGATTTGGAGTCACCCTCAAAATTAAAGTGGAAAACCACACTACAGGCTGATCCAACTTTGATGTAATGTCCTTAAAACAAGTCAAAATCAGGCTCAGTAGTGTATGTGGCCTCCATGTGCCTGTATGACCTCCCTACAACGCCTGGGCATGCTCCTGATGAGGTGGTGGATGGTCTCCTGAGGGATCTCCTCCCAGACCTGGACTAAAGCATCCGCCAACTCCTGGACAGTCTGTGGTGCAACGTGGCGTTGGTGGATGGAGCGAGACATGATGTCCCAGATGTGCTCAATTAGATTCAGGTCTGGGGAACGGGCGGGCCAGTCCATAGCATCAATGCCTTCCTCTTGCAGGAACTGCTGACACACTCCAGCCACATGAGGTCTAGCATTGTCTTGCATTAGGAGGAACCCAGGGCCAACCGCACCAGCATATGGTCTCACAAGGGGTCTGAGGATCTCATCTCGGTACCTAATGGCAGTCAGGCTACCTCTGGCGAGCACATGGAGGGCTGTGCGGCCCCCCAAAGAAATGCCACCCCACACCATGACTGACCCACCGCCAAACCGGTCATGCTGGAGGATGTTGCAGGCAGCAGAACATTCTCCACGGCGTCTCCAGACTCTGTCACGTCTGTCACATGTGCTCAGTGTGAACCTGCTTTCATCTGTGAAGAGCACAGGGCGAATTTGCCAATCTTGGTGTTCTCTGGCAAATGCCGAACGTCCTGCACGGTGTTGGGCTGTAAGCACAACCCCCACCTGTGGATGTCGGGCCCTCATACCACACTCATGGAGTCTGTTTCTGACCGTTTGAGCAGACACATGCACATTTGTGGCCTGCTGGAGGTCATTTTGCAGGGCTCTGGCAGTGCTCCTCCTGCTCCTCCTTGCACAAAGGCGGAGGTAGCGGTCCTGCTGCTGGGTTGTTGCCCTCCTACGGCCTTCTCCACGTCTCTTGATGTACTGGCCTGTCTCCTGGTAGCGCCTCCATGCTCTGGACACTACGCTGACAGACACAGCAAACCTTCATGCCACAGCTCGCATTGATGTGCCATCCTGGATGAGCTGCACTACCTGAGCCACTTGTGTGGGTTGTAGACTCCGTCTCATGCTACCACTAGAGTGAAAGCACCGCCAGCATTCAAAAGTGACCAAAACATCAGCCAGGAAGCATAGGAACTGAGAAGTGGTCTGTGGTCACCACCTGCAGAACCACTTCTTTATTGGGGGTGTCTTGCTAATTGCCTATAATTTCCACCTGTTGTCTATTCCATTTGCACAACAGCATGTGCAATTTATTGTCAATCAGTGTTGCTTCCTAAGTGGACAGTTTGATTTCACAGAAGTGTGATTGAATTGGAGTTACATTGTGTTGTTTAAGTGTTCCCTTTATTTTTTTGAGCAGTGTATAATAATAATAGTGAAGACATCAAAACTATGAAATAATACATATGGAATCATGTAGTAACCAAAAAAGTGTTAAACAAATCAAAATATATTTTATATTTGAGATTCTTCAAATAGCCACCCTTTGCCTTGATGACAGCTTTGCACACCTCTTGGCATTCTCTCATCCAGCTTCACCTGGAATGCTTTTCCAACAGTCTTGAAGGAGTTCCCACATATGCTGAGCACTTGTTGGCTGCTTTTCCTTCACTCTGCGGTCCGTCTCATCCCAAACCATCTCAATTGGGTTGAGATCAGGGGATTGTGGAGGCCAGGTGATCTGATGCAGCACTCCACTCTCCTTATTGGTAAAATAGCCCTTACACAGCCTGGAGGTGTGTTGGGTCATTGTCCTGTTGAAAAACAAATGATAGTCCCACTAAGCCCAAACCAGATGGGATGGCGTATTGCTGTAGAATGCTGTGGTAGCCATGCTGGTTAAGTGTGCATTCAATTCTAAATAAACCACAGACAGTGTCACCAGCAAAGCACCCCCACACCATAACAACACCTCCTCCATGCTTTACGGTGGGAAATACACATGCGGAGATCATCCGTTCACCCACACCGCGTCTCACAAAGACACGGCGGTTGGAACCAAAAATCTCAAATTTGGACTCCAGACCAAAGGACACATTTCCACCGGTCTAATGACCATTGCTCATGTTTCTTGGCCCAAGCAGGTCTCTTCTTATTATTGGTGTCCTTTTCTGAGGCTGGTAACTCTAATGAACTTATCCTCTGCAGCAGAGTAAATAGCCTTGGTTTCTCAAATGACTGCCTCGCCTGGTTCACCAACTACTTCTCAGATAGAGTTCAGTGTGTCAAATCGGAGGGCCTGTTGTCTGGACCTATGGCAGTCTCTATGGGGGTGCCACAGGGTTCAATTCTTGGGCCGACACTTTTCTCCGTGTATATCAATGATGTCGCTCTTGCTGCTGGTGACTCTCAGAACCACCTCTACGCAGACGACACCATTTTGTATACATCTGGCCCTTCATTGGACACTGTGTTAACAAACCTCCAAACGAGCTTCAATGCCATACAACACTCCTTCAGTAGCCTCCAACTGCTCTTAAACACTAGTAAAACTAAATGCATGCTTTTAAATCGAACGCTGCTGGCACCCGCCCACCCGACTAGAATCACCACTCTCGACGGGTCTGACCTAGAGTATGTGGACAACTACAAATACCTAGGTGTCTGGTTAGACTGTAAACTCAACTTCCAGACTCACATAAAGAATCTCCAATCCAAAGTTAAATCTAGAATTGGCTTCCTATTTCGCAACAAAGCCTCCTTCACTCATGCTGCCAAACATGCCCTCGTAAAACTGACTATCCTACCGATCCTTGACTTCGGCGATGTCATTTACAAAATAGCCTCCAACACTCTACTCAGCAAATTGGATGTAGTCTATCACAGTGCCATCTGTTTTGTCTCCAAAGCCCCATACACTACCCACCACTGTGACCTGTACGCTCTTGTTGGCTGGTCCTCACTACATGTTCGTCGTCAAACCCACTGGCTCCAGGCCATCTATAAATCACTGCTAGGCAAATCCCCGCCTTATCTTAGCTCATTGGTCACCATAGCAGCACCCACCCGTAGTATGCATTCCAGCAGGTATATCTCACTGGTCATTCCCAAAACCAACACCTCCTTTGGCCGCCATTCCTTCCAGTTCTCTGCTGCCAATGACTGGAACGAATTGCAAAAATCTCTGAAGCTGGAGACTCTTATCTCCCTCAATAACTTTAAGCATCAGTTGTCAGAGCACCTTACCGATCACTGCACCTGTACACAGCCCATCTGAAATTAGCCCACCCAACTACCTCATCCCTATATTGTTATTTATTTTGCTCTTTTGCACCCCAGTATCTCTATTTGCACATAATCTCTTGCACATCTAGCATTCCAGTGTTAATACTATTGTAATTATTTTGCACTATAGCCTATTTATTGCCTTACCTCCATAACTTGCTACATTTGCACACACTGTATATATATATTTCTGTTGTATTTTTGACTTTATGTTTTTTACCCCATATGTAACTCTGTGTTGTTTTTATTGCACTGCTTTGCTTTATCTTGGCCAGGTCGCAGTTGTAAATGAGAACCTGTTCTCAACTGGCTTACCTGGTTAAATAAAGGTTAAATTAAAAATAAATTAAAAAAAAGGTAACTCTGGGTCTTCCATTCCTGTGGTGGTCCTCATGAGAGCCAGTTTCATCATAGCGCTTAATGGTTTTAGCGACTGCACTTGATGAAACTTTCAAAGTTCTTGAAATTTTCCGGACTGACTGACCTTCATGTCTTAAAGTACTGATGGACTGTCGTTTCTCTTTGCTTATTTGAGCTGTTCTTACCATAATATGGACTTGGTCTTTTACCAAATAGGGCTATCTTCTGTATACCCCCCCTACCTTGTCACAACACAACTGATTGGTCAAACGCATTAAGGAAAGAAATTCAACAAATTAACTTTTAAGAAGGCACACCTGTTAATTGAAATGCATTCCAGGTGACTACCTCATGAAGCTGGTTGAGAGAATGCCAAGAGTGTGCAAAGCTGTCATCAAGGCAAAGGGTGGATATTTGAAGAATCTAAAATCTAAAATATATTTTGATTTGTTTAACACTTGTTTGGTTACTACATGATCCCTAATGTGTTATTTCATAGTTTTGATGTCTTCCCTATTATTCTACAATGTAGAAAATAGTAAAAATAAAGAAAAACCCTGGAATGAGTAGGTGTGATCCAGGCTCTGTCGTAGCCGGCCGCGACCGGGAGACCCATGGGGCGGCGCACAATTGGCCCAGCGTCGTCCAGGGTAGGGGAGGGAATGGCTGGCAGGGAGGTAGCTCAGTTGGTAGAGCATGGCGTTTGCAACGCCAGGGTTGTGGGTTCGATTCCCACGGGGGGCCAGTATAAAAAAATAAAAATAAAAATAAAAATAATAATGTATGCACTCACTAACTGTAAGTCGCTCTGGATAAGAGCGTCTGCTAAATGACTAAAATGTAAATGTAAAATGTGTCCAAACTTTCGACTGGTACTGTGTGTTATAAGTGTTAGACAGAACTTTCAAAACATTCATGTTGCCTAAGTAACCTACACATTTAAAGATATAAAAAGTAAATGCTTTTTCAACTCAATCTGACAGTCTAGGTTCATTAGGCTACAATTGCTACCCTACAACAGGGATAATTAACTAGATTCAGCCACTAGCCAATTTTTTCTTGAGAGGATGGTCAGGAGACCAGAACATAATTGCAAATAATTTGTAGATCAGATATATTTAACTAAAACATAATCATTTCAAACCTTGCTTACATTTGTATATGATCACACATATATATCTCTATTATGAGTACTTTGGAAAATATTTCCAAAATTAAAATCACTTGGAGCTGATTTGCTGGTGTTTTTACAGTCTTATGTCCAACAAATAAAATAACCCGCGGGCCAAATTCGGCCCGTGGGCCGCCAGTTGGGGAACCCTGCACTACAAGACAGTAGCCGACACATGTAGGTCAATGACTGCTGCCTACATTCGTAGTTCGGCTACTTTGGCTCCAGGACCAGATAGCGTCAGGTAGCCAAGGCAAAACGGTAAATTGGCACCGAATGGTTAACTTTATAACATTATATTACTGTTTTGGAGAATACAGCGACTACAATGTTGCAAAAAAAAGATATAGAGAACTCACCTGCGGGGCCTAGCTGTTGTTGCGCGTCCTCCCCGAAAATAAGTCTGAAGTCCAGCTCCTCATTGCCGCTAAAATTGACAGTACTCATTCGGTCTGACGAGTGGGTTTTTTGCCGTTGTTTCAAAACTGCATTCAAAATGTTCACGATATAAGGAGGAAATAATTTTTGTTTTGACTATTTATAGCAACAAGAAGCCTATCCGAAGTTGTAAATAGTTGAAGCGATTCCAAAATGCTTGTCCCCTTCAGACGACATTTATTACGACGTTATAATCTCTCGATACTTTACCAGTTCAGTTATGCAAATAAAAATGACGCATAGACAATAGTTTGTCCGTAGTTACTCTTGATGACCCATGAAGAAGCCGTCAGTCTACTCACTAAACTTCCATATTACAAACAAAGCATTGACAGACAGCTCCGTTCATGACGTCAGCTAAATCCACCACAGGCATCAGCCTGCGTACAGTAGCTGGTGAGAGAGGGTGCTGTACAGGCTACTTCACAATTATTAGAATATCAAGTCACCTGGCAAGGCAGTGTCTCTGGATACTTAAAGATAATTAGAATCAAACTGTTAAATTAAAAACAAAGAAACAATTATTGATTAAATAGCAGCCAACTCTCAAGGTACACAATCAACAGAAACGTTTATTTTGTAACAGTTAAAGAGCAACAACCAATTCATTTAGGATGAAAACAGATCAAAAGCAAGTTTTCCTAATTTTGTATGGTACCATGTGAGACAATGGTGCAATAAATACTGTCTGAGAAAATTAACTCATTATACAGTACTGCCCTCCTCTGGCAGATTTCATTACACTGTACATACACTGCTGGTCAATATGAGTAGTGCAGAAAGTTGATAAGTGGTTTTCCATTGTGACTTTACAGAAGAAAACGTTCAATATTGCAAGAGTAAGCAAAATGTGTGATTTCAAGTAGCCTGACATACTGTCATTACCCATTTGTACCCGTTTCTTCGGAAACTAATCCGATTACCAGTTTGGTTGATCAAAAACAAAAACAAATGCCCATTTAATAATCCCATGCAGAGCATGCTTTCTGCAAACCAACACCCAACAGGCTTGTTGTCCCTAAACAAAATAATCCAGGAGAAAAAATAAACAGCATTGAACGCCTTATGCTGATGTATGTTTGACTATGGGGGGGGGGGGGCTGTCAGAATATCTCAGACACTCACTGTAGGCTACTCTTGTTGCAATGTCTCAATCTCACAATAATATGGCCGCTACTGTATCAATCACTCCCCATGGTAAGAGCTGACCCCTGCTGCAAACCAGCCACCATTTAATATAAAAGGTGCATGCTGTCTTATTGCGGTTATAAAGCAGTCATTTTACACAGTTGTTACACGGTGCAGTAGTCAGGCTCTGCTTGTCTTGTGCTGTACACCATTTGGAATAGTTGGTGACCTGTTGCCTTCCGCGGCTACCTGTTGCTCTTCTGGGTTTTCAGACAGGTATCTTTTCCTGGCTCCAGAGTATGCAGTGGCGTCCTCCTCGTCTGGCGTCTTGTTGCTCTTCTCCTCCCTCTTCCTCTTGCCCACCAACCCAGAGTACTCTTCACCCGCCCGCCCCTCTGGTAGTCCTAGGACACGTAGACATACTATAGCAGAAGCCTGCTCTGCATATTTCTTTGACTTCTCCCTGCATGGATATAAAAGAGAACGTGTTATTATGTGTGAATACAGTGTAATTTAGCATTTGTATAAGTAAATAACACTGCTTTTAAACATTATTAAGTGTTATAACAGTGTTATCAAGCTTTACATTCCCAGGGTTTAACTTGGTCACAAATATAAATACAACGAATTAAGCCTTTTGTGAACTAACACTCGCACTTGAAAATGCGCATATTGTTTTTATGCGGAATCTTGCATATTCGTATGAGAATCTGTCGCCAATTAGATGGAAACCTAGCTATTAACTGTGATATGTAGTTGTCCCACCTAGCTATCTTAAGGTGAATGCACTAATAACTTAAGGTGAACACTTTCACTAATAACTCACCACAGAGTGGATCTGTACTTTTTCCCTGTCATCGTTACTATGGATTGGAACGCCCGGTCTTGAGAGCGCTGTACCTGAAAACATCATACACAATGCATTTAGTTAGAAATCAATGCACATAGGCACACTACACATAAATGCATTCTGGTTTTGAGAACTTGTATGTTAAAAGACCATTGTTAATCTAAAGTGGTCATTTTACCGTCTCATAACGTGGTTGCTCCAAGTTCTCCTTGCGGCTCCATTCCAGCAGGAACATCTTAGGGCTGAACTCTCCAGGGTACTCCCTCCTGACACACAAATATCACACTCCCATCAATATATGTACAGTCATAATAATATGCGCAATATGTAATATTCACAGTCATAAATTACAGGACCTCCCACTACCTGCCTACACAACTCAACTAGTGACTTACTAGACATAAAACAATGGTCTTAAAAGTGCACTATGCAGAAATCGTTCCACCGTTTCCTGGTTGCTGAAATTCTAATAGTTTTGTGACAAAACAAGTAGTCATCGTGTAGAGAATCATTGTACCATCTAAACCGCTGTGACATACAGTACCAGTCAAGAGTTTAGACACACCTACTCATTCAAGGGTTTTTCTTTATTTTTACTATTTTCTACTTTGTAGAATAGTGAAGACATCAAAACTATGAAATAACACATATGGAATCATGTAGTAACCAAAAAAGTGTTAAACAAATCAAAATATATTTTATATTTGAGATTCTTCAAATAGTCACCCTTTGCCTTGATGACAGCTTTGCATACGCTTGGCATTCTCTCAACCAGCTTCATGAGGTAATCACCTGGAATGCATTTCAATTAACAGGTGTGCCTTGTTAAAAGTTAATTTGTGTACTGTATCTTTTCCATAACCAAAATAATTGTATTTTCTGCTGTTTGAAGCTGGTGTACAAAACTGACAGTAAAATATGCAAAAACTAAACTTAAGAACGGGAAGCATAAAAATAGTGCACATAGAACAGATCTACTGCTTCTTAGAATTGCTTTCATCAGTCCTATTGCCTCTTCCATCACTCCTATTAGCCAACGTACAATCATTGTAAAACAAAATGGACGACCTACGATCAAGGATATCCTACCAACAGGAAATTTAAAACTGTAATATCTTATGTTTCACCGAGTCGAGGCTAAACAACAACATGGATAACATACAGCTGGCGGGATATATACGCTACATCGGCAGGATAGAACAGCTGACTCCGGTAAGACAAGTGGTGGCGGTTTGTGTATATTTGTAAACAACAGCTGGTGCACGAAATCTAATATTAAGGAAGTCTCAAGGTTTTGCTCACCTGAGGTTGAGTATCTCATGATAAGCTGTAGACCACACTATTTACCAAGAGAGTTTTCATCTATATTTTTGGTAGCTGTCCATTTACCACCACAAACCGATGCTGGCACTAAGACTGCACTCAATGAGCTGTTTAAGGCCATAAGAAAACAGGAAAACGCTCATCCAGAGGCAGCACGCCTAGTGGCCGGGGACTTTAATGCAGGGAAACTTACATCGGTTCTACCTCATTTCTACCAGCATGTTAAATGTGCAACCAGAGGAAAAAAAATTCTAGACCACCTTTACTCCACACACAGAGACGCATACAAAGCTCTCCCTCGCCCTCCATTTGGCAAATCTGACCATAATTCTATCCTCCTGATTCCTGCTTATAAGCACCAGTGACTCGCTTAATAAGGAAGTGGTCAGATGACGCAGATTCTAAGCTACAGGACTGTTTTGCTAGCACAGACTGGAATATGTTCCAGTCACTGACTTCATCAATAAGTGCATCGATGACGTCGTCCCCACTATGACCGTATGTACAGTGGGGAGAACAAGTATTTGATACACTGCCGATTTTGCAGGTTTTCCTACTTACAAAGCATGTAGAGGTCTGTAATTTTTTTTAAATCCAGAAAATCACATTGTATGATTTTTAAGTAATTAATTTGCATTTTATTGCATGACATAAGTATTTGATACATCAGAAAAGCAGAACTTCATATTTGGTACAGAAACCTTTGTTTGCAATTACAGAGATCATACATTTCCTGTAGGTCTTGACCAGGTTTGCACACACTGCAGCAGGGATTTTGGCCCACTCCTCCATACAGACCTTCTCCAGATCCTTCAGGTTTCGGGGCTGTCGCTGGGCAATACGGACTTTCAGCTCCCTCCAAAGATGTTCTATTGGGTTCAGGTCTGGAGACTGGCTAGGCCACTCCAGGACCTTGAGATGCTTCTTACGGAGCCACTCCTTAGTTGCCCTGGCTGTGTGTTTCGGGTCGTTGTCATGCTGGAAGACCAAGCCACGACCCATCTTCAATGCTCTTACTGAGGGAAGGAGGTTGTTGGCCAAGATCTCGCGATACATGGCCCCATCCATCCTCCCCTCAATACGGTGCAGTCGTCCTGTCCCCTTTGCAGAAAAGCATCCCCAAAGAATGATGTTTCCACCTCCATGCTTCACTGTTGGGATGGTGTTCTTGGGGTTGTACTCATCCTTCTTCTTCCTCCAAACATGGCGAGTGGAGTTTAGACCAAAAAGCTCTGTTTTTGTCTTATCAGACCACATGGCCTTCTCCCATTCCTCCTCTGGATCATCCAGATTGTCATTGGCAAACTTCAGACGGGCCTGGACATGCGCTGGCTTGAGCAGGGGGACCTTGCGTGCGCTGCAGGATTTTAATCCATGACGGCGTAGTGTGTTACTAATGGTTTTCTTTGAGACTGTGGTCCCAGCTCTCTTCAGGTCATTGACCAGGTCCTGCCGTGTAGTTCTGGGCTGATCCCTCACCTTCCTCATGATCATTGATGCCCCACGAGGTGAGATCTTGCATGGAGCCCCAGACCGAGGGTGATTGACCGTCATCTTGAACTTCTTCCATTTTCTAATAATTGCGCCAACAGTTGTTGCCTTCTCACCAGCTGCTTGCCTATTGTCCTGTAGCCCATCCCAGCCTTGTGCAGGTCTACAATTTTATCCCTGATGTCCTTACACAGCTCTCTTGTCTTGGCCATTGTGGAGAGGTTGGAGTCTGTTTGATTGAGTGTGTGGACAGGTGTCTTTTATACAGGTAACGAGTTCAAACAGGTGCAGTTAATACAGGTAATGAGTGGAGAACAGGATGACTTCTTAAAGAAAAACTAACAGGTCTGTGAGAGCCGGAATTCTTACTGGTTGGTAGGTGATCAAATACTTATGTCATGCAATAAAATGCTAATACATTTCTTAAAAATCATACAATGTGATTTTCTGGATTTTTACAGACCTCTACATGCTTTGTAAGTAGGAAAACCTGCAAAATCGGCAGCGTATCAAATACTTGTTCTCCCCACTGTACATACCCCAACCAGAAGCCATGGATTACAGGCAACATCCGCACTGAGCTAAAGGGTAATAATAATAATAATAATAATAAGCCATTTAGCAGACGCTTTTATCCAAAGCGATTTACAGTCATGTGTGCATACATTTTTACGTATGGGTGGTCCCGGGGATCGAACCCACTACCCTGGCGTTACAAGCGCCATGCTCTACCAATTGAGCTACAGAGGACCACGAGAGCTGCCACTTTCAAGGAGTGGGACTCTAACCCGGATGCCCTCCGACGAACCATCAAACAGGCAAAGCGTCAATACAGGACTAAGATTGAATCGTACTACACCGGCTCCGATGCTCGTCAGATGTGGAAGGGTTTGCAAACTATTACAGACTATAAAGGGAAGCACAGCCGCGAGCTGCTTAGTGACACGAGACTACCAGATGAGCTAAATCACTTCTATGCTTGCTTCGAGGCAAGCAACACTGAAGCATGCATGAGAGCATCAGCTGTTCCGGATGACTATGTGAGCACGCTCTCTGTAGCCAATGTGAGTAAGACTTTTAAGCAGGTCAACATTCACAAGACCGCAGGGCCAGACGGATGGCCAGGACGCGTACTCCGAGCATGCGCTGACCAACTGGCAAGTGTCTTCACTGACATTTTCAACATGTCCCTGACTGAGTCTGTAATACCAACATGTTTCAAGCAGACCACCATAGTCCCTGTGCCCAAGAACACAAAGATAACCTGCTTAAATGACTACCGACCCGTAGCACTCACGTCTGTAGCCATGAAGTGCTTTGAAAGGCTGGTCATGGCTCACATCAACACCATTATCCCTGAAACCATAGTCCCACTATCCCTGAAACCCTAGACCCACTCCAATTTGCATACCGCCCCAACAGATCCACAGATGATGCAATCTCTATTGCACTCCACACTGCCCTTTCCCACCTGGACAAGAGGAACACCTACGTGAGAATGCTATTCATTGACTACAGCTCAGCGTTCAACACCATAGTGCCCTCAAAGCTCATCACTAAGCTAAGGACTCTGGGACTAAACACCTCCCTCTGCAACTGGATCCTGGACTTCCTGACGGGCCGTCCCCAGGTGGTAAGGGTAGGTAACAACACATCTGCCATGCTGATCCTCAACACGGGGGCCCCTCAGGGGTGTATGCTAAGTCCCCTCCTGTACTCTGCATGGCCAGGCACGACTCCAACACCATCATTATGTTTGCTGATAACACAACAGTGGTAGGCCTGATCACCAACAACGATGAGACAGCCTATAGGGAGGAGGTCAGAGACCTGGCCGTGTGGTGCCAGGATAACAACCTCCCCCTCAACGTGATCAAGACAAAGGAGATGATTGTGGACTACAGGAAAAAAAAGAGGACTGAGCACACCCCCATTCTCATCCACAGGGCTGTAGTGGAACAGGTTGAGAGCTTCAAGTTCCTTGGTATCCACATCACCAACAAACTATCATGGTCCAAACACACCAAGACAGTCGTGAAGAGGGCACGACAAAGCCTATTCCCCCTCAGGAGACTGAGGCATGGGTCCTCAGATCCTCAAAAAGTTATACAGCTGCACCATCGAGAGCATCCTGACTGGTTGCATCACTGCCTGGTATGGCAACTGCTTGGCCTCCGACCGCAAGGCACTACAGAGGGTAGTACGTACGGCCCAGTATATCACTGGGGCCAAGCTTCCTGCCATCCAGGACCTCTATACCAGGCGGTGTCAGAGGAAGGCCCTAAAAATTGTCAAAGACTCCAGCCACCCTAGACATAGACTGTTCTTTCTGCTACCACACGGCAAGCGATACCAGAGTGCCAAGTCTATGTCCAAAAGGCTTCTTAACAGCTTCTACCCCCAAGCCATATGACTCCTGAACAGCTAATCACAGCTACCCAGATCTTTTACGCTGCTGCTACTCTCTGTTTATTATCGATGCATAGTCATTTTAACTCTACCCACGTGTACATATTACCTCAATTACCTCGACTAACCTGTGCCCCTGCACATTGACTCTGTACCAGTAACCCCTGTATATAGCCTCCCTACTGTTATTTTATTTTACTGCTGCTCTTTAATTATTTTTTACTTAACACTTATTTTTCTTAAACTGCATTGTTGGTTAAGGGCTTGTAAGTAAGCATTTCACTGTATTCGGCGCATGTGGCAAATAAAAATGGATTTGATTCAATGAGAATAACAGATCTATAAATTACATTTCTATGCGAACTTGGTCAGGTCGCCCAAAAAGTTACATATTGTAGCTTTAATATCTATCCTATACAGTGAGGGAAAAAAGTATTTGATCCCCTGCTGATTTTGTACGTTTGCCCACTGACAAAGACATGATCAGTGAGATATTTGAACAGTGAGAGACAGAATAACAACAACAAAATCCAGAAAAACACATGCAAAAATGTTATAAATTGATTTGCATTTTAATGAGGGAAATAAGTATTTGACCCCTCTGCAAAACATGACTTAGTACTTGGTGGCAAAACCCTTGTTGGCAATCACAGAGGTCAGACGTTTCTTGTAGTTGGCTACTAGGTTTGCACACATCTCAGGAGGGATTTTGTCCCACTCCTCTTTGAAGATCTTCTCCAAGTCATTAAGGTTTCGAGGCTGATGTTTGGCAACTCGAACCTTCAGCTCCTTACACAGATTTTCTATGGGATTAAGGTCTGGAGACTGGCTAGGCCACTCCAGGACCTTAATGTGCTACTTCTTGAGCCACTCCTTTGTTGCCTTGGCCGTGTGTTTTGGGTCATTGTCATGCTGGAATACCCATCCACGACCCATTTTCAACGCCCTGCATGGAGTCTTGCATGGAGCCCCAGGCCGAGAGAGATTGACAGTCGTGTGTTTCTTCCATTTGCGAATAATCACACCAACTGTTGTCACCTTCTCACCAAGCTGCTTGGCGATGGTCCAGCCTTGTGTAGGTCTACAATCTTGTCCCTGACATCCTTGGAGAGCTCTTTGGTCTTGGCCATGGTGGAGAGTTTGGAATCTGATTGCTTCTGTGGACAGGTGTCTTTTATACAGGTAACAAACTGAGATTAGGAGCACTCCCTTTAAGAGTGTGCTCCTAATCTCAACTCGTTATCTGTACAAAAGACACCTGGGAGCCAGAAATCTTTCTGATTGAGAGGGGGTCAAATACTTATTTCCCTCATTAAAATGCAAATCAATTTATAACATTTTTGACATGCGTTGTTCTGGATTTTTTTGTTGTTATTCTGTCTCTCACTGTTCAAATAAACCTACCATTAAAATTATAGACTGATCATTTCTTTGTCAGTGGGCAAACGTACAAAATCAGCAGGGGATCAAATCCTTTTTTCCCTCACTGTATGCCTTAAACATCATCCACCAGACTGAGGGTAGTGCTGCTGTAACCTGATGAGAGATGTGGAAGAGGAGTTCCGAATGGACTTAGAACGAACCGTTCAAATTTGACACGCATTGTGGTGACATCACCATCTAGAACAGGGTGGTCAGGGTGATTGTGGTTGGTTTGGATGGCTTCCCTTCTGGCTTGTAGTTCTGCCTGGGTCTTCTTATAGTATTCCTGCAGCCCATATCCCTCACTGGAAAACACAGGTGTACAGTTAAATACCCAAACATCAAACTTGAGTACCAATACTACAATGTTTGAGTACTTATTACCAAAAAGGTTCACTAAAAGAATAATATATGAAATATAACTACATTTACTAGGAAATTAACTAGAATACTGGAATTCACAGTTCAAGTTCTCTGACATCATGATTCAAAAGACATGTACCAGATCTCTTCGTTGGTTTGGGCAGATTTGAGTTGCTTCCCCAGTGGAGACTCCACCTTATCCCTCAGCATCTGACAGAGGCAGTACTTGGTGTTGAAGGCATGGTTGTCATAGCGGATGGCCTACAAATACAAAAAGCACCTACATTTCTTAATTGGCTTCTAACATGACACAATTTATCATATGCTTGGTAAAGTTGCCATATAGCAAGTCATCTCTGATTTATGTCCCTGTAGTTTGAGATTGCGTCATTATCAGATCAAAAGACAAGCCTTGGATTACCTAGGTAACTTTCCTATGTCATACCACAATATGTCAATCTACAATATGACAGTGATAGTTGAGTTTGGCGTTTTAACACAGTAGGTCTCCTGCAGAGTGAGGTAAGGTGGACGTAGGGCGGTGGACTCACGTATTTGAGGTACTCCTCCATGACCTCCTCCACAGACAGCAGTCCCTGACTGCGGAACACTGAGGGGTTCCACATAGCTGCCCTGGCAACCATCACCGAGGACGCCCCGGTGGCCTTCCGGAAGTCCTCGATGTCAGCGTGGGCTTTGACCCGGTCCAGAGAACCTCCGCTAAACAAGACACAGTAAGTGGCAAGGACAGTTAGTCACAACCATAGAGATGAATCATTGATTTATCTCCGTGTTCACAACACGTTTGAGAGAGACAGAGCGACTCACTTAGCAATGACAGGAATGGACACCGCCTCAGCTATAGCCTGGATGAAGTCACAGTGAACAGGGTGTCTTGGTCTTTCATCTTTTAACCTGAGGAAGTAGAGGCAGTCAAAAATTAATTTGGATATGCAAAACCAAAGAAAAGAAAATGAGCCACAGAAAGAGTTGGGTCTCTATAAATCAGTTGATTTACACAAAATCAAGCATCTAAAATCAGATGAATGCAAAATACAATATATATAGAATAGTATGTGGACACCCCATCAAATGAGTGGATTCGGCCATTTCAGCCACATCCGTTGCTGACAGGTGTATCAAATCGAGCACACAGCCATGCAATCGCCATAGACAAACATTGGCAGTAGAATGGCCTTACTGAAGAGCTCAGTGACTTTCAACTTGGCACCGTCATAGGATGCCACCTTTCCAACAAGTCAGTTCGTCAAATTTCTGCCCTGCTAGAGCTGCCCCGGTCACCTATAAGTTCTGTTATTGTGAAGTGAAAACATCTAGAAGCAACAACGGCTCTGCCGCAAAGTGGTAGGTCACACAAGCTCACAGAACGGGACCGCCGCGTGCTGAAGCGCGTAAAAATCGTCTGTCATCGGCTGCAACACTCACTACAGATTTCCAAACAGCTTCTGGAAGCATCAGCACAAGAACTGTTCGTTGGGAGCTTCATGGTCAAGCAGCCGCACACAAGCCTAAGATCACCATGCGCCATGCCAAGCGTCAGCTGGAGTGATGTTAAGCTTGCAGCCATTGGACTCTGGAGCAGTGGAAATGCGTTCTCTGGAGTGATGAATCACACTTCACCATCTGGCAGTCTGACGGACGAATCTGGGTTTGGCGGATGCCAGGAGAACGCTACCTGCCCCAATGCATAGTGCCAACTGTAAAGTTTGGTGGAGGAGGAATAATGGTCTTGAGCTATTTTTCATTGTTCGGACTAGGCCCCTTAGTTCCAGTGAAGGGAAATCTTAACGCTACAGCATACAATGACATTCTAGACAATTCTGTGCTTCCAACTTTGTGGCAACAGTTGGGGGAAGGCCCTTTCCTGTTTCAGCATGACAATGCTCCCGTGCACAAAGCGAGGTCCATACAGAAATGGTTTGACGAGATCAGTATGGAAGAACTTTACTGGCCTGCACAGAGCCCTGACCTCAACCCCATTGAACACCTTTGGGATGAATTGGAATGCCGACTGCGAGCCAGGCCTAATCGCCCAACATCAGTGTCCGATTTCACTAATATTCTTGTGGCTGAATGGAAGCACGTCCCTGCAGCAACGTTCCAACATCTAGTGGAAAGCCTTCCCAGAAGAGTGGAGGCGGTTATAGCAGCAAAGGGGGGACCAACTCCATATTAATGCCCATGATTTTGGAATGAGATGTTCGACAAGCAGGTGTCCACATACTTTTGGTCATGTAGTGTATATATGGATGATAAGAACAGGACTTTACCTGCCATGGACAGCAATAGCTGCCACACCTGTGTTCTCAATTCTCTTAACCAGACTAAGAGTATCTTCCACCTGAACACACACATAAACACAGGGGTCAGTCAGTCTGCCTCACAAGTACAATTTTAATGGCGGATGTAATCTTTAACAAGTGAGGTCAAAAGACTAATGAATTTGGCTCAAAACACATAACACCTATCTAATTGCTGTAGAAACGGCATTGTCCTTTTAAACTTACTGTGGCCAATATTCTGATTTTACACGTCACTGGTTTGGACACTCCTTTCACAAGTGTTCTAAGAATCTAGAAAAAGAGAGATGAATGAAAATTTGTTTTTTTATTTGTCTACAGTGCTCTATTCAATTATTCAATTAGATTGAGCTTACTGATCATTTGTGGGGGGGGGGCGAAGATTGACTACTCACCGCTTCGATTTTGTCGGGGTCTGAGAGCAGAGCAGCTCCCATCCCACCCTGCAGGAGATACAGAGAAGCGAGGGGTCAGCAGACAGTCACCTCAGTGTGAACATTATATTAGGTCTGAACTGACTGACCATTCATTGACTGTTTGTTGGTTGCTGACTGTGTCACTCATAGCCCACCTTAGTAGAGTATTCCTTAGGACAGCCCATGTTCACATCGATGGCAGCCACATCATTCTCCCTACACATTACAAAGAGGAATATATAAAAAAAAACAGGTGCCAAGTGGCAATAAGGCTTTCCTTTTTATTTGTGAGGTAGAACTAGGGTTGCAAAATTCCAGGAACTTTCAATAAATTCCCTGGTTTTCCAGAAATCCTGGTTGGAGGCCTCAGGATTTCCTGCTTATTCCCTCCTGAATCCGGGAATCTCCAACCGGGATTTCGGGAAAACCAGGGAATTTATTGAAAGTTCCTGAAATTTTGCAAACCTAGGTAGAACAGATTGTAGTGCCTCTCAACCTACACCTCAGTTGCTGACAAAATATGCTTACATGTTCTTCCTATATACCAGTGGAAATGAAACAGAAAGAATAGATGGACAACAGAAACACAGTGTTCAAGACTCACACTAGTCGCGCCACAATTAGTGCTCTGTCTGGGTCCGCAGTTCCCTGTAGATACAGTAAGAGGCACAGTCGTGTTGGTCCCATCATTGACATGTTTAATAAATAAGGACATGAGTCCTGTCTATGTAAAATATTGACTTCAATAGCACCCCCTCCCAATTACTCTAATGAAACATTGCAGACAGTGAAGGCTCTCGTGTGTAGCCTACCATCTGGAAGACAACATGGTCTTTCTCCTTTTCGCAGGTCCTGAACATCACTCTCTCATCAGGAGCCACGAAATCCACAGTCTCCAAGACCTCTGCAAATCACACACGACACACACACACACACTAGCATCTCACAGTGACAGTTATTGCAACAACGGTAATCAAAGGACTGTAGTAGGGTAGGTGAGACAAACCTACCATTGACAACTCTCTGACACTGTGCCATTTTGATGTCAATCAGCTCCTACAAAACATTTTTAAAAAATGGATTGAACACAGTAATCAAAGACAACATTTTCACCAGATATGTTGACAGTCAATCGCCCCAAAGCCATAAAATGCATATAATGAAGCACACCTCCTCCATTGACAGATTTACCTCAGAGTACACAATATCAGCACCATAATCCAGGGACAGCAGTCTCATTGGTAAGGTGCCAACGCGCACCATAGGAGCCAGTGCATTTACATTGCGGAAACACAGTCTACCCACTGTATTGGCCGTCATATTTTCTTTATTCGCCTGGTTCAAATGGAAACAGAAAACAGGCAACGCTATGAGAACAAGCTGTCCATGTCCTTAGTCTCTTCTTGGTGAAGATGTTAGGTTATATGAAGGAATCAACAACGAATGGTGGGTGTAATGCTATACGAATCTGTGTTAATAACAGCATTGCTTTAGCCAAAGACAATTTTAGCTGCGTTGACAAACATGTTTGGTGTCGCTGTTCGCTTGTGTGCAACCAGAGAAACGTGTAGCTAAGTGGCAGATATAACGTAATGCTGGTCATATAATTGGAGGACACACATAATCAAAATAACTCACCGTCATTTACAGAAAGTACATTAAAGTGGTCTTCATGTAATGCTCTGAAACGCGTTGACTCTACTTCCTGTTTGAAACCTTGCATCATCAAACCTCGCCGATTTGGTATAGAAATACACTGCATAGAACAGACAAATCCACTAAGAGTAATGCTGTTCAAAACATAGTAGTCCCTGGTGTGTTGTGTGCTGCATACCTGACTGTACCAGCCGTGTAAACCAGGTGAACCTAAAACACATTATAAGCTATAATATTTTTCACAACCGGCCGTGATTGGGAGTCCCATAGGGCAGCGCACAATTGGCCCACCGTCGTCCGGGTTTGGCCGGTGTAGGCTGTCATTGTAAATAAGAATTTGTTCTTAACTGACTTGCCTAGTTAAATAAAGGTAAAATAAAAAAATAAAACATTTTTTAAAGCCACATATAAATACTTTTTTTAATCTTTCTCTCTGGCTGGCAGTTACCGGTACATTATTGGCACATTTAAACAGTTGAATACTTTATAGTGTGTGCAACATTATGGTAAATGATGATGGCAATGAAACAAAGCAGACAAAGCATGAAGTCATTCATTTCCAAAAGGTATTTGATTTATTGTGGTGTTATTGTTATTTTCTCATTTACAAAAAAGTGCACTAAAATACATTCCAGTTAACATTCCAAGTAGAGAACCCATTGTAAACACCTGATGCTTTACAAATAATTTACAGTGTAAAATCTCTTCATATGCTCTAGAAATCTGAACTAAGATGGATATAAAGTAGTAATAAAACTTGCATAAGCACTGTGTTTTACCTGACTGGCTTAATGATCATGGCAGCTGTTGGAGAGACAACTCAGACTCATGTTGTACTAACAAACTATATCCTAATCCTACATCATTATCTGGTTATTGGAATGAAATATGTTCCTTGAGTAATGTGTGGTTTCAAGTACAGTATCCATCTATCTAGTACAATACAGTATATATCTATCAATCTAGGCTACTTAAAATGTATGTTCATTTCAAAAGAAATACAACATATCATGAGTTTCTTTTTACAGTAACAGTCAAGGGCCTGGCCATTTGAAGAACACAATAGCAGTTAAAGAGTTCTGTTTGGGGAAGAGAAATGGAATGGCAGTACAGTGCTCCACTGGAAAAGCAAAGGCCTTTTGTATATTTTGGTCAGGTTACCAGCACAACATTTAGTTTTAAGTGTGGTAGAGAATAAAAAATAAAATAAGTTAACTTGATATTAGAATCTTAGTTTAGAAACAAGCATTAGAAAAGTGCAGCAAGCATTTTGTGAGCAGTGTGAGCAGTTTTACTTCCATATAACGCTGGTGTAAATTGGAGTTTGGGTCATTAAGTCAGCTGTGAACTTTACAGTTGTGTGTATTTATAGTATATGACATATAATCAGTAGTGTAAAAGGTAATGGCAAGAGTTAAACAAACTAAGTACTGTAAAAACGTAGTGACCCTCAACTATCAACTACAACCATCTATCATTCAGCAGTATATAATCAGAACACCTTTGTTGTTGGCTGCTGTTGGCTAAAGAGATTAATTTCCAAAGGATTCCAGTCAAAGTCTCTGAGGTCTTTGTTCAGATAGTTCTGAATATGTTCACAAATCTGAGGAAGTCATGTCATGTGGCAAATTAACAACTGGCAAGAAGCAGAATATGGAAGACCACAGTGCTTTTCAAATTCTCATAAGGAACACCCAAAGCAAAGCAAAATCCAAATTACAATAATAGGTAAGATACATTTTTGTTAATAAGGTACACAATTTCCCCTATAAGGCACAATGATACACAGTCAATCTTAGATCAATTAAAACCAAAAATACTGCCAATGTTGAAAAGTTACAGAAAAGGCTCAAATACTTCCTTAGGGCATATGAAGTCTGTTTCAAAATGTGATACTGTTGGCATTAGCTTGTTGTACTTGACGACTTAGTACAAAAACAAAATAATACAAATTTGCAAGTGGCCCATGCATCAAAACGCAGGCAATTCCACTTAGCTGTAAAGAAATGGATATGAGTCTCAGGTGACCAGACACCAGACAAGGGGCTCCACTAAAAGGAACGGACCGTGTCTGTACAGTGACCGTGTCTGTACAGTGACGGAATATACAAAAAGAAAAAGACTTCAGAAGGCAAAAAGAGTTTAAGACTTCCCAGATAGAGTGTCGGAAGATTTGTCGGGCCATTCTTCGATCGGACTGATCTCGATGGGGTCGAACTGGGGGAAGACCACGAAACACAGCCTCTGTGCCACATAGGTCGCTGACTCTGTGAGAAAACAGGTCCCACGTTTAGCATCACAAAAAAGTGTCTGACCAGACCACTAACGTAGTATTCCTTTTAAATGCCATGTATCTGGGTCTACTTAAATAAAGAATGATTTATCACTTGTTATATGTAGGATTTAGGGAGTTTGAATACCATTAAATATATGTGGTTGAATTCAGAAATTCAGATATTTTGGGGGGCAAAGAAAGAGGCCAGGATTACTAAAACAAACATGTATTTGCAGGACTCAAGAGGACACTCACCGATGAAGTTATAGATACACTTTGGCTTGGCTTTCCAGTGCACCCCCAGGAAGTAGACTGGTACACCAGTGAGCATGATGACCAGCCCAACACCACACACTACAGGCTCAGAGTACAGGCTGAAGCCCAGTAACAGGGCCCAGAACATCAGGTAGGTGATAGGGACAAGTAGGTTTACCTGATGAGGAGGGATGAGAACAGATTTGTTTTTATAACGAAGAGAGTGTCACATGATGTCTCACCTTCCAATTAATCACCCTAGTGGGGAGGACAGAGGAAAATAGCTGCTTCTACTCTGTTTTCAACAGTTGATGAGAACAGGTTCACTGTGTTTCTGTAGTTTCCTCTTATTTGTCAATTACTGGGTCAATCATTTATCTGAGAGGGGCCATGATTGAACCATGCCTGGATTAATAATACCTTAATTGGTCTGTAAAGTTTGGGCTTCTTCCATCGGTAGTAGAGCAGGCCTGCGATGGTGACTCCATAGGAGAGGTAGTTGATGAAGGACACATAGTTGATCAGGTTGTGTGTCTCTCCTATACACAGGATTACAATGGTGGCAGTACACTGAAAGTCAGAGAGAGAGAGAAAGAGAGAGAGAGAGAGAGAGAGAGAGAGAGAGAGAGAGAGAGAGAGAGAGAGAGAGAGAGAGAGAGAGAGAGAGAGAGAGAGAGAGAGAGAGAGAGGGGCCATTATTGAAGACATAAGGTAGAGGGGTATAGGACCTGCATGTTGGCCACTGAGTGTTGTTTGAGAAAAAAACATACAGTAAAGACGTAGTAGTGTTAGGCAGTCTTACACAGCAGAGGAGAGCAGGGATGGGGGTGCAGTTCTTAAAGTGGATCATGGCCAGCAGGCTGGGTAGATGTCCCTCTCTGGCCCCAGAGAAACACAATCTAGAAAGACAAATAAAACATAGAGGGCTTATAGACCCATGTACAATCATTTAATTTACTTAAAAATCATGCACACGCCTCCGTTTCTATGGCTGTGTCTCAATCCAAAAGCAGTATCCTTGTGAATTGAATCACAGCCAGCCTAGAGGACATCTTCCCCAGGGTTGACCCCCTCACCTAGAAGATGTGAAGAGGTAGCCGTTGATGCCTCCAAACGTAGACAAGGCTACAGAGATGGGCATAATGACAGAGAACATCCCCAGGAGCTTCTCTCCAAATGTCTGCAGCAGAACAAGAAGGTTTACATTTAGGACTCAATACAAGCCAGGGATAACTCTTGATGTACAGCAAGTATTTTTTTGAAAATGATTAAAGGGCATCTCTATGTGAACATGCATTGAGTTGAACATATATTAAAGGTCAATGAATCAAATAATGACACCATTAAAGTACCAGTACGCCAGGAGGTTTCTGTCATGTTACAAAGCAAAGCCAACAGTGTTACTCACGACGGCCACAGCGTTGGATGAGAGCAGCTCCTCGGGTGACATGGCGGAGAAGTAGGCGATGTTGGTGAGCGTGTACACAAAGGTCACCAATGGGATAGAGATGTAAATGGCACGAGGTAGGTTCCTGATGAGGTAATCCATACAAAACACAAACTACTGATGAGGTCATCCACACGGTACACAAACTACTGATGAGGTCATCCACACGGTACACAAACTACCGATGAGGTCAACCACATGGTACACAAACTACTGATGAGGTCATCCACACGGTACACAAACTACCGATGAGGTCATCCACACGGTACACAAACTACCGATGAGGTCAACCACATGGTACACAAACTACTGATGAGGTCATCCACACGGTACACAAACTACCGATGAGGTCATCCACACGGTACACAAACTACCGATGAGGTCATCCACACGGTACACAAACTACTGATGAGGTCATCCACACGGTACACAAACTACCGATGAGGTCATCCAACGGTACACAAACTACCGATGAGGTCATCCAACGGTACACAAACTACCGATGAGGTCATCCACAAGGTATACAAACTACCGATGAGGTCATCCACATGGTACACAAACTATCGATGAGGTCATCCACACGGTACACAAACTACTGATGAGGTCATCCACGCGGTACACAAACTACTGATGAGGTCATCCACGCAGTACACAAACCATTGATGAGGTAATCTACACTGTATACTGTACAAACCATGCAATCAACACACAGTCTCATAAATCTTGCATTGTTGGGAAAATAAGAAGGCAGCTGATATGCAAAATATAACTCTATAGAATGTAAAATTGAACTATATCACTTTTCTTTCATTGATATACTACCATAACATCCCAACATACTGTGCATCACTCCACAATGCTTGCTTTCATGCATTCACAGCCAGACTGCATATACAGTACACAGCATCGGATTGATAAATTAAAATAGAATAGAATAGAACGCAAAGGAAAATAATGTTCGGTGAACCAGATGCTCACCGTCGTGGTTCAACCACTTCCTCTGTGACATAGTTCAGGAAGTTCCATCCACTGAAGGCGAATGAGGCCTGGAGGAAAGCCAGAGCGATCTGCCCAACCGAGGGCGTCATGCTGAACTCAAAGGCAACCTGAGGCGTCAGTCCCTCGTAGTTACCTGGAGAAGTACCAATTCACCATCAATGTCTTTGGGGTTGTTTTAGGGAAATAGCATGATATTCTCTTTGATCATTAAAAACATCTTACATGGGTAAATATCACAGACGCGCAACGTCCTATTAGTTTGTTTAAGGTGCTATTGACCTTCGGCACCTGGGTCATGTTCAGTAGGCACAAAAACGAAGAAAGCAGTCTGAAACGGGGAGGTACTATCTGAACTTGCCAAATAAGAAACCTTAGTTTTCAGTTGCAAAACGTCTTGCATGACCCAGGATTGCTATAATGAAAACCATTCTAGAGAGAGGGTGAGTGTGTGTGTGTCTCACCCTTGCAGATCTGCACCAAGCCGACAACTATGATGAGACCCAGGGCCGCCAGCTTCCCCACCGTGAAAACATCCTGGATCCTGGTGGCCATACGCACACTGGAACAGTTCACCCAGGTCAGGAACACTGCAGACACAGACAAACGCATGCACACACACGCACAAATACTTTAAAGTAACTGTCCAGTGAAAATCTGACTTTTAAAACTTAATATTCTGTTAACTTATACCCAAATAATGTTGTTGACTCGTCCTATACTCGTATTTGTGGCCAAAGCAAAATTGGAGAAAAAACACTTAAAAAACCCCACCTCAAGCTTGTATCTCAAAAATGCTTGCTATTTCCTCATAGAGGATGATGTCATCCTCCTTAGGAGGATGAGCTGGCCAATCAGCAGTCTACTAGCATTCATATTTTTTATGATCGGTATACGGCCACACCATTCTGTTATTGGGGTACGCCCACACCATTCCAACACAGAAAAGCTGCTTTTTAACATACTTAATAAATACACATTTGGAAAGAAAACTATTGCACTCATATTGAAATTAATTATAGGTCATATTTCATAGAAATCTGGAAACACTGGACAGTTACTTTAAGGCAAGCATTTAACTGAGAAAAACGAAACACTATTTAAACCCAGGTATAGTAGCCTAAGCAAGTTACATACAATGATTAGTCAGAAGTCATGTTTGTCCTCACATAGGGGAGCTCTTGCCCAATCGGAATGTGGCATTAGGGATGCCAGCCAAGCCGTGAGGTGCACAGTAATGTGACATGTTCTCTCCCAGTCATTCAGGGCTCACGCCTAGGTACATGGTGCTGGTGGGGCGGCAGCGGCCTAGCAGTTGCCATGGCAGACCGGAATGTGGGAAATGGTAAGGCAAAGGGGTGGACATGATTGTTTCACCTCATCCATCACTGTCATTGGCTTGCCTCTCTTTCTCATGGTGGCCTGGCTCTTACACACAAAGGGTAGGTGTCAAGGCCCCCAAAACAAACCGCTTCCGATGCAACAGAACAAAACCCAGAGAGGACAGGCAGGCAGGTCCCTGAAGAGGCTGAGAGAAAGCTCACGTTTTCTCCAGATCGTTGGCATCCAGTCCCCCAAAAAACAAGTGAGAATAATGGCCCCTAAAAGCAGGGATCGCACTAAAAAACCTGTTGTTTCACCTCATGGGCCACAATGCTGTTGGCTTGTTGGCTTTTCCGCAGCTCAATCATGGTACAATGGGGGTTTTGTGTGTTCTTCTCTACTTCATGGGGTTCAGTGGAGGTACAGTGGAGGTCCCCTCAAGCTTGGTGCCAAGTAATTAGTAATACTAGCATGTCCAAATTGTAGATAGAGTGAGGGGTGCAACCCAGTGAAAAGCAATACACAAATCACAGGCGACAAAATTGGCTCTAAGTTCAGCGAATGGGACAGACACTGTACTTGACATTGAATTTAAGTCCACGTTCCCTCAGGTTCACAAAACTGGTTGCAATTACATCATTCGGATGTCTTTTGTGGCGTCATGGTCAACTTGGTTGTAAAATTATGTTTTTAGATGTATTTTTAGCGACCAATAAAAGGATGTCTATAACCATATAAAAAACAAATGTCTCCTTGGTAAAGAACTTAAAACTAATTTACAACCAGAGAATGACGTAACTAGGACATCCCATGGCATATTTTGCCCATTGGGATGATTTTATACATACTTTAGAAACTGCACTCTTCATCAGTCTTTGTTCGCTAACTTTCCTGCTCACTCCTTCCCCTCCTGTCTCCCCCTTCTATTTTCTATTTGACACACCATGCATTTTTTTATATTCCTGTCTCCACTCTGAGAGTTTTAAAAGGCTTAGAGGCAATGGTTACGTAAGATATATTTTACTCTGTTGCATCAGATAAACTTCCCATAAAACATAGCACACCCACACACACAGTCAGACACACGGTGCAGTACTCACATAGACAGACTGTTGACAGCAAGCGTGTGGCCATGTAGGGAGGGACACAGTCGGGGAAGACAGGCTGTAGGACATAGTTAGAGAAGGTGAGGGCGATGACAGCCAGGGTAGTGGGGTACATGATGAGCACCGCACTCCACAGTAGAAGGAACCTAGGATGGGAAAGAAACAGAATTGAACATAATTTTATTTGGGGTAAAAAGTAATGCATAGGCTACATCAACAATATGTGAATTTGATCTCAGAGGATAGCACATGAAAGCATCAATTAAAAATGTATTCCCACAGTAGTCTGCTTTGATCCAACCTAATGTTACGTATTTCATAATAAGCTTGCAAACTATACACATTCGGTGTGATATAAACTGTAGGTGTGGGAGACAGAGGTACCAACCCAACAAGGCCTCCAAATATTTCTGTGACGTAGGAGTAGTCCCCCCCTGACTTGGGGATGGTGACCCCCAGCTCAGCATAGCAGAGGGAGCCCAGGGCAGCTATACATCCCCCTAGTATCCACACGATCAGTGCTAGACCCACTGAACCTGAGTGCTCTAGAACACCTTTTGGAGAGATGAAGATTCCAGAACCTATGATGTTCCCTGTGGAGAGGGAGAAGGTATTACTAGAATGCATACACACAAAAACAAGCAATGGAAATATTGTTTAAAAAAATAATATGTATATATATATATATATATATATATGACTATTATAAAATCCTATAAAGCTGTATCATGTGTTAATCAGTTACTGTATGTTAAAAGGTTTTTGTAAATCTGTCGATGTGCCCTTGAGCAAGGCACTTAACCCTAATTGCTCCTGTAAGTCGCTCTGGATAAGAGCGTCTGCTAAATGACTAAAATGTAAATGTAATTAAACAATACATTGAGATCTAAACAATAGATATATCGCAGTGTGTAGAAAAAAGGGACATTATATCATCTGGTTTATACACTTACCCATGAGCTAGCTAAAGGGTCCTCATTGATTTATCCTCACATCAACCCTGAAACGATATGGCTTTCTATTTTCAGATATACTTGACAAAAATATCCTCCCTGATAATCATTACAAGTTAACACATCGTCCACAGAGGACCTCAGAAATGGAACAATCATACTGTTGATGTGAGTGAACAGAGCTTTGGGCAGGAGATCAAGCAGTCAGAGTAGGAAGTGCTACCATCTAACCCAAGGGGCTTGCTTCAACATCAACCACACTCATTGAAGTAATACAATGATCTGGGTTACAATATGGCTGTACCATGTCCAAGGGAAATGGCCCCATTGAAAAGTAGTGCCATTATGGAATTGGGTGCCATTTTAGACGCAGACCAAGTGTATCCCAACCAACACATTCAGGGTAGAGCACTCAGAGTAGCACAGCAGAAGGCAGCCAAGTGGCACAGACCTCGATTACATAACTGGGCATAAATTATTTACTCTTTAACTGTCGAGCTCAGGCATGAGCCATCCGCGAGAATTGAATTCAACTCATCTTCTGCATTATTTCTAGACTCTACACGGCCGGCTTTCATTTAGGTTTGTGCCCCTGTCAGAAATGCTAAAACTGGGAGTAAGATGTATAACTTTGAAACAACAGGGTGGATGCCAGCATGGACTTCCTGGTCTGGATTGTTCAACTTGTCCACTCACAGTTGGTGGTCTGTACTGTGTCTCTCTTCTACACATGCAACGGTGCATCAATGTGTGTACTATTTTCTATGATTGTGTTTTGCTTTGTGTATATTATGGTGTACAGTGATGTGTGTAGTGTATATTGATGTGTATTGATGTGTATACAGGGCTCATCTGTGAAAGAGACCTTGGTCTCAGCATGACTGTCGAAATAAAGGATGAAATAAAAGAAATCAGCATTCTGTGGTTGGAAAGTCCTTCCAGGAGGCAGAAGCCTGAGTCAAAGGGATTTTCACATTTTCTCCTATTTTAGAGGTCTTAATCCAGGACCAATCTTGATAAAAAACAACTGCACTAATGTAACTAATCAAAAGCCACAAGAGTAGGTCAGGGCCTGCTGTGAGTAAATGTCATTGAAAAACATCACTGTCAGTAGAAATGGCATAGAACATAGGCCTATTCTTTCAGTTTAATAACCATTTTACAGTAACTCTAAAACTAATTTTAACAGTCAAGTCAGAACATATGTAATAATTGCAACAGACCATGCTGAAATCTTCAGCATATTTATCAGCAGTCTGAAAACCAAAACCACCTAAAATTGAATTTATTAGTAATGATAAATATGCGTCTTCCAGACTGTATAGTGGGATTGACCCTTTTTTAAATGTATTTTTACCTTTAACTAGGCAAGTCAGTTAAGAACAAATTCATATTTACAATGACGACCTGTAATCAATGACAGCGTAAATTTAGGATTACCCAAAGTCAGTAATGTAATCTGATTACTTTGACCTGATGAGGATCCATCTAACACATTTGGCGTGTCATTATACTGGTCTCTGACTTGTGGTCAGACTTGCTCAGGTGGAACAAACTTAAACTTGCTCATTTTTTTCAATGCTGAATTGAATGTCATTGAGAAAACAGAAAGGTGTCATAATGTATTTTTTGCAAACATCCTGAACATTTGAATTTAAAAGTAATCCAATAAGTAATCTAGTTTTTCAAAAGTGTCTGTAATCTGATTACAATATTTTTTCCTGGTAATGTAACTGATTACAGGTAGTATTTTTTGTAGTCAGATTACATGTAAATTAGCTTACTCCCCAACCCTGTGTAGGTGACACTTGGGTTTATATCTTAATTTGCACCCTTCAACAAGCAGATTAGATTTATTAAAGCAGTCCCTGCCATTTCTTCTGCTTCAGCAGAAAATTAGCTTCTGCTTGACAACCAATGTGCTACTTGACTGACTTAATATATTTTGGCCACGTAAGCATTGAGGTAGACATTTAATGCAAAAAATGTTGTAATGTAACCGCACGATCAGCTCAAATAGTACTATATTCTTAGCATCACAGGTGAGAAGATGGGCCTATTTCTAAACATTACAAACTTTTGACTAAATATAGGATATTGACTTGAATAATAGGCCTACATAATACATCATTGGGAAACTAATGTTTTATTCAGCAAGGGCAAATGCTGTAAATTGCAAATGTACAAAGTTATTTTATAAGGTGCGCATTCGAATAAAACAATGAACAAACACCCCTATGTAATAGTCTCTAAAATGCAATACACTTTTACCAACCTTACCTATTATTATGGTACAGGCGCTTAAAAGTCCTATTTCTTTTTTCAGAGTCACTCTATCAGGGTTTTCGTCACGCTTGTTGTTCACATCTTTCAAGATCTTCAGCGCAGCCAACGGCTCTTGCCGTGAGCAGATACTTCTTTTCCGCTTTTCTCCATCCATGTCTGCAACCATATCAAAGGCTTTCTCGAATCCCTCTCTTGAACTCACACACAGTATTGATGCACACTGAATAGGGTGCGCTTGCGCAATAATCTGCCGCTGTCCAGGGTAGAATGCTAACTACCCTACTCTCGTGCCATGGCCCACCAAGTACTTGAGCGTCGCTGCGCAGGACTTTTCGTACAATCACTGAAACTCATTCGAAGATCCCCTCGAACTTCGAAGTCCATAGTTTCACCATAAATATCTTTGGTTATACCAAATGTTCTGTTTCAATACCAGACATGATAGGATGGCATGCTTTTTAGCAGAGGCTTGCATGCTTCATAGTTTGGTGTACTCTCCTACTTGAGTAAGCCCCCCATCTTGAACAAAACCGTGTGCATAATCTCGACTGCTCAGTGTTCATGCCCCCCTTCCAGAGTACACACATCCACATCATCAATGTTCTCAACTATTATTAATAGGGTATTCCATCTTGTGAATTGCAAACAGTCTTATATAAAAACATAAATGTTAAAAACAATTATAAAACTGTGACCCCAGTAAACATAAGTACTCCATTTTGGAGTAATTGAGTATACTAAATTATTGACCAGATAATCAATATTTCAAAGGGGGTGAAAGAGCAAACCCAATAATGAATTTAACAAGCATTCACACCATCTACTGTGCCTGTATATTACTACAGTACAAATTGATCTCAAACTGACTCAATAAGCCTACTCTTCAACAAAATTACTATTTTCAATTGTAGGGAAAAAAAAGAGCATAAATAGATTACAAAACATGACAGGAATTTCGCAAAAACATTTTTTAATTTTTTAAAACAAATTAAAATAATGTATCTGCTTTATAATAGTGTACTTGTGAACATATTTTAGCAAATACTTTACTCAGTGTACATTTCATGTTGTATACATTCCCATTCACACAACTCTGCCCCTCTGTTTCCTCTTGTATCTAAAATTTGCCTGTCATGTTACATTGCTGCAACTCTGAACAGCCTACTGATGAGAGAGACCACATTTGAACCGTTCGGGAGAGGAAACCCAAAGAGAGGAGGGCTCACGCCTCTGCTCCACCAGCGCACGCATCCCAAAAGAAGGCCTTCATGCTTCCCTTCCTCTCTAAAGGACCCTAGTGGAATTTAGGAAGTCAAGTTGAGCGGTCGTACCGGGTCTTTTCTCTGCCTCTCTTGCCAACACCACAGACTGGCGCAATAAAGGGCCTGGATTCAGCTGATCCTGTTAGAAGGCCAATAAATCGGCCAGCTGCTTTGTGTGCAGGCAGGGAGGGAGGAACGACGAACACTGCCAGCAGTGTGCTGTGACGCTTAAAGGAGGAAGCCGAGCAGAAAACCAATACATCACAGGAGCCACTCTGGGTAACTGGATGGTGGACAGAGGGAAGGAGTGAGAACAAAGCAAGAGAAGACTTCTTCAACTGACTGCCTTTTAACTGCCAGCAGGGTATTATCTCATTGTGAAGTGCAAACGTTCACAGCATCACACTGGGTCAAAAGTTAAGATGATGCACTGAAATTAAATAAATATACTCTAATCGGTCAAAAGTTTTAGAATACCTACTCATTCAAGCGTTTTTCTTTGTTTTTACTATTTTCTACATTGTAGAATAATAGTGAAGACATCAAAACTATGAAATAACAGATATGGAATCATGTAGTAACCAAAAAAGTGTTCAACAAATCAAAATATATTTTATATTTGCGATTCTTCAAATAGCCACCCTTTGTCTTTATGACAGCTATGCACACTCTTGGCATTCTCTTAACCTGCTTCACCTTAAATGCTTTTCCAACAGTCTTGAAGGAGTTCCCACATATGCTGAGCACTTGTTGGCTGCTTTTCCTTCACTCTGCGGTCCGACTCATCCCAAACCATCTCAATTTGGTTGAGGTCAGGGGATTGTGGAGGCCAGGTCATCTGATGCAGCACTCCATCACTCTCCTTCTTGGTAAAATAGCCCTTACAAAGCCTGGAGGTGTGTTGGGTCATTGTCCTGTTGAAAAACAAATGATAGTCCCACTAAGCCCAAACCAAATGGGATGGCGTATCGCTGCAGAATGCTGTGGTAGCCATGCTGGTTAAGTGTGCCTTGAATTCTAAATAAATCACAGTGTCACCAGCAAAGCACCCTCACACCATAACACCTCCTCCTCGTTTTACGGTGGGAAATACACATGCAGAGATAATCCGTTCACCCACACCGCGTCTCACAAAGACATGGCGGTTGTAACTAAAAATCTCAAATTTGGACTCCAGACCAAAGGACACATTTCCACCGGTCTAATGTCCATTGCTCGTGTTTCTTGGCCCAAGCAAGTCTTTTCTCCTTATTGTTCCTTTAGTAGTGGTTTCTTTGCAGCAATTCGACCATGAAGGCCTGATTCACACAGTCTCCTCTGAACAGTTGATGTTGATAGGTGTCTGTTACTTGAACTCTGTGAAGCATTTATTTGGGCTGCAATTTCTGAGGCTGGTAACTCTAATGAACTTATCCTCTGCAGCAGAGGTAACTCTGGGTCTTCCATTCCTGTGGCGGTCCTCATGAGAGCCAGTTTCATCATAGGGCTTGATGGTTTTTGCGACTGCACTTGGAAGAAACTTTCAAAGTTCTTGAGATTTTCCGGATTGACTGACCTTCATGTCTTAAAGTAATGATGGACTGTCGTTTCTCTTTGCTTATTTGAGCTGTTATTGCCATAATATGGACATGGTCTTTAACCAAATAGAGCTTTCTTCTGTATACCCCCCACCTTGTCACAACACAACTGATTGGCTCCAACGCATTAAGGAAAGAAATTCCACAAATTAACTTTTCAGAAGGCACACCTGTTAATTGAAATGCATTCCAGGTGACTACCTCATGAAGCTGGTTGAGAGAATGCCAAGAGTGTGCAAAGCTGTAATCAAGGCAAAGGGTGGCTATTTGAAGAATCTCAAATATAAAATATATTTTGATTTGTTTAACACTTTTTTGGTTACTACATGAGTCCATATGTGTTATTTAATAGTTTTGATGTCTTCACTATTATTATACAATGTAGAAAATAGTAAAAAGAAAGAGAAACCCTTGAGTAGGTGTTTCAAAATTTTTGACCGGTAGTGTAAATAAAACAAGCAAACAAAGACTGTCCTGTCCAAATGTAGTAACACTCATAAGATCCCAAATTGAGTAAAGTGAACATATTTGAAGTCATCTAAAAAATAAAAACACTGTAGTTCCAGTTCTTAAGAATGGGTGAGCTGAGGTAGGAGTCAATTCATTCAGTCAATTCATGCTTTGGCCAGCATGCCAGTGTTAGTTCCTGTTGGATTGGGTTGGGAAGGGATGGTGTCACAGAGAGAAGTAACTGGCCAGGGAAGGCTCCACGCAGCCAGCCCAGGTCACATGATCAGACTGTGCTTGGGAAAGAAGGACTTCGACAGCTGTGCCAAGAAAGTGCTCCTTCATTGAGGCGGAATGCTTTAGTGCAAATGGATTGAACTAAGCCATTTCTATTGGAGTTAAAAGGTTTCCCATGTAGGCTCTAACATGGGTTGGAAAAAGGTCCCCATATAGTATTACCATTTGCACCTGCTATCAGTTCAAGTAAAACAGTCCTTGGTTAAGGTTGTATTATTCCAATGGAAGTTTATGAATTGTTCTGGATGAGGGAAGGGCATCTTCTACTCCATCTAGTGGTCAGTTACACACACACTTCCAATGTAGCTCTGCAATGTCTTGTGCAACAAATGCTATTCGTGATCCTTGGGACCTTCCCCATTGAAGTTGACATTTACAATGCTTAGGGTAGGGACATCCCAAGGATACCAGATAGCACTGACACATATTATAGGCCCGTGGGGCCCAAGAACTGCAACACATCTTTGTATACACAGAGAGCCACCAAAGCATTATGTTTGTATAAACAAGGCTTGTATCATAGAGATGTGAAGAAAAAACGATAAATTCCACTACATTTCCAACTAGGGAAGTCTCTTTAGCTTTACAGCATTGTGTCAGGTTCACTGTTGCCCTCCTTACACACTTGAACATAAAACAAGTAATGATTTGTCAATGAGCTGTGCTGTGTTGTCAGAGTCAGACCAATGGGTTGTGGAAGAAGTGGTGTATGTGATGAGCCGTGGCCTGGCCAACGATGTGTTCCAGTTCATGCGTTCCTGCGTTGCACAGCTGGTGGATACTTGAGTAGTGCTGGAGCAGGGCCATGGCTTTGACCTTCCCTACCCCAGGGATTTGCTGAACCAGGGACATGACCAGGGGGTCTAGCAGCCGAGACACACTCCTCCTGCGGAACGGGTTGTCTTTACTTTCTCCGTGCACCTGCAGAGGACACAACTCATCAGTCAATCATCATCATCATCATCATGCATGGTTAGACTATTTTTTAAATTATTTTTTAACTCTGCATCCTTGGGAATGGCTCGTAAGCAAGCATTTCATTGTTAAGTCTACACCTGTTGTATTCGCCCCATGTGACAAATACAATTTCATTTATTGAGTTCTAAATGGCTGTATGCCAGTTTTAGTTTAACACATATTTATGTAACCAGGAAAATATTTGTGAAGTGACAATGCTAAACAAAACTCTTCAGTCGTTTTCTCTTGTGTGAAAGTATGACTTACTATCTGTGTGAGTAGCTGGGAGGCTTCTAGCTGGCTGGCAACAGGTAGCAGTGTCAGGCCAAGCTCAAACACCACAAACTTCTGCATGGCAGAAAAGTACTGTTCGCTGAGCCGGGTCTTCTCCACCACCACTATGCCCTGGAGGCTGCTGTTGGCCTGTAACAGAGAGGGAGAAATGATTAGAACATCACCAAGGAAAAATTGAAGATGTAGCATGTACATAAAAATATTATATATCAATAGTTCAGCTTTACAATCAACAGTGGCTATGTGAACTGGATTATGCTTTAGGATGTATCAGCATAATCAAGTGTGTAGTAGTAGTGTAGTGCAAAACACCTAAAGGTAGACTTACATTTCTAAACCGCACAAGTTTTCTTTTGTAGTTGTTTCCAGCCACAATGTCAGTTTCAGAGACATACAAGATACAGCTCTTGTTAGATAGATGAAAGTCCACCACGCCAAGTTCTTCTTCATATATTGTTTTCACACTTCCAGTTCCTGAAAGTCAGGAATTCAACGACACCATGTTCAGAATGTAACAAACGAGAAGATACTTTATTTAATCACTCAGTATTTACTAGCTAATAATCATGTCTTCTGTTAAACAGACATGGAGGGACATTGTGCGTTAACAATGGGGTGCCTGCCGGTAGTACCGATTGTTTGTTCCTACTGGTAACGTTAGCTAGTGGTGTATCGATTGTTTGTCTTAACTTGTCTGTAAAATGTAAATGTATTTCAGTTGTAATGTAACGTAATTTCACTGACGTGTAACTAATAAAGTAAAGACAGACTGACTGAAGTTGGGCTTCATGGGCTGAACTAACTAACGTTAGCTGGCTAACTACACGCTAAGTTGTTTTTTTGTTTACAATATTAACTATCTAACGTTGGCTAGCCAACACTTAGCCACAGGTTAGTTAATATAATAGTTGCCTTAGCTACTGTATCCGGTAACTTTGGTAAGCGACTTCGCTACTGTACCTTTCAAACTTTGCACGAGGACAGAGCCTCGCCACTTCTCGTTGGCAATAACATGCCCATACGGGGGAACGGCGTTCACAAAAACTGGAGGTTTTATCTCCATTTTCACAACGATATGTCAGCTCTTTATTTAAAACAAAGTTAGCTTGCCTCCAAATTTTCAAATATCTCCCTCTCTCGGCTGCGTCTGATCCAATCAGTAAACAGCGCGATAGCGCCCACTATGGATATGGAGTGTAAACGCACGGAGCCTCAACACTGGAGTTATAGCGCCATCCTGTGGACTACGAACTATATTGAAGTGTAAACTTTGCGGTCGTGCTGATGCGCAGTTTTTACATCTGCGCGCTCGGAATCCATTGAAACAGGTATGAAATATAGCTACCCAACCTCGAACGGAATGCGATACTGTACCAAATATTATATATCTTATTGTCTAGACTTCGCCTCTTCCTATCTGACTGTACTCATGACAGTCATGTTGGGCAAACTGCACATGACAGTGTGAGCTTGATACGTTTGAACCTCATTGATTTGACCGCCCATTAATTGATGCAGTAATTACTTTCAGCTGATAACTTCATTCGGTTTCAAAACAAGGTAGCAGCTAATACCAATTGTTGTTTGTCATGCACGACAGCCTGAATATCACTAAATGTTTGTAAACAATCATCATGCAATTAACTGTTTAGGTCATTACAGTGGTCTTTGGCAGTGCAAAGTTTATCGTAATTAACAATTACCTTTTTGGAAATACCCAGACTGCATTTCGACTTTCCCCGGATACATTTTCAAATTATTCAACTTTCTAGCTAACTAGTTAGCTAGTTTAATCAGAGAAATGCACAACTAACAACCAAATACGTAGCAACCAAAAGCAAACTCACATTTGAAGAAAAAAAATCTGTAAGTTTAAGTTGTTACTGTAAGTAAAGTTGCTACTGTAGCTAGCTAAACAAACAAGGTGAGCTAGCTAGCTACCTTGCAGTAAATATATGCTTGCAGCAAATTCAGATAGCTACTGTAGTTAGCAAATGTACTTAATTGTTCTGAATTTGAACCCTATGTCTTGCAGGTGACCAAACTGTCAGTGACGGTTGAAACCATGCTTGAAATAAATATGTTGAAGGTAAGTAGCTAGCTATGCATGCTGTTCCACACAACATTGCAACTAACATATCTAACTATCTAGATTGCCAATGGGCTGTCTTGTTACCTTGCAAATTTATTGTTTCCCTTAAAAAGGCTGTTGCTTTACAAATTGAAAAAGGTTTCACCACCATGTTTTCTTTGACAGGTGGAGAACCCGTCCTGTCTGTGGGGCAGGTTTGTGAATGGTCCAGGGATAGAAGCGGTCGAGAATAAAAAAGCATATGATGATCTGCAAGTGAAAATGAACCTTTTCTATCATGAGGTCAACCTCGATGTGCAGAAGATCAAACCCTCAACTATAGAGGCGGGACAGGTAATAATCTGTGTGAAGCGAGCGACTGGTGATCAGAGCTAAATGTAATCTGTGGAATGTTTTATCATCTTCAGTTTATGGTAAGAGTATATGCACATGATGAAAGACATTTATTGTTTTTGAATGTGCATTTACAGATCTGCCTGACTGGCATAGCGCATTAATGATAAATTCATGTTAGGTGACTGAATAGTTACTACACCTTTATATGAAAACAGAGAGCATCATCATTGTGTTGTTCCCCTCCCCAGGTGTGTGTGGTGTACTGGTCTGCCCTAAGGAGCTGGTGCCGAGCCATTGTTGAATCCCTTTTCCTGGGCACCGTTGGAACCCAGGTCATGTGTTTCCTAGTTGACCACGGAGAGCGCATCATCGTCAGCTCAGATGAGTATGTCCTAATTCTAATTCACTTACTCACTCATCCCTGTTGTGGCAGCTGATGCAAAGGGCAACCAAAAAGACTTTGCCCATCTTCTTGGTTTTGCACTTGATTAATGTATGTCATGAAATGTAATTGTCTGATCATGGAGCCCTTCTATTCTTCCCCAGGATTCGGGCTCTGTTAGAGAAGTTTCTGCATCTGCCCTTCTGGGTGAGGAAGTTTCAGCTCGCTGGTGTTCATCCCATGACGCTGCAGGTGTCTGGAGACTGCCTGGAGAAAGCTGAGCTCATGTAAGGGTGGACTGCAGTGCCGAATAAACGAATGCACTAAACTTACTGTGATTATTTAGTACTATTTGAATGCCCTTTGTTGGGCCTCCCGAGTGGCGCAGCGGTCTAAGGCACTGCATCGCGTTACTACAGACACGGGTTCATTCCGGGGCTGTGCCACAACCGGCCGTGGCCGGGAGTCCCATAGGACGGCGCACAATTGGCCCAGCGTCATCTGGGTTAGGGGAGGGTTTGGCTGGGGGGGGCTTTACTTGGCTCATCACGCCCTAGCGACTCCTTGTGGCGGGCCAGGTGCCTGCAGGCTGACCCCGGTCACCAGTTGAACAGTGTTTCCTCCGACACATTGGTGTGGCTGGCGTCCGGGTTAAGCTGGCAGGTGTTAAGGAGCGCGGTTAGGCGGTTCATGTTTCGGAGGACGCATGACTCCACCTTCGCCTCTCCCGAGCCCGTTAGGGAGTTGCAGCGATGAGACAAGATCGAAATGGGGGAGACAAAGGGGGGTAAAATACAAATATATAAATAAAAGAATGCCCTTTGTTGTTATTCGTTATTACTACTCACAGAGCTCTTGTTTTAATTCTAGACCATCAACGCAATGGGACAGCTCTGCCACACGCTATTTGCACAATCTCTTACAAGGTATGTAATCCTCTCCTGCAAGGTCAGTTTCAATCGTGATCACTGAATTGAGCAATTGAGAAAGCGCAGGTCGTAGTGCTGGACTCTCATTGCTGTATATCAGTCCTAACTGTGCTCTCTGTTCGATTCTCTGGCCTGAAGCTTCTACCGAGATGGAGGCAGTGTTGTGTGAAACACAGGCAGATTGCACTGCCATTGAGCTCTACTTGACTGTCAAAAATGTCAAGGTATTGTACAACATACAATCAGTGGTGATGCCTCCCATAACTAGCTATTATTTTGAGTTTTTCTATACAACTTTGAAGCTAAAAGATGGTTATCTCTCTAGATCTGTGTGAACGATGATCTCGTCTCAAAGAAGTTTGCGTACTTCACAAGCCAGAAGGCCCATCAAACCAGTGGAAAGAATGGTGTTGTTGATAGATCCCCTGCCGTCTTGGCTTGTGACATATTTTCTGAAACTCAGAACTTCCTGGCTACTGACGGCTGCACCGTACGATCACTTTCAGATTTCCCGCCCCGGCAGCAGGACCCAACCGTTCATAATCAAGGTGAATGCACCTTCCGTTATTGTGAAGTCTCATTAAGAACAGTTTATTATGTCTTCCAAAAAGTTCCTGTTGTAAAATGTCACTGCATGAACTTGAGGGGGAAACTCTTACTAAAATGTTCTTCATTGAGCTTTCTTTATTGATCTCTTTAGTGGTTGATCCGTGGCATCTAACGACATCTGGGAAAGAGGCATCGAAGGCTTCCAATGAGGTATCAAATCCAAAGGTGACTGACAAAACTCAGCAAAAAAAGAAACGTCCTCTCACTGTCAACTGCGTTTTAATTTCAGCAAACTTAACATGTGTAAATATTTGTATGAACATAACAAGATTCAACAACTGACACAAACAGAACAAGTTCCACAGACATGTGACTAACAGAAATTGAATAATGTGTCCCTGAACAAAGGGGGGGGGGGGGGGGGGAGTGGTTGCCCCACTCTTCCACCAAGGCACCTGCAAGTTCCCTGACATTTCTGGGGGGAATGGCCCTAGCCCTCACCCTCCGATCCAACAGGTCCCAGACGCGCTCAATGTGATTGAGATCCGGGATCTTCGCTCGCCATGGCAGAACACTGACGTTCCTGTCTTGCAGGAAATCACGCACAGAACGAGCAGTATGGCTGGTGGCATTGTCTTGCTGGAGGGTCATGTCAGGATGAGCCTGCAGGAAGGTTACCACATGAGGGAGGAGGATGTCTTCCCTGTAACGCACAGCGTTGAGATTGCCTGCAATGACATCAAGCTCAGTCCGATGATGCTGTGACACACCGCCCCAGACCGTGACGGACCCTCCACCTCCAAATCGATCCCGCTCCAGAGTACAGGCCTCGGTGTAATGCTCATTCCTTCGACAATAAACGCGAATCTGACCATTACCCCTGGTGAGACAAAACCGCGACTCGTCAGTGAAGAGCACTTTTTGCCAGTCCTGTCTGGTCCAGCGACGGTGGGTTTGTTCCCATAGGTGACGTTGTTGCCGGTGATGTCTGGTGAGGGCCTGCCTTACAACAGGCCTACAAGCCCTCAGTCCAGCCTCTCTCAGCCTATTGTGGACAGTCTGAGCACTGATGGAGGGATTGTGCGTTCCTGGTGTAACTCGGGCAGTTGTTGCCATCCTGTACCTGTCCCGCAGGTGTGATGTTCGGTTGTACCGATCCTGTGCAGGTGTTGTTACACGTGGTCTGCCACTGCGAGGACGATCAGCTGTCCGTCCTGTCTCCCTGTAGTGCTGTCTTAGTACGGACATTGCAATTTATTGCCCTGGCCACATCTGCAGTCCTCATGCCTCCTTGCAGCATGCCTAAGGCACATTCACACAGATGATCAGGGACCCTGGGCATCTTTCTTTTGGTGTTTTTCAGAGTCAGTTGAAAGGCTTCTTTAGTGTCCTAAGTTTTCATAACTGTGACCTTAATTGCCTACCGTCTGTAAGCTGTTAGTGTCTTAACGACCGTTCCACAGGTGCATGTCCATTAATTGTTTATGGTTCATTGAACAAGCATGGGAAACAGTGTTTAAACCCTTTACAATAAAGATCTGTAAAGTTATTTGTAATTTTACGAATTATCTTTGAAAGACAGGGTCCTGAAAAAGGGATGTTTCTTTTTTTGCTGAGTTTATATTACCCTCAATAAGGTGCAGCAGTTGTAATCATGTCCCACATAAAAAGTTATATCCTCCTGTGAAATCCAACACTGTTATGTTATTGACTTGTTGTTTTACAGAAAAGCCTAGAAAATGGAAGAAATCCCCCAGAGGGAGGCAATAAGAAAGCAGCGCAGCGGCAGAACAAGAAATCCAAGACATTTTCAGAGATTGATGGCGACGAAGACGAGAGGTCTGTTCTATAGGTTTAGTTATTGTTTTTATTGCTCAACAGGTCACTTGGGAGTGGGGCTGCCTTTAGCAGTAAGATAATGTCACACTGTTGTTTTTAATCATAGCATTCTTCTTTCAGCGATGACGAGCCCGGAGAGGACACCGACACATCTCTTGTGTCAGAACTGTTCAGAAATCTGAATCTGTTAAGGTGAGATAATGCTCTAGTGTTCTACTTTCATGCTACTGTCCTAATCTGCTTTGAATGACATTGAATCAAATTCTTACTTGTTGTGGATCTCAACAGATTCATGAAGTTCGTGAATTCTGCTTCGAGCACTCAAAGGGCTGCTATTCCCAACGTGAGTTTCTGGACGATCTCGAAGGCCGATCTCGTTTCTGTAAAAATTCACTTGCACGAGAACTCTGCTTCTCATGTTTCTAAGTCGTGGGTGCCCAAACCTTTGGACTATGTGAACCAAAATGGAATCTCAGTAGTGAATCTTGGGCCAAAAAGAGACGTGGACTAATACTGTAAAGCACCTTTTGTTTAATTGTCAGACTGAGCTTAATGAAGAGAAGGAGGAAGGTGGTGTTCAGAGGTTCTCTGCGGTCACGGAGAAAGCAGAGGAAGAGCCGATCACTGCAGTTCAACAGATCGGACAACAGACTGAAACGGCTGTATGGTATGAACACAACCCTCCGGCCACTTCCACTTACATACTTTGTTCTGTTTAGAGGACCACAATGGAAGAAAGTCTTTTTACTTTTTTGTGTAAATAATCCTCAGCAATTTTGGCATGTGTATCTGTTACATGGTGTAGCATTTTTATGTATTTTAAATGGTCAAATAAAAAAAATAAAACTGCTGCCATTCTTTCGACCACAACCATCAGTTCACCACTACCGCTCACATTTTGTTTGTATTTTAATGCTACCTCCCTTTCAACCATGACTTTGTCCATATGTAAGTTAGTGAATTGGTCAGAGAGTTGGTTTAAAGCTCCATCTGCTGTATTCCTTTCATAATAGTGGTGAAAGTCAACCTGTCGATCCTGTGGAACAATGCACTGAACCAAGGTATATCACATTAAAAGCTAAGACAAGTGATGTGTGTGTGTTTTCTCACAATTAAACTTTGTTGAATTTCTTGGGTGAATGTTTTTTATATATACAGAACAAAATTACAGTTAATGAGGAAATCAGTCAATTGAAATGAATTCATTAGGCCCTAATCAATGGATTTCACATGACTGGGAATACAGATATGCGTCTGTTGGTCACAGATACTTAAAAAAAAAAAAATGGGCCTCACAGTGGGCCTCATGATCTTGTCACAGTGTTTCTGTGCATTCAAAATGCCATTGATAAAATGCAATTGTGTTCGTTTTCCGTAGTTCATGCCTGCCCATACCATAACCCCACCGCCACCATGGGGCTCTCTGTTCACATCGTTGACATCAGCAAACCGTTCACCCACACAACGCCATACATGTGGTCTGCGGTTGTGAGGCCGGTTGGACGTACTTCCAAATTCTCTAAAATGACATTGGAGGCGGCTTATGGTAGAGAACTGAACATACAATTCTCTGGCAACAGCTCTGGTGGACATTCCTGCAGTTAGCATGCCAAATGCACGCTCCCTCAACTTGAGACATCTGTGGCATTGTCTGACAAAACTGCAAATTTTAGTGGCCTTTTATTGTCCCTAGCACAAGGTGCACCTGTGTAATGATCATGCTGTTTAATCAGCTTCTTGATATGCCACACCTGTCAGGTGGATGGATTATCTTGGCAAAGAAGAAATGCTCAAATGCTTTGTTCCCAGATTTTGAGAGAAGTAAGGTTTTTGTGCGTATGGAAAATGTCTGGGATCTTTTATTTCAGCTCATGAAACATGGGACCAACTTTACATGTTGCGTTTTAGATTTTCGTTCTATGTGTATAATATATATATTAGTGTGAATGGCTGTACTAAAAACGTTCATCTCTGTGTTTCCAGTACTCCTAGTGACCTAGTAGACCGGACACAAGAGTTCGTCTTCACAGAGCAGCAAACTACTGAGGAGGAGCTAGTCTGCGCTCGGTTGTTGCAGTTGCTAAACCCTGACCCTCTGAACCCAGATGTAGACTCATCAGAAGTTACTGTAAGCATCGAATCAACCTTAATTTATGCCTTTTTTTTGTTGCATCAATGGACTGAATGCAGATATACTCATCACTTCCTTCTTGGGTAGCTTTCACCAAATGTATTGACATTTTTTGTGCACATACAATAATGTCTACTGTGCATGACTGACTAAATGTGTTCTTCATGTCAGATCGTCCATACTGATCTGAGCAGGAGTGGGATAGTGGTGCATTCTGCCTTTACTCTGGACCCCTGCACCAGTCTGGCCAACGCTCCAATCACCGACACCTTCCGGAGGGTTGGTTTGCTTTCAACGATGTTCTAACGTTCGAATGGAATGTATTTTGAATGCACTGATTGTACATAGCTCTGGATAAGAGCGCTTGCTAAATGGACTAAAATGTAAATGTATTTACAACTGTGAAAATGTAATGATAGGAATGTAATGTAATGTTTGGAATAAGGTAATAGAAGTCAAGATAAGATTGTTCAGTATAAATGTAAATAGTTTAACATTTGAAATGACTGTTCAACATTTTACCCTGAAGATCTTAGGCAACAATAATGTCCAGTCGTATGGGCAGCAGGTAGCCTAGCGGTTGTTGGGCCAATAACCGAAAGGTCGCTGGTTCGAATCCCGAAGTCGACTAGGTGAAAAATCTGTAAATGTCTAGACTAGTATGTCATGATGAAGACTGGTATGTGCACCGTGTTCCCTTTCAGATCTTGATGAGGAAGAAGTATGCCGGCCCGTCTGTGGCTGAGAGTTACTGTTGGCCGGCGGTGGCCCGGGGCTGTGATACGGTCCTCATCTCCCACAGCGGAGACCAGCCCCTCACCTACATCCCCCCGTTCCTGGCCCACATGCAGCTCTCCTCCGTCTTCAGCGCCCTCTCGTCTCGCACCGGGGTGAGTTGAGCAAGCAGAGCACTAGACAGGAATGGTGTTATTTCCAGTGTTTCCCCTGCTATTACTGGATTACTATCTCTGTTGGCCCCCTAATAAAATTGTCTGGCATCAATTAAACAGTCAAATCTTTGTTATGCCAGGCCTCTGCAACTCTTTTCATGGTGATACCACTCTACGTAGACAAAGTAGCATGTAGAAATATGGATGTTTAATTGGTTTGTTAGGGTTCAACGCCAAACTGCAGTAACCTACCAAACTACGACCAGTAAGTCAGACATGGCTTTCTGCTGACAAATCTGCAGTTAAAGGATCTATTTGTGTTTATTCTGTTTTATCTAACACCACATTGTATGTTGTCTCCTTCAGCCCATAGCGGTGATCCTGTGCCCGGGGTGGGAGAAAGCCCAGACTGTCATTGACCTGCTGGAGGAGAGCCAGACCGCCCAGGTCCTCAACCCCATGGTCATACTGGTGGGACTGGGGAAGGACGAGGCAAAGACTGTCAAGATCCATAACAACTGTAAGACCATTATTCACAGGGTCAGGACAGTTAGATTTGACAGACAGACAGGAGTATTACATTCCTCTCCTGCTGTGTTTGTGTGTCTGTCTCCAGGCCAGGTGGTGGTGACCACTCCGTTCAGCCTGGTGCGTCTGCTGTGTTTGCACTGTTTCCAGTTCCTGCGGCTGTGTCACCTGGTGCTGGACGAGGTGGACCTGCTCTTCTCTAGAGCCCCGGATGAGGTGAGAGACACAATGACTGTTCTTCAACTGTAGTGATAGGACCGTACAAAAGGAGAGAGCGGGAGATACACATGGTAAAGGGGCACAGACAGGAAAATAGCCAAGACAGAACTCAAACCCCCGTCACCAGGGGGTATATGCGGTCCGGAGATTGCAGTGATAAAACTAGACCAGACTCCAGTGCTTTCAACTGCCTAAAGCAGTAATCCTGGTCATCTGCACTTCAAAAGCAACACCACAACGCCTCTCCCCTATTTGACCTAGATATTTTGTGTGTATGTATTGATACAGTGGGGAGAACAAGTATTTGATACACTGCCAGGTTTTCCTACTTACAAAGCATGTAGAGGTCTGTAATTTTTATTATAGGTACACTTCAACTGTGAGAGACGGAATCTAAAACAAAAATCCAGAAAATCACATTGTATGATTTTTAAGTAATTAATTTGCATTTTATTGCATGACATAAGTATTTGATACATCAGAAAAGCAGAACTTAATATTTGGTACAGAAACCTTTGTTTGCAATTACAGAGATCATACGTTTCCTGTAGGTCTTGACCAGGTTTGCACACACTGCAGCAGGGATTTTGGCCCACTCCTCCATACAGACCTTCTCCAGATCCTTCAGGTTTCGGGGCTGTACGGACTTTCAGCTCCCTCCAAAGATGTTCTATTGGGTTCAGGTCTGGAGACTGGCTAGGCCACTCCAGGACCTTGAGATGCTTCTTACGGAGCCACTCCTTAGTTGCCCTGGCTGTGTGTTTCGGGTCGTTGTCATGCTGGAAGACCCAGCCACGACCCATCTTCAGTGCTCTTACTGAGGGAAGGAGGTTGTTGGCCAATATCTCGCGATACATGGCCCCATCCATCCTCCCCTCAATACGGTGCAGTCGTCCTGTCCCCTTTGCAGAAAAGCATCCCCAAAGAATTATGTTTCCACCTCCATGCTTCACGGTTGGGATGGTGTTCTTGGGGTTGTACTCATCCTTCTTCTTACTCCAAACACGGCGAGTGGAGTTTAGACCAAAAAGCTCTATTTTTGTCTCATCAGACCACATGACCTTCTCCCATTCCTCCTCTGGATCATCCAGATGGTCATTGGCAAACTTCAGACGGGCCTGGACATGCGCTGGCTTGAGCAGGGGGACCTTGCGTGCGCTGCAGGATTTTAATCCATGACGGCGTAGTGTGTTACTAATGGTTTTCTTTGAGACTGTGGTCCCAGCTCTCTTCAGGTCATTGACCAGGTCCTGCCGTGTAGTTCTGGGCTGATCCCTCACCTTCCTCATGATCATTGATGCCCCACGAGGTGAGATCTTGCATGGAGCCCCAGACCGAGGGTGATTGACCGTCATCTTGAACTTCTTCCATTTTCTAATAATTGCGGCAACAGTTGTTGCCTTCTCACCAGCTGCTTGCCTATTGTCCTGTAGCCCATCCCAGCCTTGTGCAGGTCTACAATTTTATCGCTGATGTCCTTACACAGCTCTCTGGTCTTGGCCATTGTGGAGAGGTTGGAGTCTGTTTGATTGAGTGTGTGGACAGGTGTCTTTTATACAGGTAACGAGTTCAAACAGGTGCAGTTAATACAGCTAATGAGTGGAGAACAGGAGGGCTTCTTAAAGAAAAACTAACAGGTCTGTGAGAGCCAGAATTCTTACTGGTTGGTAGGTGATCAAATACTTATGTCATGCAATAAAATGCAAATTAATTACTTAAAAATCATACAATGTGATTTTCTGGATTTTTGTTTTAGATTCCGTCTCTCACAGTTGAAGTGTACCTATGATAAAAATTACAGACCTCTACATGCTTTGTAAGTAGGAAATCTTGCAAAATCGGCAGTGTATCAAATACTTGTTCTCCCCACTGTATGTAGGCTATCGGGGCCGTTTTTTTAAATGTATGTAGTTCTGTCCTTGAGCTGTTCTTGTCTATTAATGTTCTGTATTATGTCATGTTTCATGATCTGTGCGGACCCCAGGAAGAGTAGTTGCGGCTTTCGCAACAGCTAATGGGGATCCTATTAAAATACAAAAAGAAAACTCAGTCTCATTGGTTTTCCTCCTTCGCCACGGTCTCCTCAGCAGTTTGTCAGACTAATGTTCTCCCCCTTTCCTCAGATGACCACCATACTGCAGCACTTCCAGAGGGTGACGGCCAGCGAGGAGCGGGTGTCGTGCCCCAGACAGATCATCGCAGTGGGCAAGCGCTGGTGCCACCACCTGGAGGGTCTGCTCCACAACCACATGAGCAACCCCACCATTATCGTCACGGTGATGGAGGAGGCTGCACTCTACGGCAACGTGCACCAGGTCAGTTTTGAAAGGACTGACAACAAAATAAATTATGGCTTGTGTCCCAACAAAAACAATCTATATTTAAGTGTAATTACCCTTACCTTGAATTGTGTCTGAAGGCCCATAGTGACAGAATCAACAATAGTCCATTGTTTACTTCTGCCACATCCAGGAGCTAGCATAATTAGCCTCGTCCAAATTCATGAACGTGAACAGCCGGACCGATGTTAGCAAAGCTGCATCGCAAGCAGAAATTAACTCATAAAAACCCTGTAAACTAAATTCAAACTAAATGTAATGGATTATTGTGGATTCTGTCACTATGGGCCTTCAGACACAACTAAAGTTAAGGGTAATTCCACTCAAATATAGATTTTGCCTCAACTATCCCTTTAAGTGTGTATCCATCTCTGATTTCAAGGGCCTGTTGGTTGGATTTGTGATTGGTTAAAGCTATGTAATGGGGCAGTAAACTTGCTTTCATCGTACCTCATTTAGACTAGTCATTACTTTTAGTAAGGGTGGAAGGGTCCATGAGTCAAACAAGGTCTAAGAGTTGTTTTGTATTCTATCGCTCAAAGCAAAGTTTCACTTATGTGTAAATGTTCTTCAATAATAAAAAATAAAGAAAGCATTCTCGCATCTCTCTTCAACCCTCCCCCCAGATTATCCTGTTGTGTCTGGACTGCACTAAGATCTCTGTCCTGCTCGGGGCACTGGACTTCACCCCCGACATGGCCCAGAAGACCCTTGTCATCACCAACTCTGTTGAGGAGGTCGAGCACGTCTTCAAGGTAACTCTACAGCAATCTATAGATCTAGAACAAATAAATGTTTGTTTGCCAACCTTATTTTTGGACATCCTGTCCCCTACAGGAGCACGGTACTATAGAAACAAAAAGCCATTGCTACATTTCAATACTTGTAAGATTAGCATTTTGTAACCTTATTTTTGGACGTCTTACCAGAAGTGTACAGTACTAGAAAAACAAAACATTGTTAATGTATATTCATTCAACTAAATGTTTGTTCCTTGAATCTGTCATTCAGGCTGTTTCCAACACATCAGCGTTTTCCCTGAAGGCCCACGAGGGCTTAACCTACCAGTTTGACTTGGTGACTGAGCAGTGGACGAAGCCCATTGGACCTGGCACTCATGTCATTCTGGGTGAACTGACCCACAATTGCATTTACTTAGGAGTTGACAGTTGCAATGAATAAAAATGGCATACATCTTTCCATTTTATGGCATAGTCTGCCAGGTCAGCTCAGTTCACTTGATTGAAAGTGAGCGTGTCTCCAGGTATTTTCTCTAATTTGCCCTTTGATAAATCTGACCTATTTTTCTTTCCTTCTCTTCCTGTCCACCAGTCACCACCAATGAGTGTATGAAGTCTTTGGGTATCCGTGATGCTACGTGTGTTGTGCACTACGGCTTCCCAAGCTCACCTAAGCTGTTTGGCAGCCGTCTGTTCTGCATGTCCCAGAACTTCCAGAACCTCTCAGACAAGGTAACGTTAGGACAAACCAAATCCGCACAATATGTTCCTTCTCTTGCTCTGTGCCGGATTCAGAGCTGAGATAAGCGTGCAAAGCTCTGACTTCTTCTGGGAGACTTGCGTGAAAAGCCTAGGTTAGCGGGCAGATCTCAAGTCAGAAGATGGCCATGAGTGACTTGTTTTGATCTCCTTTTACATAACCTATTCAGATGGCATCTGTGTCTGCTTTGACTGTATGAGCATGGTCTACTTTGTGAATTCCTTTTCATATGGGATTCTGTGATTGACAGGAGCGTGCTGCAGAGAACACAGCCCACCCTGCCAAGTCAGTGCTGCTGCTGTCCGAGAGGAATGCCCGTCACGTGATCGGGGTCCTGCGCTACCTGAAGCGTACTGAGGCCTCGCTGCCTCCAGAGCTGCTGCACTTCGCCCAGGGAGTCCTGCAGGCCAAGGAGGAACAGAAGTCAGACAGGCCTCTCTGCAGCTACCTCAAGAGCTTCGGCTTCTGCAGGTCAGTGCTGCTGAGATGCAGGCAGTACTCTGCCAAGAACATTTCTCCATGGGGACAATAATGTTAGATTTGATTTGCTGTTATGCATGTTACAATACTCAGACATGAGCTGAACCTTGGATTTGGGTACTTTTGAAAGATGCATACTTGTCCTATGCACTTAAGAATATAACTTTATAGTTTTGTAATTAATTGCTTTGCTTAAGGGCACAGCAGCAATAGGTGGCACCTGATATTCTTTATGTAGTACTTAATGTGACTTGTGCTGTATTGCAGGGACAGCAATGTTTGTTCTTATCGACACAGCATCAGCCCCATACAGGATCAGCCACTGCAACCAGACTCTGGAACTATTGTGGTGAGTCAGCATATTATATGATAACACTTGTTTCAGGGGTGTAGATATCAGCCAAGAACACATGCCAAAGTTGGACATATCCTCTCAAGCTTTTCCAATGAGGTCACCGGTGTAATATAGTTTAATATTCTATCTGAATGTATACAAATGAAGACATTCAATTTTTTCACGCTTACGTTTGAAAGGTTCTGCCCTTGTACATCAAGACTGCTTCCGTCTACTACGGACGCATTGTGAGTAAGAAGGTGGACAGTTATGAGAGCCTGGCAGCAGAGATGACTGCGTACTACGCCACTGAGAAGCTGGGCGCTAAGGAGGTTCTGGAGGGAGGGCTCTACGGAGTACAAGAGGATGAGGTCTACCACAGGTCAGAAAACAAACACCAAACAACATTAATTCAGTCACTTTCATAACTGATGATGTATGTTATATGGCCATGAAGCAGGTTTAAACAACATGCCAAGTAATGGTTACATGCAGTGAAGTCCAAATCCTCTGGGTGGGTCAAATGCTTTTGTCACATATCAACCCAATGCCACCCTACCTCTCGTTCCTTAACAATTTCACCCACTGCTCCTCTCCTACCTGTCATGCAGGGTGCGGTTGACTTCGGTGCCGGACAAGGGTGAGTGTCTGTTCTGCAGCGTGAGGGCTCTGTTCCTGGATGAGGGGCGTGAGCAGGAGGTGAAGTCCCACCAGCTGCTGCAGCTGCCGCCCCAGTTCCACACACTGCCACCCCAGGCTCTGGAAATCATCGTCTGCAGGGCTATGCCCATCGACGCTGAGGTCGAATGGAACCCCAAGGTCTATACACCAGGCTGCACTCACTCACTGGGCTCTTTCTCTCACTCACTTTTTCGGAGCTCATCTTTAGGGATAGAACATTGAAATGATTAGAAGCAATGACTGTGAATTATGTTGCAGAAGCTCAAATTATGTGTTGAGATTGTGATTGCCGGAGACTCATATTGTGAATGCCAATTGCTAGTGTAGGACCTTACCTTTTCAAAGTGCATAATCAATGAGTCTAGAACAACAGGTTACAATGACATTATTCCAATGGTGTGGATTCAGGTCACCAGGGCCATCAGTCAGAAGATCAAAGGCCTGCAGCACCAAGCCAAGGTTGTTCTGTGTTTGGGAAACACGGTCTTCGTCGATCCCATGGTAGGTTGTCACTTTTTATCTTCCATTTGGTTTTAGCTACTTCTACTCCATCTACAGACAGCTGAATTTCAACACAGACACACAAACACTGAATGTCCTTAATCCTTGTGTGGCAGGTAGCCTAGCGGTTAAGAGCGTTGGGCCAGTAACTGAAAGGTTGCTGGTTCAAATCCTAAAGCTGATTAGGTGTAAAATCTGTCTGTGCAAGGCACTTAACCATAATTGCTCCTGTAAGTCGCTCTGGATAATAGTGTCTGCTAAATGACTAAAATGTGCTCTGTTCTCAGGTGCGGATGACCCGTCTGCCAGGCCTGAAGACATTCATAAACGAGTACAACATCCACGCTGAGATCCTGAGCACAGGGATGGGCACCAGCAACCCTCAGCACCTGGACCTGCTGAAGGAGCTCCACCACGGGGCTGGGCCTGGAGCCAGTGCTGGGGAGACCCCTCTCACCACGGGGTGAGTTCAGTCCTCTATGCCCATGGGTAACCAGGCTTTCAGCACCATAGGACCTCATAATACAAGATACTGTACACTGACATCCAACAGCATTCTTCACTTATAATACGGCACAATGTAATACAGCATGTTAAAACTTATGCTGCTACACCAGGGGCTATGTGCAGATATGGGGTTACGTCAGAGAGGACATGGCTGTCAACCATTCGATTTTTCATCCCCAGTACTTAATGAGAGCACTACATTACCAACCTATTATGATTGTGTGTCGTGACTCGTGTCTGCTTGGTTTGTTTGCTAGGCCGGAGGGCTCTGAGGTGACCTTGGAGAACAAGGTGCAGGCTGCAGAGGAGGCCCTGGTCCACAGGATGAGGGCAGCCGTCGAGCGCTTACACTGTGGCCAGGAGGTTTCTGTAGACCCGCCCCAGAACCAAACGGCTGTGCTTCATGCCCAGACAGACCTGTCCCAGTGCCATATGAAGGACTCAGCAGACCTGCGTCAGATGGACCAGAAGGTCTTTGTATGCCCTACCCAGCTCTCGCCCAAGCCACAGAAGGAGGCCCCATTAGCAGCAGTACCTGATCCGAGCGTAGCTCAACTACCAACACTCATGGACAGGGCCCAGATACCTTCCCCACTCCCAACACCTCGCGAGGCCCAGTTACCTTCCCCACTCCCAACACCTCGCGAGGCCCAGTTACCTTCCCCACTCCCAACACCTCGCGAGGCCCAGTTACCTTCCCCACTCCCAACACCTCGCGAGGCCCAGTTACCTGCCCCAACACCCATGGACAATTACCCCAAAATGGAGCAGTGGAGGAGCCTCATAGCTAACCTCCAAGGCACCACTCCAACACGGAGGTTGGTGTCTTCACTATTGTTTTTCTTTGATGCTGTCAGTCAATAAAAATAGATTTTCTGATGTTTGATTCTTTCACTATACAGTGCGGCTCTGCACCCGACCCGAGATATCCCACTGTCCACTGACGTCAATTTAACGTCTATTACACGTTGGTTCAACGTAATTTCATTGAAATGACGTGGAAACAACGTTGATTTAACCAGTGTCTGCGGCAGAGGCTTACGTCTCAGTGCTGAGTGCCCTAACTGTGATCAATGGCTAGTGTTTCATTGATCTCACTTCAACATGTGATGTTCACAAGACTTGTGTTGTCATGCAGGCATACAGCTCTACAAGGATTCTCCCCCAAAGACTGGATTTCTGCAGTTCCCCGCCCCATTGAAAATGGTATGAAAACTATTTTAGTTTGATAGTGATCAACAATGTCCAAAAAGTAAATTTACTGTATGTATGTATGTATGTCTAGTCAACCATGACATTCACTATTGTTGAAAACACAAGTTGATAATGATCAACAAAGACATATAAAGACTCAAATATAGAGTAGTCTACTATGCCATTCACCATTGTTGTACCTCATAAGGCTGGCTCTTCATACTATTCCAACTGGTGCATTTGTCTTATTCAGGTCATTTGATCGATGAGAAGCAAATCAACGGCCAGCAAGTCATCAACAGTGAGAAAGTCATCAGTGTTGACAAGGTCGATGTGGACGCACCAAAAAGGTATTTGAGGTACACGTATCCCTTATATTTCTGAATAGTCAAATTAAGCTGATTTTGTGTTTTTGTAGTGCGCATCAGTGTTGCATGGAGTCGATTCCACTTCAATTCAGTTTACTTAATATATAAATTGGCTGAATTGAAATGCAAATGACTCCAATCCATCATAGATTTACATTTAGTTAGTCTTTTTCAGTTTCCATCCCCAGATCAAGTGGTTCCAGAGAGATGACACAGTCACACTGAACATAAAGCTCAGAGAACCAGTGGAACAGAGATGTGAATTCTTCCCTGACAGAGTGGTGTACAGGTCTGTTTAATGTCTGTCACATGTCCTTTCAACCACCTGAACAGACAGTTTTTATCTAAAGTAGCTTGAGGCAAGTGCTGAGCTGTTAATGTTTCTGTTCTATGTAAATAAAAATGTAAAAAATAACTCCCGTGCAAGGTAACATTGTGTGTGCAGGAGTTTTTTAAAAGATGAAGTTAACATTGGGGCTGTAATTCCCTGCAACACAAATGAGAGAAGCATTTCATTTGATAATATTTCATCTCTAACGATTATATTGCCTCTGTAGTGCGTATGTGAATGACAGGCCTTACCGTGCTGACCTGGAGCTCCATAGTAACATCACTGCAGAGAAGTGCTCCTGGGAGATGAAGTGCAATGAGCCAGTCATCAGGCTCGTCAAACAGGAGAGGGGAGACTGGAAGATGCTCCTCAAGCAAAAGGTAGTGCTTTTTATTAAGGGAAAAATATATAGTATTATATGTCTATCTCCTAATCTCTTTTGTACAGCTAGCAATACTTGTAGGTAGACATACTTTGGATATTTAGTCCTCTTGACATTTGAGAACTAAAAAATACAAGACATGACCTTCCAAATGAGTTGTTAGAGTTCTGCTTACAGTAACAGAATGTACTAGTAGATGTCATACCTCGTTGTTTATTCATGATAAATATTGTGATGTCCTCAGAGTGCTTTTGTTAGTTTGGACTTCGACCGCTTTGAGGAAGATGAAAAGAAGACTTTAAATGGTAAGATTTCAGAATCATTTGCACTAAATTCCAGAAGCTAAAGTTATTTACATTTATTTGCAGTCAGTTAGCTACCGCCCCCAAACTCTTTCACTAGCTTTCCATCATTGTATCAAGCCTCTTAAAATTACATGGAGGCTCCAGTTATGCTTTCACAGGATATTAGCCATAGAGATAAAATACACTACATTATCAAAAGTATGTGGACACCTGCTCTTCGAACATGTCATTCCAGAATTATGGGCATTAATATGGAGTTGGTCGCCCCCCCTTGCTGCTATAACAGCCTCGACTGTTCTGGGAAGGCTTTCCACTAAATGTTGGAACATTGCTGTGGGGACTTGCTTCCATTCAGCCACAAGTGCATTAATTAGTGAGGTCAGGCACTGATGTTGGGCCATTAGTCCTGGCTCGCATTCAGCGTTCCAATTTATCCCAAAGGTGTTTAATGGGGTTGAGGTCAGGGCTCTGTGCAGGCCAGTCAAGTTCTTCCACACCGATCTCGACAAACCATTTCTGTATGGACCTCACCTCGAGCACGGTGGCATTGTCATGCTGAAACGGGAAAGGGCCTTCCCCAAACTGTTGCCACAAAGTTAGAAGCACAGAATTGTCTAGAATGTAATTGTATGCTGTAGCGTTAAGATTTCCCTTCACTGGAACTAAGGGGCCTAGCCCGAACCATGAAAAACAGCCCCAGAACATTATTCCTCCTCCACCAAACTTTACAGTTGGCGCTGCATTCGGGCAGGTAGTGTTCTCCTGGCATCCGCCAAACCCAGATTTGTCCGTTGGACTGCCAGGTGGTGAAGCGTGATTCATCACTCCAGAGAACGTGTTTCCATTGCTCCAGAGTCCAATGGTGGCGAGCTTTACAGCACTCCAGCCGACGCTTGGCATTGCGCATGGTGATCTTAGGCTTGTGTGCAGCTGCTCGGTTATGGAAACCCATTTCAGGAAGCTCCCGACGAACAGTTCTTGTGCTGACGTTGCTTCCAGAGGCAGTTTGAAACTCAGTAGTGAGTGTTGCAACCGAGGACTGCCGATTTTTACGCGCTACATCACATCAACGCGGTCCCGTTCTGTGAGCTTGTGTAGCCTACCAATTCGCGGCTGAGCCGTTGTTGCTCCTAGATGTTTCCACTTAAAAATAACTGCACTTACAGTTGACCGGGGCAACTTTAGCAGGGTAGAAATTTGACGAACTGACTTGTTGGAAAGGTGGCATCTTATGACTGTGCCACGTTTTACATTCACAGCTCTTCAGTAAGGCCATTCTACTGCCAATGTTTGTCTATGGAGATTGCATGGCTGTGCTCAATTTTATACACCTGTCAGCAACGGGTGTGGCTGAAATAGCAGAATCCACTCGTTTGAAGGGGTGTCCACATACTTTTGTATATGCAGTGTAGTTCTGACTGACCACCTTGTTCTGTTGCTGGTGTTCCTCAGGTCTCTGCTTTGTGGGGCACACTGGGGAGGAAGGCTGCTACGTGAGCTCAGACAGTAGCAGTGACTGACTGCAGACAGACGGCCCTCATCGATCCTCCCTCTAATCATCAACTGAGAAGAACCTAGTGCCAATCCCCCCAAAATACATAAATTCAGCCAGTTAGTTATTATACACTTTTCCTTCATGTCTGCTTGAAGGATGCATCTCTTTGGCTATTTTAGGACATTTCATATGACAATTCCATGTTTTCAGGTTTATTTTTTGATGTTATGCTATCAGACTATCAACACAAGTGAATTGAGAATGATGGCTTATTCAAATCTGTTATGACACAGGTACATCAGAAAGTACTTAGTAGTAAGGAATTGCCAAACTAGCAGATACTCATAGACGTCCAGTCATTGTGTTAACGCTAGTTAGAATTGGCTTCCGAAACTACCTATAACTTCCTTCATACTGGACACAGAGACATACAAATGGTATCCACGAGTTCATCTGACACTGTGGAAGAAGATAAATGGCCTCATTGCCAAAATCCCAAAGTATCCTTTTAAGTATGTTAAAAAGCAGCTTTTCTGTTGGAATGATGTGGGCGTACCTCAACAACAGAATGGTGTGGGCGTATACTGGTCATAAAAAATATTCAAGCAAGTAGGCTGCTGATTGGCCATCTCATCCTCCTCAGGAGGATGACATCATCCTCTATGAAGAAATGGAAAGCATTTCTGAAACTGTCTGTTTGAGGTGGTCTTTGAAGTGGGTTTATGCTTTATGCTTTGGCCACATACAAGTATAGGATGAATCAACAACGTTATTTGGGTATGAGTTAACAGAACTTTTAAAAGTGAGATTTTCACTGGACAGTTACAATAAGCGTGTTCACACATAGTTGTTAGCTAAAACGCAAATCAGTTTTGTTATAGGTTTAAGTTAGGTTCAATTTCAAGCAAACTAAAATGTGTAAACCGATCCTTGTTTTCAAGTGTCTACTTGACAGAAATTGACAGATTAAAGCTACATTCTGGGATTCGAAAAACTGCTGCCCTGTCACTTGTTTTGGTATACAGCTGAGGGATGGGGCTAGGAAAATGTAACCCCTCTCAAATTCATAGACTCCGCTCTAGGTGCAAGGACTAACAGTATACCAGATGCTTTTATCCACAGCGACTTAGTCATGCGTGCTTCGTGCATAATTGTTTTACGAATGAGTGGTCCCAGGAATTGAACCAACTGTCCTGGTGTTGCAAGAGCCACGCTCTACCAACTGAGCTACAGAGGACCAGCCCATGACATCCAAGCTATACATTGTTTGTTTACATTGTCGTTTGTAAACTATAGTGTAATAAAACCAAATATTTTGGGTTATGATAAAGACCGATGGTTGTGCTTTGCTCATGGGGCGTTTAAAGCTCCATTATGTAACTTTGTGTATTTTCGTTTTTTTCCCTAGTGGTCATCAATGTGATTCAACAGTAACAATATTGCGTCTCCATCCTGCCTGAAAACCACTGTATTCGATTTCCCTGTCGGGTCGGATTTTCCCGCCAGATTTAGTGCTGCGCGTAGTGAATAACGAGTTTCCGTTAATATTCTTAAAGAATCAATAGGTGTATTTCAAGAATCTAAATTACCATTAAGCAATTTTCAGATTATCGTTCTTCCAGATTTAGCTCCATTTTTGCTGTGATTTTTCAATTAAAATGCAATGGTTTTGGAACAGTTGCTTTGTAAATTAATACCAATGATTTTACTTTCAATACATGGACCAATTCGGTATGACCCAAATTTCGCCAGAAGCACCAACAAATTTACTTCGGAGTTAATATAGCCTTCAAAATAAAAGTTAACAACAGCTACACTATCAGTAGTCTATGGTAGAAATTCACCTTTCAGCAGTACAATGAAGGCCAACGCTATATAAAAACACCTTTACGAAGTATGGAGTGGGTTGTGTAGATAAAAATAAATTAAAAATGTAGTTGGAATTTCTCCAAGTTAAAGGGTTAGTTTATCTAATGTAATCATGCTAGCTGTAGCAAAAGTATACAAAGGATTATCGTGGATGCTGTCACTACAGAGAGGTATACTACGATTGAAGCTATATTCTACTCAGGGTTTTCTAAAGCTAGCCAGGTTCAGTTAGCTTCACATTCAGCTCCGGCACAATCCGTACTATGACTGTGGATATTGCTCGTCCGCTTGCGGCTAACTCTAGCAGGCTTGTGCGTGTCGCACATGGCTAGTCGAACTCTGAACTCTTCATTTAGACAATGCAAATTCAGCAGGCTATGGTGTGAAATAGGCTTGTAAAAGTGCCGTCTTTATTGTATTACTTATTGGTAATGCCATCTTTGGTGTGCTTATCAATGCACCAGCACCTTTTTCCCCACTACTATCGAACACAAACATTTGATTAATAAAATATTTAATCAGTCGTCTTCCTCAAATGAAGGGGATGATGACGCAATCTTTGCTAGTAGGAGGGAATCTGATTTTATTGGTCCTCAACTCGCGGCTCAGACGCTTCATTCAGTATAAAAAGTTAGCCACGAGTTAGCCTGCCCTGGAGCAGGTTAGTTCTGAAGGATTCGTTGCCATAGAAATGTAAAGGTCACTTTTGTGGTACCGGTTATCCCGAGGAACTCCGAGTTTGTCAAAGTTACCGCACCTCACTAACTCGTCAAACCATGTACGTAGTATAGGGCTCAGGCCAACATATACAACTCAAAAGGCTGCATTTATACAGGCATCCCAATTCTGATCTTTTGCCACTAATTAGTATTTTGACCAATCAGATCTTTTGCCAATACAGTGCACTCAGAGTATTCCGACCCCTTTAATTTGGATGGGGAGCGTCACTGCACAGCTATTTTCAGCTCTCTCCAGAGATGTTCGATCGGGTTCAAGTCCAGGCTCTGGCTGGGCCACTCAAGGACATTGAGACTTGTCCTGAAGCCACTCCTGCGTTGTCTTGGCTGCGTGCTTAGGGTCGTTGTCCTGTTGGAAGGTGAACCTTCGCCCCAGTCTGAGGTCCTGAGCGCTCTGGAGCAGGTTTTCATCAAGGATCTCTCTGTACTTTGCTCCGTTCATCTTTCCCTTGATCCTGACCTGTCTCCCAGTCCCTGCCACTGAAAAACATCCCCACAGCATGATGCTGCAGCCACCATGCTTCACCATAGGGCTGTCATGTGCCTTTTGCTGAGGAAAACAACAATTTAATCCATTTTAGAATAAGGCTGTAACGTAACAAAATGTGGAAAAAGTCAAGGGGTCTGAATACTTTCCGAATGCACTGTAATTGGGCACAAAAATCTGAATTGTAAACACAGCCATTGTAGATTTAATTTCACCCAAGCATGTAGATTGGATGAACTAACCCTTTAAAAGGTCAATCAGCAGTTGCTACAGCCATTTTTGGACTTATAATAATAAATAATATGTACCCATTGATTCTTGAAGAATATAACTTATCAATTCCTCATGAGCTTAGTTAAACAGTTGTACCCAAAATATAAGCTTGTTTTTCTCCAATGTTTGTAAACAAAGTAAATGTAAACACATTTTTAAAACTAATTTCTATATCATGGCTGGTCAGTCCTTGCATCCATAGCTCTATGAATTTGAGTGGTTACATTTCTCCAGCCCCTTCCCTCAGCTTTTTACCGAAACAGGGGTGAGGAGTACACTTTTTTTTATTGTTTCAACTGCTGATTGCAGCTTTAAAAGGTGGTTCTGTTAGTGTTTGTGGTTTTACAAAATATATGTTTTGACATTAAAACATGGCACAAGTGCCTTAGTCTGGTTCCTCTCAAGGTTTCTTCCATCTGGGAGGTTTACCTTGCCACTGTGCTGCTGCTTGTTCTTTGGAGGATTAGGCCATGTTACCGTGAAGCACTTTGACAAATGCTGTTGTAAAAAGTGCTTTTGTTTTAGCATTTGTGGCACAAATCCCCTGTAAATCATGGTACCTATATTAGCATTTTTTGTGCATCAGGTCCAAATCATCTATAAGTGAGTTGAGCTACACAATCAATGTTCGATAATTTAGGATGTTTTGGATATTATGTGCCAAAAAAATGCAAATAAGTACCATGACTTGAATGGGATTTGTGCCACATGCTAAAATATTACCATTTGAAAATGGTGCCAAGGAAACTAAATCTTGGATTGCTGTCATACCTTGTCCATAGACTGCTTACAGGGAAAGAAACCAATGTGATTTTGTAATTTGGGTGAACTATCCCTTTAAAGTTAATGGTTCCACTAAGCATTTAAATGGATTCAGGGGTTAAAGTTCTCCGTCACTGCGATGGATTTCCTTCATATGGATTCTGTTAGTTTTTTAAAAGATATTTATTTTTCTTCCAATATTGAAAAAGACGAGTTGGTCAAACTCCGTTTAACCCATTACAGTCTAAGCCCTGTGTAAGCCCAGGGGGTGTTCTACTAAGCTATATGGAATTGTTTAAAGAAGGTCATACCAAGGATCATTTTGCAATATGATTTAGAATTTTAAGAGCCCTTGAAGTATCCCAAAACATATGAAAAAATTATTTGAACATTTTTATTTGGCCTTACTGCTATTAGCCCATACAAACGCATTGAATAACAGATTAATTACATGGAACATATATTCCCTCTAAAGGAAGTTTGTTCTGAAGTGTCTGTCCTATATCTGAGAGATACGGTATAAGTAAGATCAGGAAACATTTATTTTATTTATTTTTTACATGTATTTAACCCCTTATTTTTGGCACTAAACTGTCTCCATATATACATCCATATTTTTTTTTAAACTGGTACAGGGGGACCTTCAGAGGAGTCTTGTGAGGCCTGTGTTTGTGAGAGTCTCACCTTTCTACAGAATGGTCATATTAGTGTGTAGCCCAAACTGGCATTTGTTGATTACTGAAGAGGCATTTGTTGATTACTGAAGAGGCATTTGTTGATTACTGAAGAGGAATTTGTTAGTTATTGAAGAGGGGACTGATGTCATTGCAAAAACCCATGTCTTGGCAAAAACCCATGTAGCTTGTGCAATCTAGTTAATTAACATTTATCTCATTATGTTGCTTATTTTTGTCTCAAAATCCATGTAAAGCTCTATTTTTTGGTTAAATTAAAGTTCTTTATTTTTCTTGAAGTACCCTGTTATAATGTGTTTATCACACTTAGAACTGGATTACCCTAATAACTACTGGAACACCAAACATGCAAAATTTCCACTCATTACAATACCTGTAAAGAGGTGAACGGGGTATGGTCAGTAAACATTGGTGGGCTCTCATTAATGGACATGCTTCAAAATCTTATAGCTGCTTTCCTACGTCCTCTTGTCACTAACACACATTTCACCATTGTACCTTTATCAGCAGGTGGCAGTGTAAGTCTGATAAAGTATTCATAAAGTATTCATATCCCTTGACTTATTCTGCATTTTGTTGTTACAGCCTGAATTAAAAATTTATTAAATATATATTTTTTGTCACCTATCTACACACAATACCCCACAATGACAAAGTGAAAACATGTTTTTAGAAAAATGTTGCTAATTTATTGAAAATTAAATACATAAATATCACATTTACATAAATATTCACACCTTTGGCAGCGATTACAGCTGTGAGTCTTCAAGCTATGTCAAGTTGGTTGTTGATCATTGCTAGACAGCCATTTTCATGTCTTACCATAGATTTTCAAGCCGATTTTAGTCAAAACTGTAACTAGGCCACTCAGGAACATTCGATGTCGTCTTGGTAAGCAACTCCAGTGTATAGTAGGCCTTACGTTTTAGGTTATTGTCTTGCTGAAAGGTGAATTTGTCTCCCAGTGTCTGTTGGAAAGCAGACTGAACCAGGTTTTCCTCTACCGTTTTTGCCTGTGCTTAGCTTTATTCCGTTTCCTTTTATCCTAAAAAAACTCCCTAGTCCTTGCCGATGATAGGCATACACATAACATGATGCAGCCACCACCATGCTTGAAAATATGAAGAGTGGTACTCAGTGTTGTGTTGGATTTGCCCCAAACATAACGCTTTATATTCAGGACATAGTTAATATCTTTGCCACATGTTTTTCAGCTTTACTTTAGTGCCTTATTGCAAAAAGGATCCATGTTTTGGAATATTTTTTATTCTGTACAGGCTTCCTTTACACTGTCAATTAGGTTAGTATTGTAGTAGTTGTTGATCCATCCTCAGTTTTCTCCTATCACAGCCATCAAACTCTTAACTGTTTTAAAGTCACCATTGGCCTAAGTGGTTTCCTTCCTCTCCGGCAACTGAGTTAGGAAGGACGCCTGTAACTTTATAGTGACTGGGTGTATTGATACACCATCCAAAGTGTAATTAATAACTTCACCATACTCAAAGAGATATGCAATGTCTGCTTTTTTTATATTTACCCATCTACCAATAGGTGACCTTCTTTGCGAGGCATTGGAAAACCTCCCTGGTCTGTGGTTGAATCTGTTTGAAATTCACTGCTCGACTGAGGGACCTTACAGATGATTGTATGTGTGGGGTACAGAGATGAGGTAGTAATTCAAAAAACATGTTAAACACTTATTGCACAGAGTGAGTGCATGCAATTTATGTGAGTTGTTAAGCACATTTTTACTCCTGAACTTATTTAAGCTTGCCATAACAAAGGGGTTGAATACTTTTTGACTCAAGACATTTGATTTTTATTCATTTGTAAAAAATGTAATAACAATTCCACTTTGACATGATGGGGTATTGTGTGTAAGCCAGTGACACAATCTCAATTTAATCTATTTTAAATTCAGGTTGTCTCAACAAAATTTGCAAAAAGTCAAGGGGTGTGAATACTTTCTGAAGGCACTGTACATGCCTAACATGGGCCCATTTTAAATATATTGAAAGGGCCCTCTGTTACAAACTAATTGTAGGATAGGGGACCTGTGACATTTGCTCCCGGGCTCCCAGTGGTTCCCAGCTCCTCCGCCACTGAGGCCTAAACTTTCACTGTAATCACTGTGTTGCTGATTCAAGCCCTGTTCCATGTTAGATTATGAAATAAATCACTTCTCTTTTGAATAAGTGATGGGTTAGAATTACAGTAAAAGGTCATGTACACTTTCAGTATTCTGATTGCACGCTGACATTGCAACATTTTATTACATTACACTGTGGAAAAAACACTTAAACCTATGTTATTCTGCAAATCAAGTTCATGGTGATCCAATAACTTGTTAGAGGGCAGTAAAGGCTTCTTTAGTATTATACTGTATGTTGATTTGCAGTGTAACATGGCTTCATTATGCATCCTTTCCTTTGATTTGAGCCGGGCCCCTGACCGATTTGTCCGGGACTCACGCGATTGGTTTACTGCAAATCGGTGAACCTTCACCTGATTGGTTGACAAAACCACATGCGTTTGTTTTCCTCATCAAAATAGGGATTACCGTTCTCCTTGCAGCAGGATATGATGCTGGCATCACGATCGCGGATTTTTCCCCCTCAAAATAAGAGTCCCCCTACAAAGACATGCTAAACTTTGGAATATCGATTTTTGGGGGGGCATCCAGTGCAGTATAACTGTTTTTTTTCGCAGCATTGCAACCACCCATTTTTTAAAAATTATTTATACCAGCATTTCTTTCAAAGACCAGCATTTCTTTCTTTGTAGACCTCAGTAACCCAAGAAATAACACCACATTTAGATACTACAGACCCTACAGAGTATTCCCAACCCCACTTTTACATCGGCACAGTCATTTTCTCTATAAGACAATATGTAATTCATATGCAGTGTATTGCATTGCAGTGAATAGAGTAAGGAGTCACCAGCACAATGTATTAAACCCGTTGCCCAGCACAATAGACCAATTTAAGTTTTGTAGATTTTACATATTTATATTTCATTAAAAGTTATTTAAATATAGCCTCAGCAATATGTAAAATCTACTAAACTTAAATTGGTCTATTGTGCTGGGCAACGGGTTTAATACATTGTGCTGGTGACTCCTTACTCTATTCACTGCAATGCAATACACTGCATATGAATTACATATTGTCTTATAGAGAAAGTGACTGTGCCGATGTAAAAGTGGGGTTAGAAATACTCTGTAGGGTCTGTAGTATCTAAATGTGGTGTTATTTCTTGGGTTACTGAGGTCTACATACCTAGCAGCACTTTCTAATCCACCCATTCCAGTGGTCCCAATGCAATACACTGTAGGCCTATAAATTACATATTGGTTTATAGAAAACAACTATGTGCCAAAGTAAAAATGGGGTTGGGAGTACTCCGTAGGGTCTGTAGAATCCATATATGGTGTCATTTGATGGGGCACAATATGTATTTAATATACAGTGATTTGCATTGTGGCCTATGGAATGGATGTAGTAAAACGCTAACAACACATCGTATTTTTCACTGCCCCATGAAATGACAACATATATAGATTCTACAGACCCTACCGAGTACTCCCAAACCCACTTTTACAATGCCACACAGAATAGTTTTTTTTTTCACTATAATCCCAATATTGTCAATAGTGGTTTTGATTATATATATTTTGACATTGCATTTGTTTACGAACACAATACAAATCGACATTGATTGAAATAGAATATCTTTTGAATGAATTATCCATGCACTGTTTTGAAATGCGGGCTTTAATTTTGAAGGGTTCCTCATTACCATAGGAAAGTGACATCGTTATTGCTGCTTGCAGAATAGTAGTAAATTAGGGAGATCGGTAGTGTTGACAGCCATCGGTGGACAGATGGTGCTAGGCTTTCTTCTGTTTACTGCAAATCTTTTGAAGAAGTGCATTTTGACATGCGATTCCTTAGGGTTTAGCAAATAAAGAGGTAAGTTAGATGTTCATGTTGTGTTTGTATGACTGTACATTCAAATCGATGTCGCTGTTGTTGTGATAGCTAGCTAGCTAAAAGATAAGTAGCTAACGTTAGCCCTTGATCATGACTCAGTTCCATTACGTCTTCTGTTCTGTACGGGGGAGGTTTGGTAAACTGATGCTCTGTCTGAACATTTACACGCATCGCTTGCGATACGGTTTTGGAAGCATAAGGACCTTTTTCTTTCATATCACCAATAAATCATTTTCTAAAAACAAAAGGTTAAATTGATACACACCTTTTTATAGGGTTAGCGTTCCCACACGGCCATATCCATGTTATGGCGTGTGTTTACGGAAGACCGAGAGACCACCTGTGCTAATTAGCTATCTAGCATGCTCTGAACACCTGTGTCTAACGGAAGAAGGCCGCCAGAAACTTCTCATTGAAAAATACGTCAGCTGCAACTGTGACAAAGCCGGTTAAAACAGTGTACGTGTTTCATTTAGCATTTGTGAAGTTATTTTGATGTGATCTGAAAATAAAGGGCTTTATATTTTTAGAACAGTATCACTATTGAGAATATATTCACGTTTAGATGGAGTATTTGGCTGTTTTGGCTTCCAGAGTCAGTCTAACTTTAAAAATAACATATTAGATCCTTGGACCTTAAATTAAGGAGTAACGGTAGGCCCCTCGATCTGGTCAGCTGTTATAGATTTCAAGGCTGTCTTACTAGCGTTGTCCCAGGCCAGATTTTAGTCCACTTCCAAAGCAAGTATTTGTATATTGAAATTTGACTGTCTCTTGCAGCTTAAATTGCCAACACATTTCACCCCGTATCTGCAATGTATCAAGTGTCATTTTGCAGTCTTTTTTTTACCTATTCCTGGAAGTTCTCAACCTGTGCACTATAGTACCCCTGGGGGTACAATGACGATTGCGTTGTCCGTGGATCAGTTGTGGCGGTATACAAATTGTAGTGGGTTTAGGGTGTCGGTGGAGGTGATATGATCCTTAACTAGCCTCTCAAAGCATTTCATGATTTCTATCCACGGTTTTTGGTTTGGATAAGTTGTAATAGTCACAGTGGAAACAACATCCTCTATGCACTTCCTGATGAATCCAGTCAGTGTATAAGTTGATTATTTTCTCAGAGGCTGACCCGAACATTTCCCCAGTCCGTGTGATCAAATCAATCTTGAAGCATAGATTCCGATTGGTCAGACCAACATTGAACAGTCCTTACTACGGGTGCTTCCTGCTTAAGTTTCTGTCTATAGGTGGGGAGGAGCAAAACATATATAATGCTTTGTCACACACCAGATAGGTGCAGTGAAATGTGTTGTTTTACAGGGTCAGCAATAGTAGTATGGTCGCCCTGGAGCAAATTAGTGTTAAGTGCCTTGCTCAAGGGCACATCGACAGATTTTTCACCTTGTCGGCTCAGGTATTCAAACCAGCGACCTTCCAGTTACTGGCCCAACGCTCTAACCACTAGGCTACCAGCCACCCTGAATGGAGAATGGAGGCGTGATCTGGTTTGCCGACGGGAGGGCGGGGGAGGGCCTTGTAGCCATCCTGGGAAGGTAGAGTAGCAATGATCCAGATTCTTCATTACGCGTGTTGATAGAATTTAGGTAGAGATTTCCTTTATTAAAGTCCCCAGCTACTATAAAAGCGGCCTCAGGATATGTGTTTTCCAGTTTGCACAAAGTCCAGTGTAGTTCCTTGAGAGCCGTCATGGTGTCGGCTTGGTGGGGAATATACATGGCTGTGACGATGACTGAAGAACATTTTCTCGGGAGGTAATGCAGTCGGCATTTGATGGTGAGGTATTCCAGATCTGGAGAACAAAAGGTATTGTGTTCCTGTACATTACCATAATCACACCATCATGAAACATACCCCTCCACCTTTCTTTTTCCGGAGAGTTCTTTCTTCCTGTCCTCGTGATGGACTGAGAACCCCGCTGGCTGAATGGAATGGCCGAACGAATCAGAGGTAACTAATTTCCGTTTTTTAGAACTACAAGCTGGTGAGCTCTATTCCTAGACCGAGGTCAGACATGCATCCTACCGGCATGCCTATGCAGTAATTGCTGGTATTGTGGTTCACATTCAGGACGCCATGGTACTACAGAGCCTTTGATGAGCACAATTAAGATTGTCATCCGTGAAATCTGATTTGTGGGGACATCAAACTGTATACAGTTTTGGCTTGTTATCCGTGGGATACTAAAGTAGTGATTACAACTCTAAATTGGCCTAGTACATTAAATCAATTGCATTTATTTTATTCTGTTGGACAAGCACATGATCATATGATGTAGTCCTTTTCAGTTGACCCTGGGGCTGACACAACGTTTCAAATTTTGTCTAGTAATGTATGATAGGCCTATATTGTTGTGGAAGTCTGTTGTGCTTGTGCTTCTCTTGGGTACACTACTTTCCATGGAAACAACAAGATGGATGTTGATGATGTTGGCTGTATTGGGAAATTAAAACCATAGTCCGACTCTGCAAACATTGCTAAGGCTTTGGCAGAGGAAATGATAGGCCTATTAATTTCAAGTGCAATTGAATCAGTAACCTATTGTTTGAATTGCAATAATTGTTACTGCTCGTCCTGAAGGAGTCTATTCATCAGTATGTTCATACCCTTTACTCAGTACTTTGTTGAAGTACCTTTGGCAGTGATTACAGCCTCAAGTCTTCTTGGGTATGACACTACAAGCTTGGCACACATGTATTTGGGGAGTTTTTCCCATTCTTCTCTGCAGATCCTCTTATGCTCTGTCAGGTTGGATGGGGAGTGTTGCTGCACAGCTATTTTCAAGTCTGTCCAGAGATGTTCCATTGGGTTCAAGTCCGGGCTCTGGCTGGGCCACTCAAGGACATTGAGACTTGTCCCGAAACCACTCCTGCGTTGTCTTGGCTGTGTGCTTAGGGTCGTTGTCCTGTTGGAAGGTGAACCTTCGCCCCAGTCTGAGGTCTTGAGCGCTCTGGAGCAGGTTTTCATCACGGATCTCTCAGTACTTTGCTCCGTTCATCTTTCCCTCGATCCTGACTAGTCTCCCAGTCCCTGCCACTGAAAAACATCCCCACAGCATGATGCTGCCACCACCATGCTTCACCGTAGGGATTGTGCCAGGTTTCCTCCAGATGTGTGATGCTTGGCATTCAGGCCAATCTTGGTTTCATCATACCAGAGAATCTAGTTTCTCATGGTCTGAGTGTCCTTTAGGTGCCTTTTGGCAAACTCCAAGCGGGCTGTCATGTGCCTTTTACTGAAGAGTGGCTTCCATATGGCCACTCTACCATAAAGGCCTGATTGGTGGAGTGCTGCAGAGATGATTGTCCTGGAAGTTTTTCCCATCTCCACAGAGGAACACTTGAGCTCTGTCAGTGACCATCAGGTTCTTGGTCACCTCCCTGACCAAGGCCCTTCCCCGATTGCTCAGTTTGGCAGGGTGGCCATTTCTAGGAAGAGTCTTGGTTGTTCCAAACTTCTTCCATTTAAGAATGATGGAGGCCACTGTGTTCTTGGGGACCTTCAATGCTGCAGACATTTTTTGGTACCCTTCCCCAGATCTGTGCCTCGACACAATTCCTTCGACCTCATGGCTTGGTTTTTGCTCTGACATGCACTGTCAACTGTGGGACCTTATATAGACAGGTGTGTGCCTTTCCAAATCATGTCTAATCAATTGAATTTACCACAGCTGGATGCCAATCAAGTTGTAGAAAATTCTTTTGTTTCTTTTTGACATTTTAATTGAAAACAATCACAGTAAGGTACTTAATTGTTACCCAGAAATGATTTGATATTGAGATAAAAACGGTTGCATTGGACCTTTTTAACTTGACTCAAGTGAAATCAGAATCGGAGATGTAGCCAAGAGCATGACAAGGCAAGCAACCGATGGGAATGTTTGTGGAATCTGGCTCTTTTTTGTAATGATAACAGGTGATTTTATGAATTGGTTCACAAAGTGCACCACTGATTCACTCAGTCTGGTTTTCACTGATCTGCCAGTAAGACGCCACACAAAATAGACATATTACCTACAATGTATTGTTTATGTACAGCCATGGCCAAGTGGCCTCTACAAATGATCAGCGCTAATAGCTGGGGCACAGCAGACCAACCTGACAACAGGATAATATCGTCCTCTCCCCCGAAAAGAAAAGTCAGAAGACACACCTTGCCATTAAAGGCCCGGTGCAGTCAAAATGTGTTTTTCCTGTGTTTTTATATATATATATATATATATATTTCCACACTGAGGTTGGAATAATACTGTGAAATTGTGAAGATGATGATGCCCTTTTAGTGTTTTGAGCTTCTTTGAAAATAGAGATTTCAGGCTGACTTTTTTGGTCGAATGGAGTTTAGTGAATAGACAACCTCTGCCAATTAACGACTAGTTTTCCCCTCCCCACTCCAAGACAGTCCTAGCAAAATTCTTGCTTGAGAAAGTGCTCTTGTTAAGAAGCTGGAGATGCATTTATTTGGTGAACCAGCTTTGGTAATTTCATTTCCGAGAACGTTAACGAGCTCAGCTGAGAGGCAGCTGGCTAGGGAGAGGGAGGAGAAGAGCAACCCTGGAGACAGGAACAATATTCTTGTTGTTCCCGCTGTGGTTTCAGATGCTTCAGGAAAGAGGACAGCCTCTGGACCTAGCTGCTTCTGTCTGTTTTTTTGTCTTCTTTGGCAAACCCCTAACCTCGTCCCCAGGCTAATTGCTACCGCAAATAGCCAACATATACTGCATGTTCGACAGAAAGATTTGGCTGGTGGACCCCTAGCCAACCAGCCACTTAGCTCTTACCTAGGCTACTTCAGGTCAACAACTCTAACATGTTCTCTGTTCAGCCTTGGCTCAGTCTTTGTCCTTATGGAGCAACATGAACACATTTTTTGTAATTGTCAGTCAGCCAAAGTCCCCTAATATGGAATCCTTTTCTCCTACCGCATATTTACTGTGAACTGTCCTTCTCTTTTCCTCCCCCCAGGAGCCAGAGATCCAGTTCCTTATGGCTGTGTATGATGAGAACCTCCTGAAGAACCCTTTTTACCTGGCGCTGGAGAAGCAGAGACCCGACCTGTGCAGCAGAGTGGCAGAGCTACATGGAATTGTGAGAGACTGACAGCTGTGGCTGTGGGGCCATACTATAGTGCTCAGCCCTTTTATATTGTGTATGGGACCAAGCTCAGCAGAACAAAGTAGCGTGTTCAGGCATGCATGATCAAGTACAGTACAGATTGCAGCTATAATGCACAACTCCCCTCTCTTAAATCCTGCATTTTCAGACAGTGACATTTCTTCTTTGTGAGCTGTGTGTAGATTTGGACCAGAATCAAACAATGTAAGGGTTGAACATATGGGCCTAGGCTAGCTCGACTGTCCTGAAAATGTAGGACTATTCAATACCACACTGGCTGAAGCTTCTCTTTATGGCAAGTCAGCTGCTTGGTGGAGATGTCGGGCACGAGGGCATCCATTTATGCACAGATAAGCAGAACACAGAGGAAAAGGGAAATAGTCCATTTTCCATAGATGAGGGAGGCCATGTTATTGCTGTGGGAAATGGTTTTGTCTTGCCATTAGTAGAAAATGGCCACTTAGAAGGTCCTCTGCCCACTTGGTGGTTAGCAAAGGAATATCAAGAGAATAATATCTGGGCGTTACTATGACTCACCACTGTTACTGTTCTGGGAAGTTTTCAAAGGAGAGCTCTGTCTAGTATCCTTCTCCTACAGTGAACTAGAAAGAGCATGCAGACACTACTGTCATGGGTGTTGCATCGCGTGTGGGTGGTAGGCCATATCAGATAAATAAATGCTACTGGCTAAAGGTGAAGTAGCATTTTTTACAGTCGGATCAGGTGCTTTTTATTGTGGGAACTTTACCAATAAAACCTTTTGATAAATCTATTCTCAGTCAGTCACGAGAAGCATGGTTCTTTACCCTTGTTGTTGATGATGGTGTGGTTGTGCCCCAGGTTTTGGTGCCGTGCCGTGGAAGCCTAACCCTTAGTGCATACACAGAAGCCCAGTTTGAAACCTATGTTTTACACCCATCTGGAGAAGGGTATCAGACTGTAGATGGAAAGGTAAGATCCATCTGCCAACTACACAAAATATCATGCAGTTTCATTTTCTCTATACCACAGGAGGTTGGTGGCACCTTAATTGGGGAGGACGGGCTTGTGGTAATGGCTGGAGTGGAATGGTGTCAAATACACATGGGTTCCGTGTGTTTGATTACATTCCATTAGCTCTGTGCCATCCTCCCTTCAGCAGCCTCCACTGCTATATACCCATTTAGTTCATTGTAAACAGCTGCTATAAAATAGAACGTTCTTGGTTAAGACATCTTGGTCAACGATGCTACCCATATGCTTTGTCCTGTCTGATAGGAGCTGGCCATCCAGGACAGCCTGGTGAGACTGGGCTTAGGGTTCCAGGCCCCAGCCAATGTGCCCATCCTGTTTGAGGAGACCTTCTACAATGAGAAGGAGCAGAGCTACAGTATCCTCTGTATCGCCAGGCCCATCGACACCGATCAAAGCCCAGGTAGGTACTGCTCTCCTCCAAAGCGACAAAAGTTGATTAAGTGAGTGTATGATTTAGTCCATGTTGAACCTGATCCAAACGCCTACAGCCACCATCTCACTCTCACCTTTCTTCTTTCCCTCTTTTCTCTCTCTCCCTCTCTCTCTCAGTGGAGGTGACCCCAATCCCGGCCCTGTACTGTCTGAAGAATGTGGAGGATGTCAGGGAGTTCCTGGGCCGCCATGTTGAGAAACTGGACAAGTTCATCAGCAGCTTCTGCAACTCATTTAAGGAGCAGGAAAAGAAGGGACTGCGACACCACATCGTAAGTACTGACCCTAAACAACACACCTATCTGACGCTAGACTGAAGCCATGACACATACACTGGGTGTACAAAACATTAAGAACACCTGCGTTTTCCATGACATAGACTGACCAGATGAAAGCTATGATCCTTATTGATGTCACTTGTCAAATCCACTGCAATCTGTGTAGGGGAAGAAGGATTTTTAAGCCTTGAGACATGGATTGTGTATGTGTGCCATTGAGGGTGAATGGGCAAGACAAAATATTTAAGTGCCTTTTGAATAGGGTTTTGGTATGGTAGTAAGTGCCAGGCGCACCAGTTTGAGTGTGTCAAGAACTGCAACGCTGCTACGTTTTTCACGCTCAACAGTTTCCCGTTTGTATCAAGAATGGTCAACCACCCAAAGGACATCCAGCCAACTTGACACAACTGTGGGAAGCAGTGGAGTCAACATGGGACAGCATTCCTGTGGAACGCTTTTGACAACTTGTAGAGTCCATGCCCTGACGAATTGAGGCTATTCTGAGGGCAAAAGGGGGTACACTTCAATATTAGGAAGGTGTTCCTAATGTTTTGTATACTCAGTGTACAGTAACATGACACATACTAATGTATAATATGAGAGATGGCTATACTATAGTAATGTACACACTCATGTATTGTATACTATAGATATATAGTAAGATGTGACATATATAATTTGACTTCTGCTGTGACGCACTGCTTTAACCTGTAACTGTGCTCTCCCCTTAGGACTCAGTGAATGCCCTTTATACTAAATGTCTTCAGTGCCTGTTGAGAGACTCACACCTGGTGAGTAGCATGTTTTGCTACGAAAAACATTTTCAAAATATTTTCTCCTGTTTCATGCCTATTGGACACAACCCTGAGAAATAAAGCTGATTTGTTAAACCTCCTGTCTTTCAGAAAGTGCTGGCCAAACAGGAGCTCCAGATGACGCTCCTCAAACAGGCGGTTGAGGTAGGAGTTCTATCCTAGTCGTCATCACTCACACTTACTTTAAAATATGACGTCCTCTACTTCTTTGGGTGCTTTTTTGAGCTTTTCTTCATTCTGGTCCTCAGTGAAGTGCTGTGATGCTATAATGACGTCATGTATTTTTAGATGTTTTCTCTCTTTTCTCATTTAGATGTATATACATCATGGTATCCATGATTTAATCTTTAATTTTGTGGGGACTCTTGAAGCCAGCCAGGTATGTAAATACATACTATACAGTATTTGATAATGCTGTCAGTCTTTTATAGCCCCAGAATCCCCATGCAGTAAAGGTTAATATCTATGTTTATTATCACTGTTCCAACAGGATTCTGCCTTCAACAAAACCACCAGAGGTCTGCAGGACCTGCAGCAGAAAGACTTGGGGGTCAAATCTGAATTTAGGTTGGGTTTTTTCACGTGGTCTCTTTTTAATTTCTGCTTTTATGATTACAACTCAATAACAACATGTGATGCACATCACATTATATTTCTCTGCTGGCCAATAAACAAGTCTGCATACAACACAAATGAAAATGACCAGACACCATATAGATCTCCATAATGTCAAGCAGGTTTATAGCAGTAGATCCCCATCAGGTCATTTGACCACTATAACCTGTCCTATTGTGTCTATAGACTATTGGACTATGTTTGTGTTTCCACTTGCTTACAGTATCAATATTAACTTATCCTGTTGTACTTCTGTGTTATGTCTCCTCCAACAGTATAAATATCCCCCGGGCCAAGAGAGAGCTGAGCCAATTGAACCGCTGCACCTCTCCTCTACACAAACTGCTCTGCCTCAGGAAGGTGTCTCTCACCATCATGCAGTCCCCCAGCCACTCGGGTGTGTGTCTGTCTGTATTTCTGTCTGTATGTCTCCATCCATCCCTATGTCATTTCATGTCACATCAGTAGAAGTTTACACAGTGTTGTTGTCACAATCAACCCATTGACACTGGAATGCAAATGTGCCTTTTAAAATGGAATCCGGCCCATTTGTTATGGTACCATGCAAATCTGTATCGTCATGCTTCGGCCTCTGAGACAAATATAAGTTTAGCTTTCATCCAGAAATACATGAAATGCATAAAGTTAAAAAGCTTATTCACCTATGTTTTATGAAGACATGACATTACTATAATACAGCCTACATGGCTTTTAAGGCTTGTCATTGTAACCCAGATCAGGATTTGTTGTCTTTTCTGCTCACGCCCTCCCTGGTAATATAATAACTCAGTGCATACACACGGTCCACAGAACAAAATCCTAACTGTAGGGGCCTAATGTCTATGTCCAGTTTGTTTTGGAAATCCAACCTCCTTGGCCACATAACAACCCGGCCCTGTCTCTGTGGAGTGCTGCGATCCGCTCCTAATTTATGTTGGTCAAACAGCCAATTTACCAATTTAAAGCATAAATAACGAGGACAGAGGCAGTGTCTCAGAGGTTACACTGACTGTGTGGACACTCGCCTGTTTGTAGGATGAAGCTGTTTTATGTATTCATTTTGAATAGCCATTTCTCCCTGCTGTATGCTCTAGTTGTAAACATCTCACAGTCACTGAAACTTACAGAAGCAACCACAGTAATTTAATATATTCTTTCATTTCCCTTTTCTCCACATGCAGTGAGCATAGAGGCTGTGTGTGCAGATGACCTTCTGTCTGTAATTCTGTACTTACTGGTGAAGACGGAAATCCCCAATTGGTGAGTATGGAGTTCTAACCTAGTAATACCGCTGACTATTTAAATGGCCTGATGACTACTTCAACTAAACTTATTGAATTAATAAGTGAATAACTTGGACCTAGTAATAAAACAAAGTCATTAATTAATCAATTAACTGGTAATTAACAGCCATGTTAAACTAACGAGCATGCTCTTCCAGGATGGCCAACCTGAGCTACATCAAGAACTTCCATTTCTGTAATTCCACCAAGGACGAGCTGAGCTACTGCCTGACGTCGTTCGAGGCCGCCGTGGAGTTCATCAGCCAGGGAAACCTGGGCCTGGGCCAGGGACGCATGGTGAGCACAGAACAATGCAGGACAGGAGTACACAGGGCGGCTCCTTTCTTACCTTACACTGTACATTAGGACGGCTCCTTTCTTACCTTACACTGTACATTAGTCCTGGCCTGCTTGGCTCAATATTGTGAAAAGGGCTTTATACACCCCAAGCACATACATTGTTGGAGCTGATATCCTATCCAAGCACATTGTTGACTTAGATACACCACCTTATCACTGCAATACCTGTGATAACAGGCCACTATAATGACCGAAAAACACTCCCCTGTGCAGAGTGAGTGACCATGTCTGTGTGTGTGGTTTGCAGGGCTCAGGGGACCTGAACGACAAGGTGCATTTCACCCAGAAGATAAACCTGCTCTCCCAGAACTCTGCTACCCCCATAGACAATCTGTTTGAGGTGAGAACCCTGTCCCCTGACCTTTTAGAAGGGAAAAAGCTATACTCTGCAGTCTGTATAACGTTATGCTTCATTGGTCAGATGGACACCTAATTTCATTCAGCATTACATTTGAATATGAAAACAATGTTTGATCAACTTTTTCTTTCACTTAAAAAAAAAAAATCAATTGTGTGTGTTGATCCTTTTATTTCTGTTTACTTTGTGTGTGTGGATGGGTGGATCCTGCAGCACATAGCCAATGGTAACGAGGTAGAGGTCCAGCGTGTGTTGAGTGAGAACCAGAGTGACGAGGACGGGGTTAATATGTGCCACCCCCTCTGCTCCTGTGACCACTGTGAGCTCCGTCTCTCTGGGTGAGTACTGCGCGCGCACACAACTCATCTATCATAGGATGGAATATAATAGAAAAACCTGAGTTTCTCAGTAGGAGAAGTTCTTTTCTGATGTTTCTTTCACTACCTCTAGTGAATGGCTTAAAATCATATAGGAACAGAAAATGTGATTATTCTTCAACTCTGTCTGCTTACAGGAGACTGAATGATCCCTCCATCATAACGCCCTTCTCTCGAGACGACAGGGGATATACACCACTTCACGTCGCTGCTATCTGTGGTAAGAGATAACAACACGTTCCAGAGGTACCTAAAGTTGTCCAGGAAGCTGCCTCCAGATCACACAACAGGGGATCCCTAGTCCGCCACATTCTTACTGTTCATCCCTTTCCCATCTGTCTCCCTCATTCCCCACTGTCTAAATAAAATAAAATGCCTGTCATTGCCGTGGCAGGTCAGTCCCTGTTGATCGACCTGCTGGTGTCTAAGGGAGCTCTGGTGAATGCCACAGACTACCATGCCCTCTCACCCCTACACCTCTCCTGCCAGAAGGGCTACCAGGGAGTCACGGTGAGCCAGGACACTAGCAGGACAGCTATAGCCTGGTCCCAGATCGGTTTGTGCTGCCTTGCCTACTCCTAAACAGATCTGGAACCAGGCTAGGAGAGCTACACTAAAGATACAAAAATGATACTTCTGTTACACAAACTGTATATTCTCTCTGACATATGTATATATTTCTCCCATTCTGTCTGTCTGTCTGTCTCTGTCTGTACTCTAGCTGCTGCTCTTGCACTATAAGGCTTACTCCGGTGCCCAGGACAACAATGGCAACACTCCTCTGCACCTGGCCTGTATGTACGGACACGAGGATGTACGTCAGTCTGGGGATTCAATCTCAATTTAAAATCTGTATTTATAGGCACAGTTAATTCCAACAGCCTTGACTCTGCCACTTTGTTTGGTAACCAGAGTTATCTATCTGAAGAAATGTATCCACTCACAGTACATGGGATAGCAGTTACAGTATCTATATTGATACTGCTGTAAATAAGTATATGGAGGATGACAGATGATGACAGCCTGCACTGACAGTGTCTCTATGGTTGTTCAGAGGAGATTGTTCTGCGTCTGACAGTGTTATCCCGTCCGTGTCTCAGTGTGTTAAAGCCCTGGTGTACTATGACCTGCACACGTGCCGTCTGAACATCCAGAATGACAAGGGCGACACCCCCATGCACATCGCGGCCCGGTGGGGCTACGAGGGCATCATTGAGGTGCTGCTGGAGAACGGAGCCAGCACCACCATCTACAACAAGGTCAAAGACTCACCACTGCAATGTGCCCTCAACTCTAAGGTGAGGAGTGAAGACCCCTGGTCACAGCTGTCCCTGCCTCTGCCTGAAACACACTTCTCAAATGGGTACTTTTGTAGAGCATCATATTGACAAAAAAATAATGTACTTTTTATATGACTCTGCCATTTTTAAAGTCAGGACTAACCCCCCCCCGTCCTTGACTTTTCCTGAATAAGTCTATATAACACACTGTTGTTGTTAGAATCTTAATATCACAAATAGAATTTGTATTCTAAGCAGGTTTAAGAGGACGTTATTTTTTTCCCCGCTGCCCATCATTCACCACCATGTCATTCACTGGCAGTCATCCACCGCAGCTGATAATGGCCCAGTTAAACTACACCTAAACTACACTACATGACCAAAAGTATGTGGACACCTGCTCGTCGAACATCTCATTCCTAAATCATGGGCATTAATATGGAGTTGGTCCCCCCTTTGCTGCTATAACCGCCTCCACTGTTCTGGGAAGGCTTTCCACTAGATGTTGGAACATTGCTGCGGGGACTTGCTTCCATTCTGCCACGAGCATTCGTGAGGTCGGGCACTGATGTTGGGCGATTAGGCCTGGCTCGCAGTCCGCGTTCCAATTCATCCCAAAGGTGTTCGATAGGGTTGAGGTCAGGGCTTTGTGCTGGCCAGTCAAGTTGTTTCACACCGATCTCGACAAACCATTTTTGTATGGACCTCGCTTTGTGCACGGGGGCATTGTCATGCTGAAACAGGAAAGGGCCTTCCCCAAACTGTTGTCACAAAGTTGGAAGCACAGAATCGTCTAGAATGTCATTGTATGCTGTAGCATTGACTTCCCTTTACTGGAACTAAGGGGCCTAGCCCGAACCATGAACAACAATGAGTGTTGCAAAAAGATTTGTGAGCGTTGCAACCGAGGACAGGCGAGTTTTACGCGCTTCAGCACTCGGTGGTACCGTGCTGTGAGCTTGTGTGGCTTACCACTTCTACTGCCAATGTTTGTCTATGGAGATTGCATGGCTGTGTGCTCGATTTTATACACCTGTCCGCAATGGGTGTGGCTGAAATAGCCGAATCCACTAAATTGAAGGGGTGTCCACATACCTATTTGTGTATCTAAACTAATTTCACACTTATAATAGAGTTTAGCCTAAAGACCAGATTAAATTGACAATGGTCTGAAGGGTGAGAATATTATCAGTTGTTAAATTGTATATGAAGAATCTGATGAACAGTGCAGCTTGGAATTGACAGTCAGGGAAACGAAACGGTGTGCCAAAAAGTGACTTTTCAAATTATCCTACAGTCACAAGCAGGTAAGATGTTTTGATGTCTATGTAGTATCAGAAAGTGCAGATTCTGCAGTTTCCAAATCACCGATCATTGCCAAACAACTCTTAAAAACGACCCTCTATTTCAAAATATGACTTTAACCGTAATAACCGCGATTACATGCGTGCACTCGTAAAATATGCCATTTGGTTCTTTTGTCATTAATTTTCTTAAATTCGTAAGGTTCCTTAAGACCTTTAACAAATTAATAACGAATGGTCTTTGTGATAGTGTTTAGTTAATGGATTTTAACACTTGACTTGTGGTGTTTTACTGGTTTTTCATTTGTACATAAAGCATACAGTTGCATAAACTAATAAATGCTATTGTGGTCTTTTAGAATACGGAAGATGATGTAGTTCAATGTCACCTTCATACACACAACCAAATGATTTTTGCGATAGCATATATTACATGTCTTTTTTAGACTGTTAGAATGTTGACGTCCAAAAGACTTGTCATTGGCTTGAAGGGGGGGTCCCTCGAGGCCAAGCTTTCCTAGTGTTATAGAAAAGGCTTGGCATACTAAACTTATTTTAGTTAAGTAGATATATTTGGAGAAAGTATTAACAGAAGGGTGGGAATTGTTCTGAGGAAGAAAATACTTCTGGTTCGCCTAGCAACAGGATTGGCTTGATATATTTGCCTTGTCATTCAGTATTATTATGATTTTGAACAATTTATGAAATGTGATAAGGTTGTATTAGAAATAGAGCCTACTTTTATGCTCAAGTAATTATTTAATGCCTGCTTTCTTTTTAATCTCTTAAGCTGATGTGTGAACCTGAAAGTATGTGAAAGTAGTAGCCCAGTTGTTAGTGACTTCATCCTCTTATAAAATCTGTTGTCCCGTATAGCTTAACGCAGTGTGTATGTAGGCTACATACCAGAATGGGTATCAATGAGGTATTATTGGAACAACCGTGTACATGCCAGAATTTGTAAATGAATAGTGCTTGTGTTGCAAGGTGTGTGTGTGTGTGTGTGTTTTCATATGTGCAAATGAACAAGTATGTGCACATGCATAAGAACGTGTGTAACTGATGTGTGTGTGTGTGTACTTGTGTCTCTGCGTCTTGCAGATTCTGACGCTATTGGAGTTACCGCACAACGGCTCTCATAGAAGAGAGAACAATGATGTAAGTCAGATTTCATCACATAGGAAGTGACAGAGAAGAGTTGCAACTACAGTATTTCATTTGATAAAATGATGTCTCTACGCCAGGCAGCCAGCCTGTTAAAACACCACTAACCAACATACAGTAGTTCTACTCTACTCTTCACTTGCTCTGCTAGAAGCAGCCTGTACTGCAGGGGTGTCAAACTCATTCCACGGTTTTTGGTTAAGCCCTAGACAACCAGGTGAAGGGAGTTCCTTACTAATCAGTGACCTTAATTCATCAATCAAGGACAATGGAAGAGCGAAAAACCGCAGACACTCGGCCCTCAGTGGAATGAGTTTGAAACGTGCTGTACTGTGTGTGCGTGGTCAGCTGAGTGACGGTGCTCTCTCTCGCCCCCTGCTGTCTGTCCCAGTCCCCAAACCGCTCCGCCCAGGCCTCTGACTGCAGCAGCCGCTGCTCCTCTGTCTCCAGCACCACCTCCCAGAGCTCCGAGGCCAGGACCGACTGCGACAGGGTCCGACACAAAGAGGTTAGCAGGGAGCACTGAGGACCCCTGACCTGGGCAGGGCTGACCCTGGCAATGCCTGAGAGGAGTAGTATTGTCTTAATTAAAGGGGAAATGGAATAGGGATGCAATAGAAATTAGATGCAGTATTTTTCTATATATTGAGGGATCCTAATATTTGAAGCTTTCACCCAATGTTTTTTTGTGGGATGACTATCTGTAATTTGTAATCCAGTTTGTAAAGGCCTGGCTGGTGTTCTAATAGGTAGCCTCACTCTCTTTTTCTCTCTCGACTGACAGGTGGAGAAGTTGCTGCGTGCGGTGGCGGACGGAGACATAGAGATGGTGCGGTACCTGTTGGAGTGGTTGGACGAGGAACCAGAGGAGGAGCATGCAGGGCTGCCATCCTGGACAGAACTGTGCCACCCACTGTGCCAGTGTCCACACTGTGGACCAACACAGAAGGTTTGAGAGCAACCCTGGCCTTTCATTCCTACTGCGGGGTTCCATACCACAACTACTTGGCCAAACCCCTTTCTGATATATAGACGATGTCAGTGAGCAAATAGCAAACTTGACACATGGCCAAAAGCTGGAAGCACTGAAGCTATGTTGAATGGAAAGTTAGCTGTTGAAAGGAGATGATTTATGATGTTCCTGCAGTGCTGCCCAGATAACTTGATGCCTTTCTGTGTTTTCCTCTGTGTGTGTGTGTGTGTGTGTGTGTGTGTTTGCCTCCAGAAGTTGGTGTGCCTGCAGGCCAGTGGTCTAGGTGTGAACAGCAGTAGTGTGGATGGCTTCACTCCCCTCCATGTCGCAGCGCTCCATGGTCACACGGCCCTGGTGTCCCTGTTCAGCCGCCACGGGGCCAACGTCGACGCACGCAACAGCCAGAGCGCCACGCCACTGCACCTGGCCAGCCAGAACAACCACATACAGGTGAGCACACAACACTGTACTTCAGCTGTGTTTATTTGAGCTTGCCTGGCACATCTGAACAAATGGAATAGTCCCAAAGGTTAAAACCCCACCCATCTCATTAATCATGTTCAGGTAGTGACATCACTGCTGGAGTGCAACGCCAAGCTGAATAAGAAGGATCACTATGGCAACACCCCTCTGATCCACGCCTGCCTCAAAGGTCACCAGGACACAGCCACCATTCTGCTGCAGGTGAACACACACATACACACACACACCATTCTGCTGCAGGTGAACACACACACATACACACACACCATTATGCTGCAGGTGAACACACACACACACCATTCTGCTGCAGGTGAACACACACACACACACACACACATACACACCATCCTGCTGCAGGTGAACACACACACACACACACCATTCTGCTGCAGGTGAACACACACACACACACCATTCTGCTGCAGGTGAACACACACACACACCATTCTGCTGCAGGTGAACACACTCACACACACACCATTCTGCTGCAGGTGAACACACACACACACACACACCATTCTGCTGCAGGTGAACACACACACACACCATTCTGCTGCAGGTGAACACACACACACACACACACACACCATTCTGCTGCAGGTGAACACACACACAAACACCATTCTGCTGCAGGTGAACACACACACACACAAACACCATTCTGCTGCAGGTGAACACACACACACACACACCATTCTGCTGCAGGTGAACACACACACACCATTCTGCTGCAGGTGAACACACACACAAACACACCATTCTGCTGCAGGTGAACACACACACAAACACACCATTCTGCTGCAGGTGAACACACACACACAAACACACACACCATTCTGCTGCAGGTGAACACACACACACACACACACACACCACATTCTGCTGCAGGTGAACGCACACACATACACACACACACCATTCTGCTGCAGGGGAACACACACACACCATTCTGCTGCAGGTGAACACACACACACACACACCATTCTGCTGCAGGTGAACACATACACACACACACACACACACACACACACACACACACACACCGTTCTGCTGCAGGTGAACACACACACACACACACACCATCCTGCTGCAGGTGAACACACACACACACACACCATTCTGCTGCAGGTGAACACATACACATACACACACACACACACCATTCAGCTGCAGGTGAACACACACACACCATTCTGCTGCAGGTGAACACACACACACACACTATCCTGCTGCAGGTGAACACACACACACACACACACACACACACACACACACACACCATCCTGCTGCAGGTGAACACACACACACACACACACACACACACACACACACACACCATCCTGCTGCAGGTGAACACATACACACACACACACACACCATCCTGCTGCAGGTGAACACACACACACACACCATCCTGCTGCAGGTGAACACATACACACACACACCGTTCTGCTGCAGGTGAACACATACACACACACACACCGTTCTGCTGCAGGTGAACACATACACACACACACACCGTCCTGCTGCAGGTGAACACACACACACCATTCTGCTGCAGGTGAACACACACACACACACACACACACACACACACACACCATCCTGCTGCAGGTGAACACATACACACACACACACACACCATCCTGCTGCAGGTGAACACACACACACACACCATCCTGCTGCAGGTGAACACATACACACACACACCGTTCTGCTGCAGGTGAACACACACACACACACACACACACACACACACACACACCATCCTGCTGCAGGTGAACACATACACACACACCGTTCTGCTGCAGGTGAACACATACACACACACACACCGTCCTGCTGCAGGTGAACACACACACACCATTCTGCTGCAGGTGAACACACACACAAACACACCATTCTGCTGCAGGTGAACACACACACAAACACACCATTCTGCTGCAGGTGAACACACACACACAAACACACACACCATTCTGCTGCAGGTGAACACACACACACACACACACACCACATTCTGCTGCAGGTGAACGCACACACATACACACACACACACCATTCTGCTGCAGGGGAACGCACACACACCATTCTGCTGCAGGTGAACACACACACCCACACCATCCTGCTGCAGGTGAACACACACACACACACACACACCATCCTGCTGCAGGTGAACACACACACACACACACCATTCTGCTGCAGGTGAACACATACACACACACACACACACACACACCGTTCTGCTGCAGGTGAACACACACACACACACACACCATCCTGCTGCAGGTGAACACACACACCATTCTGCAGCAGGTGAACACATACACATACACATACACACACACACACACCCTTCAGCTGCAGGTGAACACACACACATCATTCTGCTGCAGGTGAACACACACACACACACACTATCCTGCTGCAGGTGAACACACACACACACACACACACACCATCCTGCTGCAGGTGAACACACACACACACACACACACACACACACCATCCTGCTGCAGGTGAACACATACACACACACACACACACCATCCTGCTGCAGGTGAACACACACACACACACCATCCTGCTGCAGGTGAACACATACACACACACACCGTTCTGCTGCAGGTGAACACACACACACACACACACACACACACACACACACACACACCATCCTGCTGCAGGTGAACACATACACACACACACCGTTCTGCTGCAGGTGAACACATATACACACACACACACACACACACACACACCGTCCTGCTGCAGGTGAACACACACACACCATTCTGCTGCAGGTGAACACACACACACACATACACACACACACACACCATTCTGCTGCAGGTGAACACACACACACACACACACACACACCATTCTGCTGCAGGTGAACACACACACACACACACACACACCATTCTGCTGCAGGTGAACACACACACACACCGTCCTGCTGCAGGTGAACACGCACACACACACCATTCTGCTGCAGGTGAACACACACACACACCATTCTTCTGCAGGTGAACACACACACACCATTCTGCTGCAGGTGAACACACACACACACACACACACACACCATTCTGCTGCAGGTGAACACACACACACACACACACACACACCATTCTGCTGCAGGTGAACACACACACACACACACACACCATTCTGCTGCAGGTGAACACACACACACACACACACACAATTCTGCTGCAGGTAGAACACCTTGACAATGCTGCCCCCTGGTGGTCACACAGGCCAACTGTTACTCTTACTAATGTGTGTTCAATGGGCCTCCAGAGCAACGCGTCAGTGAACCTGTCCAACAACCAGGGTAACACGGCCCTGCATGAGGCTGTAAGAGGAGGTCACCTGGCCCTGGTGGAGCTGCTACTGCAGGCTGGAGCCCTGGTCCACATGAGGAACAAGAGACAGAGGACAGCACTGGACTGTGGCACGGAGACTGGGGGCAAGGTGAGAATAGAACAGCCACAGCATTGGTCTAAATACACACTGTATGTTCAGTAACAAATCTAACCCAATGACCCCGAATACACTACAGACACACTACAGACAGACATACAGACACACATACTACAGACACACACACAGAGCTCAGGAATAGAGTTGGGAAATACTGAATAATTGATTAAATGTATTTACAGAACACTGAGATCCTGAGGACTCTTCAGAAGGCGTCTGGACTCTCCCCTGATGCTGAACCAATCAAACTGCTCTCTGTGCCCAAGGGGGCTCTGGGTAAGCGAGCAAGTATCAAATCAAATTTTATTTGACAAATGCGCCGAATACAACAGGTGTAGACCTTACAGTGAAATGCTTACTTACAAGCCCTTAACCAACAATACAGTAAAAAAAAAATGTAAAAAAAGGGTTAAGTAAACATTTTTTACTTAAAGAGCAGCAGTAAAGTAACAGTAGCGAGGCTATATACAGGGGGTACCGGTACAGAGTCAATGTGCAGGGGCACAGGTTAGTCGAGGCAATTGAGGTAATATGTACATGTAGGTAGAGTTATTAAAGTGACTATGCATAGATAATAAACAGAGAGTAGCAGCATTTGATTAGCTGTTCAGGAGTCTTATGGCTTGGGGGTAGAAGCTGTTAAGAAGCCTTTTGGACCTAGACTTGGCGCTCCGGTACCGCTTGCCGTGCGGTAGCAGAGAGAACAGTCTATGACTAGGGTGGCTGGAGTCTTTGACAATTTTTAGGGCCTTCCTCTGACACCGCCTGGTATAGAGGTCCTGGATGGCAGGAAGCTTGGCCCCAGTGATGTACTGGTCCGTACACACTACCTTCTGTAGTGCCTTGCAGACGTAGGCTGAGCAGTTGCCATACCAGGCGGTGATGCAACCAGTCAGGATGCTCTCGATGGTGCAGCTGTAGAACCTTTTGAGGATCTGAGGACCCATGCCAAATCTTTTCAGCCTCCTGAGGGGGAATAGGCTTCACGACTGTCTTGGTGTGTTTGGACCATGATAGTTTGTTGGTGATGTGGACACCAAGGAACTTGAAGCTCTCAACCTGCTCCACTACAGCTCTGTATTGACACCAGCCACTGTTTTTCCTTGAACACCTACCTGCTAGAGCGTGAAGATATACCACAAGTGACAAGTCTTCCTCACCATCTTTTTGTTTTCAATTCATTCAAACTATGGCTGCCTTCCAATGTCTCTACCCCATACCACAGAATGCATGCCCGTGGTATGCTAGTGTGAAAAATTGGACGTTTTTTTTCCTCCACACTTTCTAACTCCTTTCTCCCAATCACAGCCCATTCATTTGTCCAGAGGTTAAAGCCCCATCAGGATAATGCCAATGGAAGACATCAGAAGCTTGCCCAGTCAATCAACAGGTTGGTCCCATGGAAAGGATGACTTGTGTCTCCTAGTGGAATGGGATGGAAATTTGTATGCAGTCCTTCCTAGTGAATTTAACATTGATGTCAGAATATTTGAACTTGAGTTTGCTAAACGTATTAGTTTAGACATTTTAAGGACCTGCACTGAAACATAGTAGTTCCTTTTTAAAATGTAAGTTTATTAAAACCGATGTTGTTTGCAGAGTTCAGCGGATGAAGAAAGGTCTTCCCAGGGACACCAGTGTGCCTTCCATCAACTCACCCACTCCCGAGAGGAGGAAACTGAGGCGGGGGGTGACCTTGGAGAGCAGTGGGCCTTTTAGCATCCGCTCCAGCCCAGAGGGAAGCCCCCAGCCTGAGGACCACAGGGACAGGGAGAGGGTCCTGAGCCACTGTCACACCGTGGACACAGAGCACCCCCCATTCCGGAGACACACAGGAGAGGCTGAGGTAAAGGTGGACACACATGTAGCGGAAGACCCTTCACACACAGACACTCCTGGTGAGCCTGAGCATACATACACACCTGACATACACACTCCTGACGTGTCAAATACACACATAGCCGACGGCCCCTCAAATACACAACAAACAACCAGCAGCGACCCGTCACACACACCTAGCCAAGTCAATGGGGACGAAGACGGAGAAGGACATGAAAAAGATGTCCACACCTCACCAGATACAGACGTACAGTCGCAAAGAATCTGTCCAGAGGCTGAGAGCCCACCCACAGACATGGAGGAGCTGGTAGAAGAAATGGAGCTCCTCTGAGGAGCAGAGGCTGAGGCGGACCCCAGTCAGGGGAGAACTTGAACTATTCTAGTTACAGAAAGAACTTCTGTACTGACTGTTATTGAAAGCACTTTTTCACCTTGCCTTCAGGAAAAAGGGATACAAAACATTTTAATTCAACTTAATGCGAATTTCATTCTGTTTTAGTACATTTTTATTTGGTTGCTCACTCTTATGAAAGAGAGTAGGTGGAACATTCTAACAGTGGATTGAGTGACATTATAGCATATCAGTATGGAGAAAGTTGGTTTACTTGAAAAGATGATAATCTGAAAATGTATGCTCCTATTACATCTGACGGTTTTTATTTGAACATGTAGAATCAGGGCTCTGTTTTTATTTGTAACAATTTAGTTTAATTTTATTACAGTTCTCAGGTTTGGATATCATTTTTAATTGACTGAGTTACAGTTATTCCCTTTAGAAAACCATCAATTGTCATTTTTCTATTCATCTATAACACATTACCTCCCTGGTGTGACATCTGAATTACTATGCACAGTAAGGCCACACTTGTATCCCAGTGAATGTCAAACACTTAGAATCGTTTTCTTGGTTGCTCTGTAGGTAGAGAGAGAACCATAACAATGTATACACAAATCTATATACAGTGAGTAGCTCAGTTCAGTGACTCCACAAATTGTACTGTAGTTAAGATACTGCATTTGAGAATATAGTAACACAACTGCCATAGTTAATTTGACTCATCTTTACTATATTCTGATGTCACACATGCCATTGAAATGGGTACATATGTATCCTGTAGAAAACAGTATAATAAAAAAAAAAAAAGTGTTTATTTAGCATTCAACTGAAAATTCAGTTTCACCTCTATGGCAGTTGATCCTGCCAAGCAAGGCCATATAGGACCCAACCGATGCTATGGGGAGTTTGCACTTTACTCCTACCATTTTATTTTCTGTCATCAACACTCTGAAATGTCTGTAGCTCATTTTGAACTGCCATTATTTTTAATGATAATTATCCAGCACATACAGTACATTGAACACATAAAAACCACTATCATCAATCAGCTTACGGATGTATTTTTATTTCAAGGTGACCGTTTTGGTATATGCAGTAGTAGTTATCCAATTTCAATGTTAATTATTTTTGTACTAAAGTATTTTATTTTGAATGTTGAGGCAGTGAACATGCCTTATTTAATTTGTCAAAATAACCTGTAATAAATAAACCCATGATCTAGAGTTATTTTGTTTTTACTCAGTTCTGTTCTTAGCAGGAGTTGGCCTGTTTAGGGGCTATATGCTTGGTAAGTTTGTAATTCTACTCATTCTAATCGTGTCCACCACTAGATGGCGGTGTTTATCCTTCAATGAGTGTGGCCTTCCTCCACAGGTGATCCAATAGCGATACAGTGAGACGAGGGCCCTAGGTGGCACCAGGAGAGTGAGTAGCAAGCAGAGACAACAGCTGAGCCTCTGTCTAATAATGTTGCTTTCTGCTGTGGCACCAGGGAGTCCATATTGCCCTGATGGGTCATGTATGTCACTGTCAACATTGTGTTAGTGTCATCCAGGCAGACCCTGGGCGTTCTCTGCATGGTTCTGACTGAAACAGGTGAAGCGTACTCCATGGCTATCTGCTTAGGGGACGTAGGGGAGGCAGGAAGTACACGACTTCAGGGCAGGAGCCATTACGAGCTCCAGCCTCCCGGCTCACATCAGGGGACAGTTATGAGTGCAAGGTGTCTTCCACAGAGGGGGAGAATACTCCTGGACTGTCAGTCTTTGTAACCTCGGTTTATGAGAGTGGTTACAATTCCTCAGACCATTCTTTTAGCTTTATACCAAACCACGTGGGAGGGAGGGCTGCCATCTACAGTGGGGGGAAAAAAGTATTTAGTCAGCCACCAATTGTGCAAGTTCTCCCACTTAAAAAGATGAGAGAGGCCTGTAATTTTCATCATAGGTACACGTCAACTGTGATAGACAAAATGAGGGGGAAAAAATCCAGAAAATCACATTGTAGGATTTTTTATGAATTTATTTGCAAATTATGGTGGAAAGTAAGTATTTGGTCAATAACTAAAGTTTCTCAATACTTTGTTATATACCCTTTGTTGGCAATGACACAGGTCAAACGTTTTCTGTAAGTCTTCACAAGGTTTTCACACACTGTTGCTGGTATTTTGGCCCATTCCTCCATGCAGATCTCCTCTAGAGCAGTGATGTTTTGGGACTGTCGCTGGGCAACATGGACTTTCAACTCCCTCCAAAGATTTTCTATGTGGTTGAGATCTGGAGACTGGCTAGGCCACTCCAGGACCTTGAAATGCTTCTTACGAAGCCACTCCTTCGTTGCCCGGGCAGTGTGTTTGGGATCATTGTCATGCTGAAAGACCCAGCCACGTTCCATCTTCAATGCCCTTGCTGATGGAAGGAGGTTTTCACTCAAAATCTCACGATACATGGCCCCATTCATTCTTTCCTTTACACGGATCAGTCGTCCTGGTCCCTTTGCAGAAAAACAGCCCCAAAGCATGATGTTTCCACCCCCATGCTTCACAGTAGGTATGGTGTTCTTTGGATGCAACTCAGCATTCTTTGTCCTCCAAACACGACGAGTTTAGTTTTTACCAAAAAGTTCTATTTTGGTTTCATCTGACCATATGACATTCTCCCAATCCTCTTCTGGATCATCCAAATGCACTCTAGCAAACTTCAGACGGGCCTGGACATGTACTGGCTTAAGCAGGGGGACACGTCTGGCACTGCAGGATTTGAGTCCCTGGCGGCATAGTGTGTTACTGATGGTAGGCTTTGTTACTTTGGTCCCAGCTCTCTGCAGGTCATTCACTAGGTCCCCCCGTGTGGTTCTGGGATTTTTGCTCACCGTTCTTGTGATCATTTTGACCCCACGGGGTGAGATCTTGCGTGGAGCACCAGATCGAGGGAGATTATCAGTGGTCTTGTATTTCTTCCATTTCCTAATAATTGCTCCAACAGTTGATTTCTTCAAACCAAGCTGCTTACCTATTGCAGATTCAGTCTTCCCAGCCTGGTGCAGGTCTACAATTTTGTTTCTGGTGTCCTTTGACAGCTCTTTGGTCTTGGCCATAGTGGAGTTTGGAGTGTGACTGTTTGAGGTTGTGGACAGGTGTCTTTTATACTGATAAGTTCAAACAGGTGCCATTAATACAGGTAACGAGTGGAGGACAGAGGAGCCTCTTAAAGAAGAAGTTACAGGTCTGTGAGAGCCAGAAATCTTGCTTGTTTGTAGGTGACCAAATACTTATTTTCCACCATAATTAGCAAATAAATTCATTAAAAATCCTACAGTGTGATTTTCTGGATTTTTTTTCTCAATTTGTCTGTCATAGTTGACGTGTACCTATGATGAAAATTACAGGCCTCTCTCATCTTTTTAAGTGGGAGAACTTGCACAATTGGTGGCTGACTAAATACTTTTTTTCCCCACTGTAGATGCCGCTGATCAACACAAACTTGGGGCTGTTTATTGCCTCGCTTATTCCTCTCTGCTTTAAGGTAATTCCCAAACAAATGATGGTGGACATTGTTGGACATTGTTTAGGAGAACAATTGTGAAAATAATTACATTTGGGTGAGCGATTATTGCATACTACAAAACAGTGGTGTAAAAATACTTTAAAGTACTACTTAAATAGTTTTTGGGGGGATCTGTACTTTAATTTACTATTTATAGTTTTGACTACTTTCACTTCACTACATTCCTAAATAAAACGATGTACTTTTTCTCCATACGTTTTCCCTGATACCCAAAAGTACTTGTTACATTTTGAATGCTTAGCAGGACAGCAAAATGGTCCAATTCACACACTTATCAAGAGAACATCCCTGGTCATCCCTACTGCCTCTGATCTGGCAGACTCACTAAACATAAATGCTTCACTTTAAATTATGTCTGCATGTTGTAATGTGACCCTGGCTGTCCATACAATTAAAAAAACAAGGAAATTGTTTTTAAGCAAACCAGACGGTTTGCTTAATATAAGCAATTTGAAATAATTTATACTTTTACATTTACTTTTGATACTTAAGTATATTTAAAACCAAATACTTTTAGACTTTTACTGAAGTATTATTTTACTGGGTGACTTTTACTTGTCATTTTCTATTAAGGTATCTTTACTTTTACTCAAGTATGGCGATTGGGTACTTTTTCCACCACTGCTACAAAATGCTGCTCGTTTTCTGCTACTTTACCTAGACCACATTTAGTGGGGAATGTAGTCAGTGGTTTTAGCGTTGGTGTCTCCGTGGCTGCTGCATCTTTTTACTGGCACTAGAGAGCACTCCAAGCAAAGTTATGGCTACAGTCATCTATACCAGGGTTTCCCAAACCATATGGGGCCCAGGACCGAGTTTGGGAAACCCTGATCTATACTACATGTCTGTCTCAGTCTACTGTGTCTACCCTCCTAGAAGACTACTGGGTGTGCAGGCTTTTGTTCCAACCTTACTGTAACACACCCGATTCGATTAATCAATGTAAAATATGAGGATGACTCATGAGGTCATTAAATGTAAGCACTTTAAAACGTGCTATTGAAATGCAAGCCTTACACATGGCTTGTTTTTTTAAATGTTCATATGAAAGGTACTGTATGTGTGTAACGTGGGAAGAGACTGCTTGTTTTGAGACAGAACATTACCTCAGCCCTCAAAGACCAGAGACTGGGCCGTTCAACACAATGTTCTGCCTCTGAAAGACCAACACTGTGAGAACAGCTGCTTTTATAGAGGTCCTGGAGCTAGGGAGAAGAGAAGTGGAGGGGAGGAGAGAGAAGAGGGAGAGAAGAGGGAGAGAAGAGGGTGAAGGGATTGCATGGCATGGCAGGGGGCTAGGTGATATCAGATCCTAACATCTGGTAGTCCTAGGGGTTATCCCATGCAGAGTGGACCTCACACTGGTTGAGAATGCCCCAGCAGCGTCTACACCTGTTGTTTACGAAGCATGTGACGAATACAAATTTGATTGATGTCTGGTTGTGTTTAGCCTCGATGCACAACACAGTTGGGAAAGAGAGACATATGGGCCCTAAAGTCAATCAAACAATTACTTCACTGCAAATGTCAATGTTTTAGTTTATCTACTGAATGCAACTTTGGCCAATTCATACAGAGGACAGCTCCTAGATAATAAATGATGAAGTTGTATCTTTGGTATGATAAAGTTACAACACAGATATTCTTTAGATTTGATAAAGAAGGGTGTAAAAGAAGAAAAAAAAGCGGTCACAGGCGAATAGTTTGAATGCGTGATATGGACCAAGTCAGCAATATTAATAACATTATACTAATATAATCCAACAATTACTGCTTGATAATTTGATGATTTATAAACCTTTGTGTTTTCCTGTTATTTATAGTATTTCAACTCCTTTTTGAGACTTTGTGGTAGACTGGATTTGGCCCCTGGGCTGCCATTTGTGTATGTATCTAGGACCTAGAAGTAATTCTATAAAACTAAATGGGTAGATATCATGTACTATTAAAAAACAAAATTGTCATATTTTGCCATCATGACAAATGTATCCATAGACTATCAATTTGAGTTTAAACAAATACCATTTATCCTTCTTATGGCCTTTGTGTAACCTGAGTGTTTACTGAATCCAAGACAACAGAAACATGAAAATGTCCGAATGTTTTTATAACCTTTTAAAGGTTTGCGTAAGATGATGGTGTGTCTCCGACTAGAACATATCGGGAAACGTTTAAACGTCCATTGACACAATTTAATGATGTTTCATACACACTTTCTCTGTTAGTTATCCGTTTTAAAAAGGACTTCAATAGCAAGAGGCTTTTGAGAAAGCAGAAAGCCACGAAAAATCACTGCAACATAGAAAACATGAAATTGCTTTAAATACCTTAGGGATTTACATAGCCTTTTAAGTCATTGTGCACTTAGTGCACTGAGTTTAGTACACAGTGATACGCTTTTCTCACCCTTCTCTGCATGTTTTGTTGCTGTTTGGCTCTTGGAATTGCAGGATCAAGAGAAATCCCCTCTTTCAGGATAACATATTCGAACGTACACACTTAATTCCTTCAAGATGGCCTCGGAAAATGTAAGCTTCTTAACTGTTAATATTTTCAAAACCCAGATAGGCCTGGTTTACGATAAATATATTTGTGGTGTGATCATATTTAATTTCCTCTCTGCTCAACTTTAAAGTAAATAAAAAATCAAAACAGACTAGAGCATTTCTGATATATGGGGATTAGGTCTACATTTCCACAGTTGCTTCAAGTAATTGCTACTAAAATCTAGCCTGGCTACATGCAGGGGGAATTTTAAGAATGATTTATCCTTATTGAAATACATACACATTGCTTATTGGAATGGTACTGTGATAATGCAGTTAATACAATAATGCCTCGTTTTTTAATCCAATACTTTTGCCGGCATTGGCAACTTTCTGTGTGGAGTTGTGTGCATAAATAACATGGCTGTGGTTATTTGACAAGGCACAGATGTCAAACATTGCAGCCATGCTATATGAAATGAACCTGATAAAAATAAGATATTGTTTGCATAACGAACGACCAAAGTTAAATATAAATGACAGAGTAACACGCTTTTCTTCTCAAAAAGACTTCAATAAAACTATTCTTTAATGATTAATTATTCACCACGCGTTTTGACAAAGGAATGCACTTTACTTTCTTCAGATATTAAACATGATCCTTTAAAAAATACAAAATTTAATAATTCAATATTCATATTCCTAAATAATCGTTTGTTGCCTTTTTAGGGACTCACAATAATACTAATTTTCAATGTTTCCATTTCCCCACTGAAAATATCCTTTATTTTCCCAGTTCGATAATAAATAAATGTTTATATAGAGCCTATAGCTTACCAAATAGCACACAGGCTACTAAACATGTGTCATACCTTTCTTAAGTTCATATCTCAAGTCTTTACAAATATCTATCTGTGTTTGGCTCCTGGCTTTGCTGTCTCTTGCCAGTGCCTCGGCTCTGTGTAACATAGTTTGATGTAATCCATTTAAATGTGTCGCTGACCCCACGTTGGATCCGGGGCTGTGCAGCTGTCCAAAAGTGCCATGATAGTTCGAGTAACCCTGGAAAAAGGGAGATGTATAATAGACATGTCTTGAGAGAGCTGCGCTGTGAGGGAAAAGATTATGAGGAGCGGCTCGCGGTGGAGATGACAGACGGGCCGGAATCTCTGTGCGTAATTGTCCGGGCACGTTCTGAGCACCATCGCTACATCCTTTACATTTGTCCGAAGAAGTTGCAATCTCCGCGAGCGACCACAGTTTTGGTTTTGGGGCTGGAAGGGGCGAGTCAATCACTGACGTGGCATTGCTGGAGTTGCCTGTGTCATTACGCCTCGGTGCAGGTGGACCTGGCGTGTCCGCCGAGTCTGAATCCCTCTCCGCTCCAAGGTGCAAGTTTTGGGGGGATGCTGTGATAGTGGGCCCCAGCATCTCGGGCACGCTCCTGTCCCCGTTTTCCTTTAAATCCGAATCAGTTAAGACAGGTTCCATGTCATTGCTACTATTGTCCTCTTTGTATTTCTCACAGGAGATTCCCACTGGATTTGGATGATGTCCATCTGCAAGACGATAGAATAAATTAGACCAAAGCGTTCCAAGGATTACCGTAATCACCCTTTCAAGTTCTAACGAAAGCAACAACATGTTGTAAGCCTATGCAGTGAATTACATAGAACTAGGACAATATTTTAGTTTTTACAACTTTTGAAACCAATTAAATGTCTGAAATAAAATAAATGTTAGGCCTATTGCAACATGTAAACGTTATTGAAAAGTTAATTAAACTAACCTGCTTCATTTTTCGACCCAATTTCTGTTGTGGGCTTGAGTGGCTCATCGTCGTCGTCATTCTTCTCCAGGTCAATGTTGTCATCCTCTTCCTCATCCTCACTTCTATTTCTCGGGTTCCACGTCATTTTGTTCTCTTTCTTCAAACGCCTTCTGGCGTTGGCGAACCAGGTGGACACTTGGGTAAGGGTCATCTTGGTGATGATTGCCAGCATGATTTTCTCGCCTTTGGTGGGATAAGGGTTTTTGCGATGTTCATTGAGCCACGCTTTGAGAGTGGAAGTCGCATCCCGTGTAGCATTTTTCCTGTATGCAGGGTCGCCGTATGGATATGGGCCCAATGCACCACCAAACGGGTGATATTCTAAAGAGCCAGTAATGCCCGCTGAAGGATCATACGCGGAGCCCTAGAAAGTCAATAGATAGACAATTTATTATAATTTATTTCAATATTTTGACTGCACAAGACTGGCAAGCCTAAAATATGATATTCATCATTTCCAGACCTTCAATTTCCAATTGTATTGATTTACAGATCAACATGTATGTATATTATAGGCCTTTACATTTAGGTATAGTGTATTTACAACTTATGACAGATAAAATATTGGACACGATTCTAACTCAGAATTATATATTTTATTTTGCAAAGTTTAGCAAATAATTGTGACTAATCATTGCATAACTTATTTTTATAAATTTTTTAAAAGCTTTTATTAGGAAGCTTTTATGAATGTTTTATTAAACTTCTGTAGTCTACTCATTGCATCAAAAGGCTACACTTCAGCCTACTCGTTCCAAAATCTGGATACAAATAGGCCTTTTCAAGGAAAGAATGGCATTTTTGTTTTTACAAAGTGCATAATTAATTATTAAACTGTACAGTATTCACTCACCACAAACGAGTTCATTGCCGCCCTCTGCTCTCCGCTGTACTGAAGGTAAGAGTTGAAGCCAGGCGATGAGCCATTGAAAGCCGGTGATCCTGCGTACGGCGCGAAGGCTGAGCCTGAAGACGGCCGGCCCATTTCATCTGTCCTCGGTCTTCCTAAAATCACACTGGAACTGAACGGGGGACAGGAATGGAGAGCCAGAGAAACCGACGGTTGGAAGAGAAAGCCCTGAGGATAAGCCATGATGACTGAGTGACCTCCTAAAGTCAGCCACTTAGGGCCACTTCTGCGCTTTCACTCGGTTAGTTGTACACACACAAGACTAGCGCATGGAAACACATCTGAAAATAGGCCCTTTCCCTCAATGTTCGCATTTGTGAAATAAGTATTCCATTCAATAACATTACGAACTGTTGCGTCGGTTGGTTTGTTGTTGTTTGCTGCAGCAAGTTGTCTGGAAAAGTTGTCTGCATGCAGCCTTCCAGCGGAACACTTTGTCGATGCTCACTACCTGCCAGGCTCTGGAAATGTAGTAATCTGAGGCAAGTGCTCCTCCTGCAAGTGGGAGTCAGCAGAGGAAAAAGGCAACCTCATTCTATGATTGTCAGCTCCACCCCCGTGAAGGCGCGTGCGTACACGCACACACACACACACACACACACACACACACACACACACACACACACACACACACACACACACACACACACACACGCACACACACACACACAAGCACACACACACACACACACACACACAAGCACACACACACACACACACACAAACACACGCTACGCTATTATTCAGTTAGCCTATTATCGAATCAATATTATTCAGTATCTGTAGCCTAAGACATAAAATTATATTCATCTAGGCTCAACTATCGATTAATTATCTTATTAGCAGCACTCCGGTTAAGGAGGCAAACTGCAGTTCAAACAATAACAAAGCGTGTACCCAACCACTGATTTGATAAACAGCAGAGGAATGGGGCAAGAGAAATGTAACTACTCTCATATTCATAGACACCTCTATGGATTCAAGGACAGACCGTCCATGATATCAAAAGTTTTAACCTACACAGTGTTTGTTTACATTTACATTGTTTACAAACATTGGAGTAAAATAAGCTTGCAGTAGCTTATACTGTATTTTGGGTTCTGATGGTGTAGGCCTAAGACAGTTGAATAAGCTCATGAGGCATGTATAAGTTATATTCTTCAGGAATCAATGGGTAGGCCTACAGTATATATAATTAATTTAGTCCAAAAATGGATGCAGCCTACCATTTGCAGATTGCCCCTTTAACCGAGAGGGATCGCTGTTTGCGCTGTTCTTCAGTTGTAGCAATTGCAGATATACAGTCACCTCCAATATTATTGGCACCCTTGATAAAGATGAGCAAAAAAGACTGTATAAAATAAATAAGACAAATGCTGAGCTATATTGTATGCTAAAACAAATCGGAAAATTATATTATTTTATAGTAATACAATTGCTCAGAGAAATATATTTTGTTTAACAAGTAATAAAACACATTCTCAGAAGATAGGTGTCAAAATGATTGTCATCCCTGTTTTCAATACTCCAGCACCCTCACCTTGCGAAGATAACAGCACTGAGCTTTTTTCTAAAATGTTTTATGAGATTGGAGAACACACCGGGAGGAATATAGGCCTACACCATTCCTCGATCCACAATCTTTCCAGATCCTTGATATCCATCGTTCGGTCTGCACTTATGTACTGCCTTCTTAAATTCAAACCACAGGTTTTCAATGGTGTTCAAGTCCGGAGACTGAGATGGCCATTGCAAGATTTTGATTTTGTGGTCAAATAACCATTTATTTGTGGACTTTTACGTGTGCTTGGGGTCATTGCCGTGCTTGCTGGAAGATCCACTGGCGGCCAAGTTTCAGCCTCCTTGCATAGGGAACCAGGTTTTTGGCTAAAATGGCTTGGTAGGCCTACTTGGTAGAGTTCATGATTCCATTTGGGAATATTTGTATTTTGCAACTAAAAGCAAATTCATGTATGAATGTATAGGCTATGCCAAGTTGGACACATGGTGCGTGGCCGCGTCAACAGCCGCGAGCTAAATGACTTCACTATGATTTCATATTGAAAGATGTGGAAGGCAGCTGACAGCTATTGCAACACATATTTGCACGAATTGAGTGTGAGATTGTGTTGGCTGTGACAAGCAATCATTTATTCGTGATGCTGGAAATGGGTTCCGATCACTGACCTATATGAATGTGCAGATTCGTAGCTTACAATGTGGAAGATTTTGTTAATTTATGGAAATGATGCACTGTAGTGAGAACTCAGAAAGACCCAGAGGGAGAAGCTGGTAGAGGAGGCCAAGAAGGAGCAGATCAGCCAAAATATTGTTGCGCAGCTCAAACGTCTGAAGGGCATTATTGAATCGGCGAGATGACTGTTCAGACATAACTGATATAAACACTGTTTATTAATCTGTACCCATCATGCTTTTCCCTTTACAGAGTCAATCATGGGGCGAAGTTCTTAAACCCAGCTATAAGTACCCAATGGGACGTCCGCTTGCCAGTTCGTCAGATCACTGCTCTGTCGCCAACACTGTCCTCCATGAATGCTCTGTGTCCAATCGGAGTGCAGTGGGGAGCCAATGTGGCTCCTGGGGTTCCAACATGATGGGCAAGCGTACCCATCATTGTCTTCCAGACCCAGAGCACCTTGATGCAGCTGAACAGAACAAAGCCCTTCTGTGGTCCTCTGTAGCTCAGCTGGTAGAGCATGGCGCTTGTAACGCCAAGGTAGTGGGTTCGATCCCCGGGACCACCCATACACAAAAATGTATGCACGCATGACTGTAAGTCGCTTTGGATAAAAGCGTCTGCTAAATGGCATATTATTATTATTATTATTATATTATTATTATTATATTATATTATACTCCCAACCCCAGAAGTCCCTTCCAGGCTCTGCTCAGTCTCCACTGCCATGCAGAGGCCCATCCAAGGATACAGGTGCGAGGGGGACACTCCTCAAGGGGAAGGGTGTGGTTGCCTTCAGAGAAGCAGTTGCCAGAATAAAAGAGAGAGGAAGCATGGGATGCCTCTGCTATTGGGTCACACAGTGATCAGTCCGCCACCACTCTCCTCTAGACCAACCCTAAGTTACCAGACATCCACTCATACCAGGTAAGCATACCAAACATACCACCCCCCCCCCCCCCCCCCCCCCCCACAAGTTGGTTGTTGATCATTGCTAGACAGCCATTTTCAAGTCTTGCCATAGATTTTCAAGCTGATTTAAGTCAAAACTGTAACTAGGCCACTCAGGAACATTCAATGCCGTCTTGGTAAGCAACTCCAGTGTATATTTGGCCTTGTGTTGTAGGTTATTGTCTTGCTGAGAAGTTAATGTATCTCCCAGTGTCTGTTGGAAAGCAGGCTGAACCAGGTTTTCCTCTAGGATTTTGCCTGTGGTTATCTCTATTACGTTTCTTTTTATCCTAAAAAACTCCCTAGTCCTTGCCGATGACAAGCATACCCATAACATGATGCAGCCACCACCATGCTTGAAAATATGAAGAGTAGTACTCAGTGATGTGTTGTGTTGGATTTGCCCCAAACATAACGCTTTGTATTCAGGACAAACAATTAATTTCTTTGCCACATTTTTTGCAATATTACTTAAGTGCCTTATTGCAAACAGGATACATCTTTCTTCTGTACAAGCTCCCTTATTTCACTCTGTCATGCAGTTTAGTATTGTGGAGTAACTACAATGTTGTTGATCCATCCTCAGTTTTCTCCTATCACAGCCATTAAACTCCGTAACCTTTTTAAAATCACCATTGGCCTCATTGACCGGTTTCCTTCCACTCCGGCAACTGAGTTGGGAAGGACGCCTGTATCTTTGTAATGGCTGGGTATATTGATACACCATCCAAAGGGTAATTGAGAACTTAATTTTTTCCCGCCAATCTATCAATTGGTGCCCTTCTTTGCGAGGCATTGGAAACCCTCCCTGGTATTTGTGATTTCATCTGTGCTTGAAATTCACTACTCGACTGAGGGACCTTACAGATAATTGTATATGTGGGGTACAAAGATGGAGTAGTCATTAAATAACATGTTAACCACTATTATTGCATACAGAGTGAATCCATGCAACTTATTATGTGACTTGTTAAGCAACATTTTTACTCCTGAACTTATTTATGCTTGCCATAACAAAGGGGTTGAATAATTATTGACTTAAGACACTTCAGCTTTTCATTCTTAATTAATGTTTAAACATTTTTTAAAACAAAATCCCACTGTGACATTATGGGGTATTGTACTGTATGTAGATCAGTTACACAAAATGAAGTCTAATCCATTTTAAATGCAGGCTGTAACCCAACAAAATGTGGAAAAGGTCAAGTGGGTGTGAATACTTTCTGAAGGCACTGTATGGTGTTCAATGCAACATTGTCTGTGTCAACAACAAGTTATTTTCTCTGTCTCACATAGACCTGTTTGCCTGCCAATGGCAGTGACCAAACAGAGAGGGAGAAGGAGAACTGTCAGGGCACAATAGAGGCAATGAGGAAGAGAGAGTGAAGCAAAAAGGAAGAGAGAAAACGGTAATGAGGAAAAGAGAGAAGGAGGAGAGGAGGGAGAGCATGAAAAGAGTCAGAAGGCGGCTGGTAGGGAAGAGAGTGAGGATGAGGAAGTGACTGACAGTAGTGAGGATGAGGAAGTGACAGAGTAGTGAGGATGAGGAAGTGACAGAGTAGTGAGGATGAGGAAGTGACTGAGAGTAGTGATGATGAGGAAGTGACTGAGTAGTGAGGATGAGGAAGTGACTGAGAGTAGTGAGGATGAGGAAGTGACTGAGAGTAGTGAGGATGAGGAAGTGACTGAGTAGTGAGGATGAGGAAGTGACTGAGAGTAGTGAGGATGAGGAAGTGACTGAGAGTAGTGAGGATGAGGAAGTGACTGAGAGTAGTGAGGATGAGGAAGTGACTGATTAGTGAGGATGAGGAAGTGACAGAGTAGTGAGGATGAGGAAGTGACTGAGTAGTGAGGATGAGGAAGTGACTGTGAGTAGTGAGGATGAGGAAGTGACTGAGAGTAGTGAGGATGAGGAACTGACTGAGAGTAGTGAGGATGAGGAAGTGACTGATTAGTGAGGATGAGGAAGTGACAGAGTAGTGAGGATGAGGAAGTGACTGAGTAGTGAGGATAAGGAAGTGACTGAGAGTAGTGAGGATGAGGAAGTGACTGAGAGTAGTGAGGATGAGGAAGTGACTGAGAGTAGTGAGGATGAGGAAGTGACTGAGAGTAGTGAGGATGAGGAAGTGACTGAGTAGTGAGGATGAGGAAGTGACTGAGAGTAGTGAGGATGAGGAAGTGACTGAGAGTAGTGAGGATGAGGAAGTGACTGAGAGTAGTGAGGATGAGGAAGTGACTGATTAGTGAGGATGAGGAAGTGACAGAGTAGTGAGGATGAGGAAGTGACTGAGTAGTGAGGATGAGGAAGTGACTGTGAGTAGTGAGGATGAGGAAGTGACTGAGAGTAGTGAGGATGAGGAACTGACTGAGAGTAGTGAGGATGAGGAAGTGACTGATTAGTGAGGATGAGGAAGTGACAGAGTAGTGAGGATGAGGAAGTGACTGAGTAGTGAGGATAAGGAAGTGACTGAGAGTAGTGAGGATGAGGAAGTGACTGAGAGTAGTGAGGATGAGGAAGTGACTGAGAGTAGTGAGGATGAGGAAGTGACTGAGAGTAGTGATGATGAGGAAGTGACTGATTAGTGAGGATGAGGAAGTGACAGAGTAGTGAGGATGAGGAAGTGACTGAGAGTAGTGAGGACGAGGAAGTGACTGATTAGTGAGGATGAGGAAGTGACAGAGTAGTGAGGATGAGGAAGTGACTGAGAGTAGTGAGGACGAGGAAGTGACTGATTAGTGAGGATGAGGAAGTGACAGAGTAGTGAGGATGAGGAAGTGACTGAGAGTAGTGAGGATGAGGAAGTGACTGAGTAGTGAGGATGAGGAAGTGACTGAGAGTAGTGAGGATGAGGAAGTGCCTGAGAGTATTGAGGATGAGGAAGTGACTGAGAGTATTGAGGAGGAGGAAGTGACTGAGAGTAGTGAGGATGAGGAAGTGACTGACAGTAGTGAGGATGAGGAAGTGACTGAGAGTATGAGGATGAGGAAGTGACTGAGAGTAGTGAGGATGAGGAAGTGACAGAGTATTGAGGATGAGGAAGTAACTGAGAGTATTGAGGATGAGGAAGTGACTGAGAGTAGTGAGGATGAGGAAGTGACTGAGAGTAGTGAGGATGAGGAAGTGACTGAGAGTAGTGAGGACGAGGAAGTGACTGATTAGTGAGGATGAGGAAGTGACAGAGTAGTGAGGATGAGGAAGTGACTGAGAGTAGTGAGGATGAGGAAGTGACTGAGAGTAGTGAGGATGTGACAGAGTAGTGAGGATGAGGAAGTGACTGAGAGTAGTGAGGATGAGGAAGTGACTGAGAGAAAGAAAGAGAAGGAAAGGGAAATAAAGGAAGTCTGAGTCAAGAATTGAAAGAGAAACCAACCTTGAAAAATAGGTGCTAAAAGCCCTACAAGACGACAAAAAAAGCTGGAAAAGAACCAGAAAAGAGAAATACAATTTTAGAGGAAGAGAAGAAAAATTCAGAAAAGGAGGAGAACCAGCGAAAGGAGGAGAAAAGTAATTTGGACGAGGCAAAAAAAGAAAGAGAAACTGAGAAAGGAGGAAGAAAATAAGAGGGAGATGGAGGAGAAGGTGCTAGAAAAGCAGAGGAAAGAAAGAGAGAAAGAAAAAGGAGAGAAAAGAGAGAAAGGAGAGGGAAAAGGAAGAGAAAAGATTGGCAGATGAAGAGAAAAGGAGAGTAAAGGGAGAAAATAAATGAAAAGAGGAGCAGGAGAAAAGGGAAGAAATTATTGAAAATGAGAGGAAGAAACAACAGCAGCAAGAGAAGAAAGAGAAAAAGAGAGAAATTGGAACTTGCAACGGGGGAAATGGAGGAGGCAGAGATGAAAATCAGAGTGAAGGAGCAGGAGTGGAAGAAGTAAGAACAGGAAAAAGAGGAGGAAGAGATCAAAGAGGAGAAGAATAGAGATGGATGGAGCAAGCCAGAAAACATATGGAGCAAGCCAGAAAATGGATGGAACAAGCGAGAAAATGGATGGAGCAAGCCAGAAAACATATAGAGCAAGCCAGAAAACAGATGGAGTAAGCCAGAAAACAGATGGAACAAGCCAGAAAACGGATGGAGCAAGCCAGGAAATGGATGGAACAAGCCAGAAAACAGATGGAGCAAGCCAGAAAACGGATGGAACAAGCCAGAAAACATATGGAACAAGCCAGAAAACGGATGGAGCAAGCCAGAAAACGGATGGAATATTTTTTATTCTGTACAGGTTTCCTTCTTTTCACTCTGTCAATTAGGTTAGTATTGTGGAGTAATTACAATGTTGTTGATCCATCCACAGTTTTCTCCTATCACAGCCATTAAACTCTGTAACTGCTTTGAAGTCACCATTGGATTGGCCTCATGGTGAAGTCGCAGAGCGGTCTCCTTCCTCTCCGGCAACTGAGTTAGGAAGGGACGCCTGTATCTTTGTAATGACTGGGTGTATTGATATACCATCCAAAGTGTAATTAACTTCACCATGCTCAAAGGGATATTCAATGTATTTTTCTTTTACCCATCTACCAATAGGTGCCCTTTGTGAGGCATTGGAAAACCTCCCTGGTCTTTATGGTTGAATCTGTGTTTAAAATTCACTGCTCAATTGAGGGACCTTACAGATAATTGTATGTGTGGGGTACAGAGATGAGGTAGTCATTCAAAAATCATATTAAACACTATTATTGTACACAGAGTGAGTCCATTCAACTTATTATGTGAAACATTTTTCCTCCTGAACTTATTTAGGCTTGCATTAACAAAGGGGTTGAATACTTATTGACTCAAGACATTTCAGGTTTTCATTTTAAATTAATTTGTAAAAAATTAGAAAAACATAATTCTACTTCGACATTATGGGGTATTGTGTGTAGGCCAGAGACAAAACATCTACATTCAATCAATTTTAAATTCAGGCTGTAACACAACAAAATGTGGAAAAAGTCAAGGGGTGTGAATATACTCTGAAGGTATTGTAGGCAGGGTTTATGACTTTGTGGCTGTGGTAACTAGTAATGACCAGGACCGATTCCGTGTTGCTGCGCATGAGCTTAGCTAGCCAATGTCACCATGACATCACCTACAAGCATGAGCGGGGATTTCTATTGGAGAAGCATTTTCTGCCTATCTTCATACTGTACTGTCTTTGATGGGGTTTTGGGATAAACGCTGACAATGAAGTCCAAGGTTAACACAGGCTTAGGAGATCTTATACATTTTGTTCTATGAGATAATATCAGTCAGTTGTTAACATGACCTTTATGAATTCCCTCACTTCCATCATCATGAAGTGCTTTGAGAGGCTAGTCAAAGACCACATCATCTCCTCCCTCCCCGACACACTCAACCCTTTCCAATTCGCTTACCACCCTGACAGCCGCCCCCAGGTGGTGAAGGTAGGCAACATTACCTCCTTGACACTGATTCTCAACACGGGGGCCCCACAAGGGTGTGTCCTCAGTCCCCTCCTGTAATCCCTGTATACCCACGACTGCGTGGCCTCACACAGTTCCAACTCCATCATCAAGTTTGCTGTCGACACGACAGTAGTAGGCCTGATTACCAACAACAACGAGACGGCCTACAGGGAGGAGGTAGGCACTCTGACGGTGTGGTGCCAAGTAAAGAACCTCTCCCTTAACATCAGCAAAACAAAGGAGCTGATTGTGGACTTCAGGAGGAACCAGGCTGGGCCCGCCCCCATCCTCATCAATGGGGCATCAACAGGGCGTACACATCTCAGAGGAGCTGAAATGGTCAAACCGCATGGACACAGTGGTGAAGAAGGCACGACAGCGACTCTTCAACCTGAAGAAATTTGGCCCAGAGGGCCCTCACAGTGTTCTACAGGAGTACCATCGAGAGCATACTGTTGGGCTGCATCACAGCCTGGAACGACAACTCCACCGCTACGGACCGCAAGGGTGGTACGCTCAGCTGAACGCACCATTGGGTGCACACTGCCTGCCTTCCAGGACACCTACAACACCAGGTGTCGCAGGAAGCCATGGCCTGTTCTCACCGTTTCCATCACTCAGATGCGGGCAGTATACTATAGGAGCATCGTGGCAAAAAACGGTAAAACTGGCCAATAGCTTCTACCCCCAGACCATCAGGCTGCTGAATAGCCACCACTAGTCAGCTACCTGCTCCCCCCTCCCCCCCGGACTTCCTATTTAAAGTTATATTTACCTAAAAGCATAGCCTTAATGAGTTTAAATTGCGATGGCCCATGCTTACTGTAAGCTTCTATTGTAAACACAACCCTGAACAGCTCTGCTTAGTCAGACCTGTGTGCATGGATATAGTTAATCTTATTTGTTGTTACTATAACTAGAGTGGATAGCTTAACAGACATCACTATCACACTGGCCCATGGTGTGTGGTCAGTCTCTGTCATCATCGTTGTCTTAAGAGAAAATCTACAAACAGTATGTGGTGATCTTGATAAGCTCTGTATGTCTGGTTTTCTTTAGATGACAGCCACACCACAACCTACCACCCAGGAGATGTGACTGTGACATGAATCCACAGGTAAGCTGTCCCATTGACAGACAGACTGTAATAGCTAGAGCCTGTTTGATGATCCTAATGCTAGAAGTGTAGAATATAGAAGCACTTGTTGAACCTGGCTACTGTCACGTTCGTTGTGTAAAGGATCGGACCAAGGTGCAGCGTGGTATGCGTACATAGTCGTTTATTCTTATACAAAATCCAACAGAACGTGAAGTTCAAGAGGCTAAACATCCAACAAGCCAAACAGAAACAAGATCCCACAACATAGGTAGGCAAAATGGCTGCCTAAGTATGATCCCCAATCAGAGACAACGATCGACAGCTGCCTCTGATTGGGAACCACACCCGGCCAACAGAAATAGATACACTAGAATGTATCCAAATCACACCCTGACCTAACCAAACAGAGAATACAGGTGATCTCTAAGGTCAGGGCGTGACAGTACCCCCCCCCCCCCCCCCCCCCCCCCCAAAGGTGCGGACTCTGACCGCAAAACCCTGACTCATTAGGGGAGGGTCCGGGTGAGCATCTAGCCTCGGTGGCGGCTCCGGCTCCGGCTTCGGACGTGACGTAGGCAGTAAACTCTTTTCCCATCCTGCCTCCCCTTTGCACACCCGGTCCGGTCTGGACCCCGGCGCGATGCTCCCCCTCTCAGTCCTTCCACAATGCACCAAGCCCTGTCTGGACCCTGGTGTGGGAGCCCTCGACCCTGGAGAGGGGCTGACGTCTGGTCCCGGCCCAGCAGTCCTCCCGCGATGCACCAAGTCCTGTCTGGGCCCTGGTGTGGGAGACCCGACCCTGGAGAGGGGTTGATGTCTGGCTCCAGCACGGACCCCGGTGGAGCGGATGGCTCCGGCATGGGGGTAGAGTAGACGACCAGACCCGGACTGGGCACCGGTAAAGTGGACTGCCCCGGCTCTGGTAGGGAGCAGATAACCGGAGCTGGACTAGGCACCGGTGGAGCGGACTGCTCTGGCACTGGAGTGGAGCAGCTGACCATCGCAGGAGGCTCCGGGCCATGGATCATCACTGGACGCTTCGTGCCATGGATCATCACTGGAGGCTTCGTGCCATGGATCATCACTGGAGGCTTCGTGCCATGGATCATCACTGGAGGCTTCGTGCCATGGATCATCACTGGAGGCTTTGGGCCATGGATCATCACTGGAGGCTTCGTGCCATGGATCATCACTGGAGGCTTCGGGCCATGGATCATCATTGGAGGCTTCGGGCCATGGATCATCACTGGAGGCTTCGTGCCATGGATCATCACTGGAGCCCGGCAAGTGCGGGGCGCTGGCCCATGACGCACTGGGCTGTGGACACGCACCACTGGTTTGGTGCGAGGAGCAGGTACGGGCCGTACTGGGCTGGGGACACGCACCACAGGTTTGGTGCGAGGAGCAGGTACGGGGCGCACCGGGCTGGCGACACGCACCACTGGTTTGGTGCGAGGAGCAGGTACGGGCCGTACAGGAGACACGCTCCACTGGTTTGGTGCGAGGAGCAGGTACGGGGCGCACCGGGCTGGCGACACGCACCACTGGTTTAGTGCGAGGAGCAGGTACGGGCCGTACAGGACTGGAGACACGCACCACTGGTTTGGAGCGAGGAGCAGGTACGGGGTGTACTGGGCTGGCGACACGCACCACTGGTTTGGTGCGAGGAGCAGGTACGGGCCGTACAGGACTGGAGACACGCACCACTGGTTTGGTGCGAGGAGCAGGTACGGGCCGTACCGGACTGGAGACACGCACCACTGGTTTGGTGCGAGGAGCAGGTACGGGCCGTACCGGACTGGAGACACGCACCACTGGTTTGGTGCGAGGAGCAGGCACGGGCCGTACCGGACTGGAGACACGCACCACTGGTTTGGTGCGAGGAGCAGGTACGGGCCGTACCGGACTGGAGACACGCACCACTGGTTTGGTGCGAGGAGCAGGCACGGGCCGTACCGGACTGGGGACACGCACCACTGGTTTGGTGCGAGGAGCAGCTACGGGGCGCATCGGGCTGGAGACACGCACCACTGGTTTGGTGCGAGGAGCAAGCATGGGCCGTACCGGTCTGTGAAGGCGCACTGGCGGCACAGTGCGTAAAGCCGGCGCATAGCCTGGTGCCTGCACGGTCACACGCTCCTCAAAGCGAGTGCGAGGAGTTGGCTCTGCTAAACCTGGCTCCGCCAGCCTCTGCTCTAAGGCCCGAGCTCTCTGCTGCTGGAGGGTTAACTCCTCTCTCAGCTCCTCCTGTTGCCTGGCCAGCTCCTCTCTCCGTGCATCCACTGACTCCTTCTCCCTGTGGGCCTCCTGCAGCGCCTCCTTCTGAAGGGAGAGCTCCTGCTCCCTCTTATCTATCAGCCCCCGTAATTTGGTGGTCTCCTCTCTCAGAGTGCTGAGCTGCAGGTCTTTCAGGGCCTCCTGCTGCTTCGCCCACCACCCAGTGTGCCCCCCAAAATGTTTTCTTGGGGCTGCCTCTCGGGCTTCCTTAGTGATCGGGACCTTTTGAGTAGCCGTTTTTTCTCCCTCGCTGTCTCCGTCTGCTCCCAAGGAAGGCAATCCATACCTGCCTGGATCTCTTCCCAAGTCCAGGATCCCTTACCGTCCAAAATATCTTCCCATGTCCATGTTGTCTGCTCTTCCTGTTCACGCTGCTTGGTCCGTATGTGGTGGGATCTTCTGTCACGTTCGTTGTGTAAAGGATCGGACCAAGGTGCAGCGTGGTATGCGTACATAGTTGTTTATTCTTATAAACACAGACAAAATAACAAAATACAACAGACCGTGACGCTCAAGAGGCTAAACATCCAACAAGTCAAACAGAAACAAGATCCCACAACATAGGTAGGCAAAATGGCTGCCTAAGTATGATCCCCAATCAGAGACAACGATCGACAGCTGCCTCTGATTGGGAACCACACCCGGCCAACATAGAAATAGATACACTAGAATGTATCCAAATCACACCCTGACCTAACCAAACAGAGAATACAGGTGATCTCTAAGGTCAGGGTGTGACAGTATGTCCCTCTAGCCTTCTCTTCTCTGTGTCTCTGTGTCTGAATGGAAATCCTTCTCTTTTACAGTGAAGTGTTAAGATACGAATGCTGTGTTGACATTCTGAAATAGTCTGTTCTCCCATTAATTTATCTGTGACAGATAGCAGAAATTGGTTGTTGACAATGTTTTATATACAGTATTAAAAAACAACAACAACATGATTTACAGTTAGACTTTTAATACGCCTGGGAAAGCGATTGGGATAATATTCCCATTTCAATGAAAATAAATTACCAGAGCATGCCTGAAGAGAGAGAGAGATAGAGTACTTTTCATTTGAAAATAAGTCAGTAACCTGGAAACACTAAACAAATATTGATTGAGCATAATGAAGCCTGAGCAATGTGAAAACTCTTCTCCTTAAGGAGTCTCTCTAAGTACATCATAAGCATGACCGCACTCCTTATTGCTGCTGGGGGAAATGGTGCGGTTGATGGTGTGTGTGGTGTGTGTGTGTTTCAGTGTGTGTGCAGGGGGAAATGGTGCGTTTGATGGGCATGATCATTTGTGGCTCATATACAGTTTCTCAGCTTATAAACTACAGATGGGTTGAGTAGATTAGAGATGGCATTTTCACACTTTTAAGCATCCCTTGCTAATGCACTGCAATGTACTGTTAGGTTACAGTTGGGGAGGTGTATAATGTAGGCTAATAAGCACTGTTGGTTACATTGTTGGATGGATGAGAATCAGATTAGTTAAAGGCCATAAATGCATGTGGTATGGTGGTGATCCATTTCTAAACAGCAGGTCTATGATATGATAGCCTATTATATGCATTTATTCTGTTTTTATTCATAACATTTGTATGTAGTAGCTTGACACCAGCTGGTGACCCAACATGTGTTTGTTTGTATGACCATTTTAATTACCTGGAAACATCATAGAATTAAAATGTACTTTTTTAAGCCTTAAAGGTACAAGTACTGTAACTGCCAAAATAAAGGAAACACCAACGTAAAGCGTCTTAATAGGGCGTTGGGCCACCACGAACCAGAACAGCTTCACTGCACCTTGGTATAGATTCTACAAGTGTCTGGAACTCTATTGGAGGGATGTGACACCATTCTTCCACGAGAAATTCCATCATTTGGTGTTTTGTTGATGTCTCAGGCGCTGCTCCAGAATCTCAGCATTTTTATACATGACCCTAAGCATGATGGGATGTTAATTGCTTAGGAATTGCTCAGGGACCACACCTGTGCGGAAGCACCTGCTGTCAATATACTTTGTATCCCTCATTTACTCAAGTGTTTCCTTTATTTCTGCAGTTACCTGTATGTAAACAACTTGTGAGGACAAAGTTGAATATTCACAGTTGTGATTCATCATCTAATTCCTCCACAGTCTTTGTGGTACTGATTCTTTTGTGAAGATAATTCTGCAGATAAATGCAAAATCTCCTCTCTTTTTTCCCCCATTCTTTTATTAATTTGCTTAGCCTGGAGGGCAAATGACAAGAGGTTACTTGTAAGACAGTGTGTTTTAAAAATAGTTGTTAAAATATAAAATGTAATCCTTGTTAGCTGGACTCAACTGTAATTACTACCCATGGGATTTGTGTATTAACCACGGGAGATGTTGGGGCAGTGTCTGTGTTAATGAAAGAACTTCACTGTAAGGGCTAATGGTTACTATGACAGCACTGCCAGGGAAAGAGAACTGGGATATACTATAGTTAGACACCTCATTGGATAACATATACTGCCATGTTATAGACTGGATATCCCATTAACCACAGTATTCAAGAACGAGGCTTTTCGCCTAGAATTGAAAATGTGTGTGCACGTGTGCATGCATGCTTGTGTGAGTGCGTGCTTGCATGTGTGTGTGTGTGTGTGTGTATGTGTATGTGTGTGTGTGTGTGTGTGTGTGTGTGTGTGTGTGTGTGTGTGTGCGTGCGTGTAATCCATATATGCACACGTTTGTATCTGTGTATGTTTTAACCTCTGCGTCTTGCTCTCCATTGTCAGGTGACTCCGTGCCCTATGACAGCATCTTCTTCAGGTCTTCAGGAGTCCCAGCAGGGTTTGGAGGGAGAGTCAAGGCCTCCAGAACATCGTCAAGAGCCAATGACACCAAGACAGTTCCAAGACTGGTGGAATAGTCTAGGTAAGAGTTCAGCACCAGACCAGGATAGACTGAAACTGCAACGTCTAGACCAGGATGCAGCACAAGAACAGGAAACATTGCAAGGTCTAGACTGGGGTCCAGCACAAGACCAGGAAACACTGAAATGTCTTGACAAGGGTTTAGCGCAAGACCAGGAGAGACTATATAGTCTAGACCAGGGTACAGCTCCAGCACAAGACCAGGACAGTCTGAATCAAAATGACTCACATCAAGTCCAGGATCAAAAATGAGAAATGCCCTACAAAAGAACAGGATTCTCCAAGAAATGCCCAGGACCAGGATGAGGATCCAATGGGAAACCAGGAGTATCAGTGTAATGTAGCCCTGAAGCAAATCAGCTCACAGCTCAAACCTAGAAAGGCTAGAGGGAGATCTAAGCAGGCTGAGTAGTGTGAACCAGGATCCATTAGCACTCCATGGACAGGACTACGACAGGCTGCATGAAGTCACCATCCCCAGCCTGGTATCAGCTGAGGACCAGAAGCAGGCACAGGACTCTAACCATGATGGGGCGGCAGGTAGCTTAGTGGGTAAGAGCGTTGTGCCAGTAACCGAAAGGTCGCTGGTTCTAATCCCCGAGCCGACTAGGTGAAAAATCTGTCGATGTGCCCTTAAGCAAGGCACTTAACCCTAATTGCTCCTGTAAGTCGCTCTGGATAAGAGCGTCTGCTAAAATGACTAAAATGTAAAATGTAATGATCTAGCTGGAGATAAGCATCTACCACACTGCACAGATTAATCCCCAAACCCAAACCAGGACCAAGAGTAACTGCTGGGATCACACCAAGACTAGGAGAAGGTCCTAGGAGTCCCACATGGGCCACTCAACCCAGACCATGGACCCGACCACAGTTGATGCGTAGGGGGAGCAAGGAGGCTGCATACCAGCGATGGTGATCACTCAGGCAGATGAGGTGAGTAAAGCTACAATACCTGATGGGAAATAATATCTCCAACACTCATTGATATTCATAGATTTCAACTGTACTGTTCCACAGCACTCTCTAGCTCTACTGCTCACACTGCCAAATGTCTTCTCTTCCTCAACCCCTTTGTTTTCCCAACTCGCAGGTAGCCCTTTCTTCTCCGTATTTGCCTGCTTTATTCTTTGTTTAAACTATGTCTCTGATCATGTTCAAAGCCCAGCTTTTCTGACAGCTTTTCTTTCTCTCACCCACTCTCTCTTTATTCTGTTTCATTAAACCATTTTGATTTGTTCTATTCAAAGGAATTTCTGCATTGTTCGTATAGTACCTGTTTTTATAGGTTTGGGGTGGTAATTAGGCATTCATGTCCTGGTTCCGCTCATCACAATGTTGATTAGAGATGATCTGAATGTCTTCAATAATATTTGTTCAACTGCAGATGGTTCTCTTATTAAGCCAATGATGCTGCTTTCTGAATCACAAAGCCCTCTTTAGTGAATAGGCTGTGTTTATAAAAAGGGACATTTAGGTAAGGACATACATTTTGGTTGATTTTCTCTTATCCAATCACTAAACTTTCCATATTGATTCATGTTGCATGCTAATATCAGTCTCATGACTTGAATGGGATTTGTGCCACAAATGCTAAGACATTAGCATATGGAAACAGTGCCAGGGAAACTAAACCAACGCATGGATTGCTGTCATACCTTGTCCATAGACTGCTTACATGGTAAGGAAACCAATGTAATTTTGTAATTTGGGTCAACTATCCCTTTAAGCCGAGCCGGAGGAATCAGAGGGGGTAAACACGTGAGAATGTAACTCTCTTGCAGCCAGCGCTCCTATGATAGAATCCATTACCCGCTCTCATGTGTACATGTTCAGTGATCCAAACCGTCTCCAAATAAGTTTCCCTCACAACCTCTCCCTCACACACGGCAAGCTTAAACCAAATTGACTTTACCGATCTGAATTATGAAGATACCGATATCATGCATAAAGTTATTTACCCCTCTGAAGAATTGGAATAAGTAATTTCCTCATATGGCGATACGGGGGAACTAATATGAATGCTAATAGGATTAGAGACTGCATTAGTGTCTGATAAACAATTTACAGGCCTCAGTGTTCGCTGGGGAATACACACTCTCCTGGCTACACACACACACATACACACACACACACACACACACACACACACACACACACACACACACACACACACACACACACACACACACACACACACACTCCTGGCTGCACAGGAGGGAATGGGAAGATGCCAATCCAAAAAGAGAGAGGGTCCGTTCCAGCTTCTCCTCTCTTTAGACCTCCTTATCTCCATTAACCCCTTAAGCCCCCAGCATCATTAGAACTAGATCAGACCATGCTGTTACATTCTAGCATGATAAACAATCTAGCATGAAATATAATTATATCATGAAATACAGTATCTACAAATTGCAATGTCTTTTGGTTGTCCTTTTTTGGCGTAGGTATTGATATTTCCCATGATATTTAGCCATTTTGCAGTTAGTGCTGGGGTTTTTTTGGGCCGAATTGAGTCATTTTTTCTTCCAGTTGCTTCCTTCCTTCTGCTTACAATGTTGCAAGTCATCCCCCATATTTTCAGCTCATTGACTTACGTAAGGTTTGCTTTAAGTGCTCTTTAAAATTGTGTTTGGAATGCCATAATGTTTGACATATGCTTGATGATGTGTGTGATAAGTTTGTAAAGCAACCATTGCAAAAAGTATCCATTGAACTTTTTAAGACTCAAGATGGAGATAAACAGAGCAACTACATCTGAGCAATCAAGAAAATAAATAATAAAAGTGAAAGCCATACAAAACAGTGTCAACACAAATTTCAACAACAGAGCAATAGCCCTGAGATGTACATTTACTTGTCAGAGTTCTCTTCCCTTTTTGTGCTACCTGGCTGCCAAGGCATAGCGAATCACTGCTCTCCTTCCATTGCTTATGATTGGGTGACATCTTGTATGTTTACAACTAGGCTGGCTGACATAATCATATCCTTCCCCTCCTTTTGTTTCTTCGTCTCCATCCTGCGCTAAGTGCCCTTCACATCTCGGGTTTCTTTCTTCATTCACACTTCATTTGTGTGTCCTTGTTAATGGTCTATGTGGTGGTATTTGAGTAATGGGGAAACTTTGATGTACAGCGTTTGACAGTCACTGTTACCAATTAGAGTCCCCCTGTGTCATATATGTAGAAATGTCTTCCATCTTGTTTTCTAGTGGCATTTGTCTTCCCAATACAAACCCAGTGGACAATTTACATAATCTCAGTTGCGTGACCTCATGGGTGGAATGTTATTAATATTTTTCATAATTTCATAATTAATAAACATTGTTTTTAACAAATAACGCAGAAAATCCAATGTTTCTATGTCAAACGGTTTTGTTATATTTCAGTCTTCTTTGATGTATATAAAGTGTATGTAATACATTTCAACTCTATGTCTGACATGGTACAGGCGTCTGCTTTTTTTGAAGCCCATAACCATGTGTGTGAGGTGTATTCTTTTGTTTCAAAGACTACCAAGAAACACTCTGTGTGACCCTGATTTAGCCCACTGCAGTAAAATGTTTAACAGTAGGACAACAACATTGTGTTTGTGGGCCTGGTCATCATTACCTGCAATGAAAACTGAATGAGCAAATGGCAAATACTATAACTCTCTTTCACTCATTCACCAAATATGGATTTTATATCACTGTATTGTCCTATGTCCCTATTTCTCCCTAGTTGAAACTCTGAAGGGCCAAGCTTTTAAACCAGTCTTTGGTGTATGCTACTCAGATCCCTACCAGCCGCTTGGCAAATACTTGTGTTTTTCATAACTTTTAATCATATTATTAGATCTGAATTAAAAGCCAGACAGAGGCCTCTCTTTTAAATGGTGTCTCTTTTCAAATGGTGTCATAATTATGGAACACAGTGACACTGGAGCACATAGACATAATTAACTGAAATCAAACTGATTGGAGTGATGATAGCCTCTATAATGTCAATTTTAGTGCATTTTTACACCGTGTTTGAACGAAGTGTAAATGTGTGTGTGTGTGTGTTACAGCATCGTCTAGATAATTAGCTCTCGTGGGATGGCAGTCTGAACAGCTAAAGGACAATCACAGCCATATGAGATGTTAAACTGCTTCTCGCTGCCTCCGTCTTTTACTGTGGCCTAATTGTTTTCTACAGGCCAGGCAGGCACTTCATCTTGTACCTTCATAGGAATGACTAACTCTCACACAAGCAGACGTACTGATATTTTGTTGAATTGTTAACAATCTCATATGATAATTCAGTGGCTCACTAAAGCACATTTGAAAGACAGGGCTCTTATTGGAATTGATAGTGGGTGGTTGTATAATGTTGAGTGCCGATGGTGGCCCTCTGTATTGTTTAATTTTGGTAATTGAGTTTTGCATTCATTCAAGACAAACACAATTGTGTGGACTTGTGTGAGAGATGATTCAGATTTGCATAGCCTAGCATCTGGAATTTAAGTTCCTATTGTATGCACCCATGACTGTAAGTCACTTTGGATAAAAGTGTCTGCTAAATGGTATATATTATATTATTACTTCAAGATATCTGAGCAGGATTAGAATAGAAGATATTGGCCTACGTATTCTGTTTTTTTTTAAAACAACCCTTGCAGTGCACAAAATAACCATAACTTTCCATAGATGGGTTGGTACTTAGACCCAAAAAGTAATGTATTTTCTCCTGTGTTGTCAGAGCCGGGCGTCAGAGGTGGATCCAGGAGGAGAGACAGCGCCAGCAGTAACAGAGAGATTGGAGGGGTCACTGGAGCCAGAGAGACCAGGACCAGAGAGACCAGGACCAGAGAGACCAGGACTAGAGAGACCAGGACCAGAGAGACCAGGACCAGAGAGACCAGGACTAGAGAGACCAGGACTAGAGAGACCAGGACCCAGAGAGACCAGGACCAGAGAGACCAGGACCAGAGAGACCAGGACCAGAGAGACCAGGACCCAGAGAGACCAGGACCAGAGAGACCAGGACCCAAAGAGACCAGGACCAGAGAGACCAGGACTAGAGAGACCAGGACCAGAGAGACCAGGACCAGAGAGACCAGGACTAGAGAGACCAGGACTAGAGAGACCAGGACCCAGAGAGACCAGGACCAGAGAGACCAGGACCAGAGAGACCAGGACCAGAGAGACCAGGACCAGAGAGACCAGGACCCAGAGAGACCAGGACCAGAGAGACCAGGACCCAAAGAGACCAGGACCAGAGAGACCAGGACCAGAGAGACCAGGTCCAGAGAGACTATAAGACCTAGTGATACCAGCCATGATTCCAGTGACCAATATAGACCTCAGCCCCATCCCCACTCTCACTGCAGATACCATTCCTAGTCCTATCCCCAGTCCCAGCCTCAGTGATGGGGAGACCTACTGGCCTGCTGTGATCTGCTGTCCCTGGAGAGTGTGAGTGACTTGCACCATACACACACATTACAGGGAGGTGAGTGAGTTCTCCTCTACAAACACATCTCAAGGAGGGTGAGTGACTTCTCCTATATTTCCAGTATACATTACAGGCCAGTGAGGCAGCCATCTCAGGGAGGGTGAGTGACTTCTCCTATATTTCCAGTATACATTACAGGCCAGTGAGGCAGCCATCTCAGGGAGGGTGAGTGACTTCTCCTATATTTCCAGTATACATTACAGGCCAGTGAGGCAGCCATCTCAGGGAGGGTGAGTGACTTCTCCTATATTTCCAGTATACATTACAGGCCAGTGAGGCAGCCATCTCAGGGAGGGTGAGTGACTTCTCCTACACACCACATTACAGGGATGTGATCAGTGTTTCCCCTGGTTTGGTGCCATAGGCAAACACCCTGGTAAAATGCTGAAAGCTGCACTCACATTGAGAATTTGAGCCTTTTGGTGATGCTTCCTCTGCTATTGAGTCCCTTTCTTCTTGACAGCATCCATTTTGTTGATAGCCTATTCCATTTATGGCACCTGGGCCCGGTCTGATAAAGCCACGAGAAGCTGTAAGAGATAGGCCTAGGTGAGGCTTTCACACACCAAGACCTCAATCTAGCCAAGATGTACCTCTCTAACCAAACGACACAGATATTCCCCTGTTAACAAAACATTCATGTCTCACCTCAGAGCTATCCAGTTTCATTTTCGCAGAAAAAAGGAGCGCTTTATCCAGAGATCAGAGGTCAGCCAGGAATATGGAACCATGGCACCTCTCCAATGAGCAGCCAGGCCATATTGTTGTTTCAAACATCGGGCAGAGCGCTCGTCTAATCATAATTCCCCTGACCTTGATGGCCCTCGGAGGCTTTGACAACGTGGGGCCATGGTACAGAACAGACGCTCTCTTTCACGCCCGCCACTGCCGATGCCAAAATGGCTCTTTCATTCCTCAAACAATCATACGCTAGAGCCTCTGAATGGAAGGGCAGATGACAGAAGCCGTGAGTTGTCTGGTTTGAGATAAGTGCTTTATTCTAAACTCCAGAAGTGTGTGGTCTGACCCTAGTGTATGTCCTGACTAAGGTGTTATTTTCTTCTTTGCGTCTCATTTAAGCCCCATTTGAATACGCTCATCACTGCTGCAGCCATGTTGTCGAAATCTCAATTAATATCTTAATTTCTCATAGATCTTTCATTAGTTACCAAAAGAGCTATTAGCGTATTTTTATTTCAGGAGTGTTTTGTTTTGGGGTGGAATCATAAACAGAAATCCTCAACAAAGAAGAAATCACTACTGTTGATACACTTGCTTCATATGTTTATACATCTTCAATTTATATAGTGTCTTCATAATGCATTTTGTAGTTGTACAACACCATAGCCGCGGGAAGGAGGGATGCTGAGGGTCCTGCAGCAGCCCCTGGAAAATCGGAATAATACAACAATTAAAAATAAATATATATACACTACCAGTGAAAGGTTTGGAGACACCTACTCATTCAAGGGTTTTTCTTTATTTTTTACTATTTTTTACATTGTAGAATAATAGTGAAGACTTCAAAACTATGAAATAACACATATGGTGTAAAACAAATCAAAATCAAAATATATTTTATATTTGAGATTCTTCAAATAGCAACCCTTTGCCTTGATGACAGCTTTGCACACTATTAGCATAAAGTTAAGTACTTAAGTAAAAAATACTTTAAAGTACTACTTAAGTGTTTTTTTTGGGTATCTGTACTTCCTATTTATATTTTTGACAACTTTTACAATTACTTCACTACATTCCTAAATAAAATAATGTACATTTTACCACATACATTTTCACTGACACCCAAAAGTACCCGTTACATTTTAAATGCTTAGCAGGACAGAAAATGGTCCAATCCACACACTTATCAAGAGGAAATCCCTGATCATCTCTACTGCCTCTGATCTGGCGGACTCACTAAACACAAATTCTTTGTTTGTAAATGATGTCTGAGTGTTGGAGTGTGCTCCTGGCTATCAGTAAATGTAATAAACAAGACAATTGTGCCGTCTGGTTTGCTTAATATAAGGAATTTTAAATTATTCGTACTTTTACTTTTGATACTGAAGTATATTTTAGCAATTACATTTACTTTTGATACTTAAGTATATTTAAAACCAAATACTTTTAGACTTTTACTCAAGTTGTATTTTACTGGGTGACTTTCACTTTTACTTGAGTCATTTTCTATTAAGGTATCTTTACTTTTATCCAAGTATGACAATTGGGTACTTTTACCCACCACTGCTTATAGCTGTATTCCGTTTATTTATATTTTAAAAAAACTCCCTAGTCCTTGCCAATGACAAGCATACCCATAACATGATGCAGCCATCACCATGCTTGAAAATATGAAGAGTGGTACTCAGTGAAATGTTGTGTTGGATTTGCCCCAAACATAACATGTTGTATTCAGCATAAAAAGTGACTTTCTTTGCCATATATTTTGCATTATTACTTAAGTGCCTTGTTGCCAACATGATGCACGTTTTGGAATATTTGTATTCTGTACAGGCTTCCTTCTTTTCACTTTGGCATTTAGGTTAGTATTGTGGAGTAGCTGCAATGTTGTTGATCCATCCTCGGTTTTCTAATATCACAACCATTAAACTCTGTAACTGTTTTAAAATCACCATTGGTGAAATCCCTGAGCAGTTTCCTTCCTCTCCGGCAACTGAGTTAGGAAGAACACCTGTATCTTTGTAGTGACTGAGTGTATTGATACACCATCAAAGCCTAATTAATAACTTCACCATGCTCAAAGGGATATTCAGCGTCTGCTTCTTTTGTTAAATCTACCAATCGGTGCCCTTCTTTGCGAGGCATTGAAAAACCTCCCTGGTCTTTGTGTTTCAATCTGTGTTTGAAATGTATTACTCGACTGAGGGACCTTATAGATAATTGTATGTGTGGGGTACAGAGATGGAGTAGTCATTAAAAAATCATGTTAACCACTATGATTGCATACAGAGTGAATCCATGCAACTTATTATGTGACTTGTTAAGCAAATGTTTTACTCCTGAATTGATTTAGGCTTGCCATAACAAAGGGGTTGAATACTTCTTGAATCAAGACATTACAGCTTTTTATTTTCTATTAATATAAACAAATTCTACAAACACAATTCAACTTTGACATTATGGGGTATTGTGTGCAGATGAGTGACACAAAATCTCAATTTAATCAATTTTAAATTCAGGCTGTAACACAACAAAATATGTAAAAATTCAAGGGTTATGAATACTTTCTGAAGGCACTGTAAGACAGTTCCATCACATTGAACATAATACCAAAGAAACTGTCATTGATATCCTCGTTAGTAGCATAGACATACTGTAGCTTAGACATGCCTCAGCAAAAATTGACTTCACTAACTACTGTGTGATTAGAGAGTAGGCTATAAGCCCCCACATTTCCCTTTCCATCTCACTAGACTGTTTAGGAACATTTAATTTTCAGACAGAATTATTGAATCATGACTGCAGGGTGAACAGTAGATTTTAATAAGAGTTATTAAAGGGAAGTAGTGTCCTCATGGGTTTCTGTTGTTATAGGTTTAGTCCCAAATAGCACCCTGTTCTCTAATAGGGCTCTGGTCAAAAGTAGTGCACTATGTAGGGAATATGGTGCCATTTGGCACGTAGCCATAGTAAATCATTTAGTGCCTCAGGTGTTCCCTATGCAAATCCCTTCTAAATGGAAATTGGCTACAAAGGCTCATAGATTAGAAGGGAATACTCTCTCTAGTATAGCACTATTATTTTATTTTATCCCTGAATTATTTTTAATTAATGCTGTTGCTAATAACCTTAATCAAATAAGATGAAAACACTATGATGGATAAGACAGCTTATCACATTTAATTGAATGATCAAAGGCTTGCCTTTATCGCTCTTGTTACTGCAAAAGAATGCACTGCATAAACAAGGAAAGTCTTCATTGTTGGATGCTTTAATGATTAAAAAGTGATGTTGATCTCTCAGGTTCCTTTGGATCAATATTGGTTGGGGTGAATGTTCTTTTTTTTGTCTAGGTTGGCTAAGGGACACAGAGCACTGATATACACATGAGGGGACCAGGCTCTTGTTCTGTTTAGATTGCGGTTGTATAATATGTGCATGATACTCACCCTGACTCTCTCGCTTTTTCTTGCTATCTCTCTCGCTTTTTATCTGTATGTCCTTTAACTATTCTTCTTTCTTTTGTATTCTACAAAGTCCCTCGTTCCGACGCATCTCTCATAATTGCTCAAGCAGAATGTAGAGTTTCATTGCGTGCCGTCCTTGACGGAATCGAGTGTCCCGTAAACACACGGCTAATTAGCCAGCCGATTAATACACAAAAAGGGGGACTAGCTACTCCTCTACTCCTGAGTGGAAGAGAGGTCGGACGCCCCCCTCTGCCTCTCGAGCTGTCAGTGCATCCGAAGCTCTCATTGTGTTTGAAGCGAGGGAGAAGAAAAAGAAGGGAAAGTGAACGGTGTGAACAGATAGAGGGGTGGAAGTGCAGGGCAGGCTGGGAAATGGCTTTGTTATGCTAAGAGCTGGCCACATTGTTCAGCCGAGGTAGAGGAGCCCCATTCATTCATTACCCCTCTTCAACAGTTTATTTTATTATCTTATTGGTCCTTATTTAAGGGCTGTGAATGTGAAAGGAAGGAATGGTGATGTCGTATGGAGAAAAGGAGTATAGGTCATTTCAAGTACTTCTATTTCCACATTCCTTGGTTTGGTGAATATTTCCCTTTTGTTTGTGGCTGACTAATGATTTTCCTGGTAATCTCCATCAACATAAATTAAAACCAAATGAACTTTAAAGAGTTTAAATTCATAGAGCGTTATTCCAAAAATTCATAGAGCGTTATTTTTAAGACTTAAACAAGTAAATGTATGCAAATCGTAATTTTTTCTATCACGTTGCGCCTGTACAAAAAAAGAAGTAGTTTACCTTTAATTCTCCTCTGGATTGAATAGAAGTAAAGTTCACACTGTATATAGCTATATCTGTTCTTAGGTGGCTAATGAGGAAAGTAAAGGCACCCTCCTTCCCTCTCTCTCCTGGGATATATTACTACCCCCCTCCCTGACAAAGCATTGCCATTGTGTCCATTTCCAAACAGCGAGTGTCCATCATAACACTAGGGGTTTCTACCATAATGCTCTCATGCTGTGGAGAGGATTGGCTGCTAAGAGAGGGGTTTTGATATTGTATTTGTATTTATCAAGGATCCTCATTAGCTGCTGCCAAGGCAGCAACTACTTTTCCTGGGGTCCAGCAACATTAAGACAATTATATACAGTTAAAAATATTACATGACATTACATTTCAAAACACTTTCCCTAATACATTATTGTGTGTTCCCTCAGGCCACTATTCCACTATCACATATGTAATGGAGGGCTACTCATGAACTCTTGGTTTTCCTTATCTCCTTTGGTTTTTTATTTTTTATTTTGTTTTTGTTTTTTTAAATAGATGCTGTTTACAAAAAGTGACATAAACAATGCCAAATTGAGGTGGTACATTTCACATCTGAAAAAATATAGATATAGTTGGGAAAAGAGGGCTTAGAATTGACAGGATGGTGAATAAGGTAACATCCAGTAGGATAGAGCAGGAGTGGGCATGTTAAAGGAATACTACACTCAAAAACGATCTATTAGTATTTTGTTCATTAGTCCTCTGTTACAGTTTTTCTCGATTGCTAAGACACATTTCTTGAAAGCTGCTCTCATTTTCTCTTAACTGTGAACACAAAACCCAATTTTCAAGCTACATTCACAAAACCTCAGACTCTTCTTGCAAAACCAAACTTTCACCTCAAAACAGTTCAATCTGTGCTCAAAACTGAACTATGTTGTCAAATCGTGCACCGAGTCAATCAAAATAAAAAACACTACTGAACAGTCACTAAACACTACGTAGAAAAATAGAAAACACAATGCTCAGGACATGAAGCTGGAGAAATAAATGTTTATTGTTCACTGTAGGCTAAATGCATGTTGCAAAAAATAAATAAAACTGTGCATTTAGCATTTGTACAAAAAGACAAAACAGAAATCTTGTGCATTTACATGTAGCACTTGTAAAAACAAACAGAAATCTTATGCGTTTGCCACTTGTGTACAGTAAGCCCATGTAAAAATAAAGTACAAAAATATACAAATAAGTGCATTACTCAGCCACAGCATCATGCCTCCGTACTGGGTCAGGCCACAGGACTTCATCCACATCACAGGCCACATTTTGTCTGGCCAGGCAACGGGGGAAAAAAACCCTGGCAAGCCGTATCCAGGCTTGGCATGCCTCCACACCTATGTCACCACAGGCAAGTCCCATGGCTTGCAGGAGATTTACCCTGGTGTAAGGTTAGCGTTCATATACCTTCCACCGCCATGAGGAGAAGAATTCCTCAATGGGGTTTAGGAAAGGGGACACGGTGGAAGGCAAAGATTGATAAAACCTTGGTTCATATTGTACCACTCTCTAACCTGGAGGGCTCTGTGAAAACTCACATTGTCCCAAACAACAACATAGATGGGATGCTCATCCTGCTGCCCTAACAAAGCATCTCACATGTGATTGAGGAAAATGAGGAGCTGGTGAGTGTTGTAGGGCCCCAGGTTGGCATGATGGTGGACAACCCCATGATTGCTGATGGCAGCACATAATGTGACATTGCCACCACGCTGCCCAGGAACACCAACAATGGCCCGATGGCCAATCACATTACGGCCTCTCCTTCTCCTTTTGGTGAGATTAAACCCAGCTTCATCCATGTAGATGTATTGATGGGGTCTTTCCATTGCATCCAGTTGAAAAACCCTCTGTAGAAATAGATATAGTTTTGTAAGTGATACGGAAAAAGTGATTTAGGCCACTACAGTAAATCACTACTTAGAGTAATCAACATTGAATGTGTCTGGATATATGCCAACCTGTACATACTGGAATCTTTGCTCTTTGACTCTGTCTGAGTTGCGATCAAAGGGCACTCTGTATAGCTGTTTCATGCGCAGTCTGTTGCGCTTGAGGACACGATCAACAGTAGAGAGGCTGACACTGTTGATACCCTCAAAATGTAAATGGTCCTCAATGATCTTCTGCTGAATTTCGCTCAGTTTAATGGCATTGTTCTCACGGACCATATCAACAATTAGGGTCTCTTGGTGTGGGGAGAACATACCTGTCCTCCCACCCCCATGTGGCAGTCTTTCAATTCTACGAAAAGAGAACATGGAGTTACAAAAAATATACATGGAATACTAGGCCTACAAACAGTTAGACCAACCCTCCATTACAATACTACAGTACATTGGTACAGTGATGTACTGAAACATATATTTACTTACAGTATACTGTGGTACAGTATATAGTATGTCATACAGTAATTGCTGTCAACATTTACATACTGTACTATAATGTCAAAAAAAGGTAATTACCTGTTCTCTTCTCTAAATCTTCGGATTATGGTGGACACAGTGAATCTACTGATGTTTGGTTGTACCCTTTGTCCAGCCTCCCTCATGCTCATACCATGGACAAGAACATGGTCAATCACAGTAGCTCTGATTTCATCAGATATTACTGTTCTTTGTCTTCGCTGACCACCTCGACCACCTTGACCTCCTCTCACACGAACTCTTCCTCTCAGATTTCTATCCGTTGTAGGGCCTCACAAACCAGTGCTCTCTGAACTGGCTTACTGTATATGTTCCCTCACATCATTAGCCACAAGTGTGATCAATTTTGAGTTGTTGTGTTCAAGTGGTGACACCTGTGCTCTAATTGTGTTTGACTTTTGTCACCTGTGCTCACCATTATGCAGCACGGGTGCATCACAATGAAAATGTGTTGGCAAGTTATGTCTAAACAGGTGAAAAGTGCTTATGGTTTTGCCAAAAGAGTGATTGATTCAATCAGTGGGTTCAGGCAACTGAGCATTTGGTTCAGACAATAGGGTTTAGTGTTTTAGCAATTGAGAAAAACTGTAATACAATCCTCCCAAAAATGTGTGGTTTTCAAGATAGAGCACTTTCAGTAAAGAGCAAAAAACTTGCCTTGATTATGCATTTTGTAGTATTCCTTTTACTGTAGTATTCCTTTAATATTGATAACAACCCAACAGAGAAAACAACTCCTCCTTAGGATTTTTCTTCCTTCCCTGTGTGCTCACTTAAGCCATAAGAGGTGTGCTCTGATTTGTTTATGTTTCTGAAGGAAATCACACAACATGGTAATTGGAGAGAGAGACAGAGAGAGAGAGAGAGAGAGAGAGAGAGAGAGAGAGAGAGAGAGAGAGAGAGAGAGAGAGAGAGAGAGAGAGAGAGAGAGAGAGAGAGAGAGAGAGAGAGAGAGAGAGAGAGAGAGAGAGAGAGAGAGAGAGAGAGAGAGAGAGAATTTGAAAGGAAAGATTGGGAGATGATCAGTAGAAATTAAACAATGAAAGGATTTTACTCTTGCTAATGTAGCTGGTAGAGAAAATGAAATAATTAAACCATAAATCAAGCTTCCTCATTAATCAGTAGCGAGCTGACCTTAGTCTTTGCTCGTCTGACTGTAGACTGTAAATAAAGATGTCAGTTTGAAGATGAAAGCAGTTTAGTCTCTGAAGTCCTCTGAAGTGTGTTTTGGGAAGCCTTTGAGAATTTAGACAGTCTTCTGTAATTTTTGGTTCGAAAAATAAAGGACCTTTTTTATTTTAAAATCCAAATATCCTATAATGGAGATAGTACAGTTATTTGCCACCAATGTTGCAAAAACACAAAAACATCTGATGCTAATGCTACGTTTTGATGATTTTTCAGTTGTAGAGTGATGGAGACGGCCAGGAAGAAGATACCAGAAGTGTGGCTGCCTCCTCTGTCACGGTATGCTCAGCATTCTAAGAGAGTAACTACTGTCTATGCATTACCCCAAAAACGGTATTTGTGTTTACAAATTAGAAAGAGAGGCGTTTGAGAGAGAGAGAGAGAGAAAGAGAAAGTGTGTGTTTTTGTATGTGCATGAGTTGGTGTGTGTATGTGTATATGTAAAAGTGTGTGTTAGTACTTGTGTGCGCGTTCCTGATAAGACAGCATTCCAACTGTCAGAGTGTGTTAGTGAGGCACGGGGGAGGGGGGGCGTCAGTATTCCAGAGCTGCCAGCAGGAAGAAATGGAGACTATTTTCCCCCCACGCCGTTCCCATGGCGATATCCCATAATCACTCCCGTCCCCCTCCTTGGCGGGACACGGACTCATTTGCTCATTGGCTGTGACAGCCTCCTACCTCTCACTGGCTGAAACCAGCAGGGGCCTGAGTGAAGCCACTGGTAGAAATAGCAGTGGAGCTCCTATAACTGAACAACGAGGGAGAGAGAGAGGGAGGGAGAGAGGGAGAGGGAGGGAGAGAGGGAGAGGGGGGAGAGAGGGAGAGGGGGGAGAGAGAGAGAGAGAGGGAGAGGGGGAGAGAGAGAGAGAGGGAGAGGGGGAGAGGGGGGAGAGAGAGAGAGAGAGAGAGGGAGAGGGGGGAGAGAGAGAGAGGGAGAGGGGGAGAGAGAGAGAGAGGGAGAGGGGGAGAGAGAGAGGGAGCGGGGGAGAGGGGGGAGAGAGAGAGAGAGAGAGGGAGAGAGAGAGGGAGGGAGGGAGAGGGGGAGAGAGAGAGAGAGAGAGAGAGAGAGAGAGAGAGAGAGAGAGAGAGAGAGAGAGAGAGAGGGAGAGGGGGAGAGGGAGAGAAGGGTGAGAGAGGGAGAGCGGGAGAGAGAGAGGGGATGAGTGATAGATGTCCCCACAGTGGGGTAATTAGAGAAAGGTACCCACGAGGAGGGGGTAGGACAGAGATGGGTCCCCACAGTTATGTCCATCATAACACTAGGGGTTTGTGGCCATAATTAGAGCTACTTTACTACCAGTATGTGTTCCAGCAGCAGTGTAGCTTATTTCAATTGAGTACAGAATGAACAACAAAGACAGAATGCAACATGAGATTTTATTAAATATTTTGGGGAATGGCCTCGTCTCTGAGGGAAGATCCTCGGCGCCAGATTATGTAATGGCAGGTACCCCCACCCCCACGTGCCTTAAGGTTATTATACAGTACATTCGGAAAGTATTCAGACCCCTTAACTTTTTCCACATTTTGTTACGTTACAGCCTTATTCTAAAATGGATTAAATCGTTTTTTTCCTACTCATCAATCTACACACAGTACCCCATAATGACAAAGCAAAAACAGGTTTTTAGATTTTTTTGCAAATAAATAACTTAAATATCACATTTACATAAGTATTCAGACCCTTTACTCAATACTTTGTTGAAGCACCTTTGGCAGCGATTACAGCCTTGAGTCTTCTTGGGTATGACGCTACAAGCTTGGCACACCTGTATTTGGGATGGTGCCAGGTTTCCTCCAGACGTGACGCTTGGCATTCAATCTTCGTTTCATCAGACCAGAGAATCTTGTTTCTCATGGTCTGAGAGTCCTTTAGGTGCCTTTTGGCAAACACCAAGCGGGCTGTCATGTGCCTTTTACTGAGGAGTGTCTTCCGTCTGGCCACTCTACCACAAATGCCTGATTGGTGGAGTGCTGCAGAGATGATTGTCCTTCTGGAAGGTTCTCCCATCTCCAGAGAAGAACTCTGGAGCACTGTCAGAGTGACTATCAGGTTATTGGTCACCTCCATGACCAAGGCCCTTCTCCCCCGATTGCTCAGTTTGGCCGGGTGGCCAGCTCTAGGAAGATTGTTGGTGGTTCCAAACTTCTTCCATTTAAGAATGTTCTTGGGGACTTTCAATGCTGCAGACATTTTTTGGTACCCTTCCCCAGATCTGTGCCTCAACACAATCCTGTCTCGGAGCTCTACGGACAATTCCTTCGACCTCATGGCTTGGTTTTTGCTCTGACGTGCACTGTCAACTGTGGGACCTTATATAGACAGGTGTGTGCCTTTGCAAATCATGTCCAATCAACTTAATTTACCACAGGTGGACTCCAATCAAGTTGTAGAAACATCTCAAGGATGCACCTGAGCTCAATTTCGAGTCTCATAGCAAAGGGTCTGAATACTTATGTAAAGGTATTTCTGTTTTTTATTTTTAACAAATTTACCAACATTTCTAAAAACCTGTTTTCGCTTTGTCATTATGGGGTATTGTGTGTAGATTGATGAGGATTAAAAAAAGAAAAAATCAATTTTAGAATAAGGCTGTAACGTAACAAAATGTGGAGAAGGGGTCTGAATACTTTCCGAATGCACTGTAGCTGGTGGTGTTGGGGAGGTGGATGGTTGTCAAAAACTGTTACTGAAAAACAGCAAGTGAGAGAATGAGGTTAAGTTGACAAATAAATACATCCCAAGATTTACACCCATTGTTTGGTTGAGAGGAAGGTGATAATTGCAAAAGTGAGCCCATAGGTTGGACAGCAAGCGTGAGGAATGTGCGTTATAGTGGCGTGCTTATCGGCTAGAAGATAAATAGGTGAATGACATTCCACAAATGGCTAATAGGAAAGTTTCAAGTTTCATTAGTCGTATGTACGGGATACACATTGTGTATACAATGCTTACTTGCAGGTTCCTTCTCAACAATGCAACAACAATAAGAAATAATAAAATATAAGAATACGAACATAAAGTAAATGGCTCAGTAGAATAGAACAGGAGAAGAAACAAGACTCTATGCTGATGATGATACCTTTGAGTTCATTCCCACTATGCCCCTAGAATAGGAAACAAAAGTGAATTATGTTATGCTACTGGATGAAGTTAAACAAGCATTCAGACCAGCCTTCCTAATTAAACTATCGTAACCTACATATGATTGTCTATTTCTGTATATTGGCTTTTGAAAAACTTTGTGGAGATCTCTCCAGTTACACCATCATTATGAAAGCAATCATTTTCTAGAATTTCTTCACTTTGTAAGTGTGGAGTATTTAAGACTCAAACACAACAACATTTGAAACTGTGCAGGGGGTTCACATACTTTTCTACACTGACTGTATGTCCTCTCACTTTCTCCCTCTCCTTCAATTTTCTCTCATGGTGGTGTTGTTGTCAGGCTGAGGGCTGAGGGACAGCCTCCCTGAGTGAGAGGTCGAGAGGGTTTTATAATTAACGTGGAGCTGACATCTGCATAGTCAGTGTAAACAGGTGAGCTGTGAGGAAGAGGCCCTTCCTGGCATGCCACTGATTAAAGCCTGGCTCTGCTTCTCTGTGGTTCTCTCTCATTCAAGCTGTCCCGCTGATCAGTAAACCCCACTAATGGCATCAACCCCCCCGCCCAGCCCACAGGCACCGAGAAAGGACAAACATATCACTGCTACCTTACCTTACCTGACACCCTAGACCCACTTCAATTTGCATACCGCCCCAATAGATCCACAGACGATACAATCGCCATCGCACTGCACACTGCCCTATCCCATCTTGTCAAGAGGAATACCTATGTAAGAATGCTGTTCATTGACTATAGCTCAGCCTTCAACACCATAGTACCCTCCAAGCTCATCATTAAGCTTGGGGCCCTGGGTCTGAGCCCCGCCCTGTGCAACTGGGTCCTGGACTTCCTGACGGGCCACCCCAGGCGGTGAAGGTAGGAAACAACACCTCCACTTCGCTGATCCTCAACACAGGGGCCCCACAAGGGTGCGTGCTCAGACCCCTCCTGTACTCCCTGTTCACCCATGAATGCATGGCCACGCACGCCTCCAACTCAATCATCAAGTTTGCAGACGATACAACAGTAGTAGGCCTGATTACCAACAATGACGAGACAGCCTACAGGGAGGAGGTGAGGGCCCTGGAGGAGTGGTGCCAGGAAAATAACCTCTCCCTCAACGTCAACAAAATGAATAAGCTGATCGTGGACTTCAGGAAACAGCAGAGGGAGCAAGCTCCTATCCACATCGATGGGACCGCAGTGGAGAAGGTGAAAAGCTTCAAGTTCCTCAGCGTACACATCACTGACAATCTGAAATTGTTTACCAACACAGACAGTGTGGTGAAGAAGGTGCAACATCAGGAGGCTGAAGAAATTTGACTTGGCCCCTAAGACCCTCACAAACTTTTACAGATGCACAATTCAGAGCATCCTGTCGGGCTGTATCACCGCCTGGTACGGCAACTGCACCGCCAGCAACCGCAGGGCTCTCCAGAGGGTGGTGCGGTCTGCCCAAAGCATCACCGGGACACCTACAGCACCCGATGTCACAGGAAGGCCAAAAAGAACATCAAGGACATCAACCACCCGAGCCACAGCCTGTTCACCACGCTACCATCCAGAAGGCGAGGTCAATACAGGTGCATCAAAGCTGGGACCAAGAGACTGAAAAATAGCTTCTATCTCAAGGCCATCAGACTGTTAAATAGCCATCACCAGCCGGCTGCCACCCGGTTACTCAACCCTGCACCTACATTTACATTTACGTTTTTTAGCAGACGCTCTTATCCAGAGCGACTTACAAATTGGTGCATTCACCTTATAGCCAGTGGGATAATCACTTTACAATATATATATATTTTTTCTTTCTTTGGGGTGGGGTAAGGGGGGGTAAAATGATTACTTTATCCTATCCCAGGTATTCCTTAAAGAGGTGGGGTTTCAAGTGTCTCCGGAAGGTGGTGAGTGACTCCACTGTCCTGGCGTCGTGAGGGAGCTTGTTCGACCATTGGGGTGCCAGAGCAGCGAACAGTTTTGACTGGGCTGAGCGGGAACTGTGCTTCCGCAGAGGTAGGGGGCCAGCAGGCCAGAGGTGGATGAACGCAATGCCCTCGTTTGGGTGTAGGGACTGATCAGAGCCTGAAGATACGGAGGTGCCGTTCCCCTCACAGCTCCGTAGGCAAGCACCATGGTCTTGTAGCAGATGCGAGCTTCAACTGGAAGCCAGTGGAGTGTGCGGAGGAGCGGGGTGACGTGAGAGAACTTGGGAAGGTTGAACACCAGACGGGCTGCGGCATTCTGGATGAGTTGTAGGGGTTTAATGGCACAGGCAGGGAGCCCAGCAAACAGCGAGTTGCAGTAATCCAGACGGGAGATGACAAGTGCCTGGATTAGGACCTGTGCCGCTTCCTGTGTAAGGCAGGGTCGTACTCTCCGAATGTTGTAGAGCATGAACCTACAGGATCGGGTCACCGCCTTGATGTTAGCGGAGAACGACAGGGTGTTGTCCAGGGTCACGGCAAGGCTCTTTGCACTCTGGGAGGAGGACACAACGGAGTTGTCAACCATGATGGCGAGATCATGGAACGGGCAGTCCTTCCCCGGGAGGAAGAGCAGCTCCGTCTTGCCGAGGTTCAGCTTGAGGTGGTGATCCGTCATCCACACTGATATGTCTGCCAGACATGCAGAGATGCGATTCGCCACCTGGTTATCAGAAGGGGGAAAGGAGAAGATTAGTTGTGTGTCGTCTGTGTAGCAATGATAGGAGAGGCCATGTGAGGATATGACAGAGCCAAGTTACTTGGTGTATAGCGAGAATAGGAGAGGGCCTAGAACTGAGCCCTGGGGGACACCAGTGGTGAGAGCACGTGGTACGGAGACAGATTCTCGCCACGCCACTTGGTAAGAGCGACCGGTCAGGTAGGACGCAATCCAAGAGTGAGCCACTCCGGAGATGCGCAACTCGGAGAGGGTGGAGAGGAGGATCTGATTGTTCACAGTATCAAAGGCAGCAGACAGGTCTAGAAGGACAAGAGCAGAGGAGAGAGAGTTAGCTTTAGCAGTGCGGAGAGCCTCCGTGACACAGAGATGAGCAGTCTCAGTTGAATGACCAGTCTTGAAACCTGACTGGTTTGGATCGAGAAGGTCATTCTGAGAGAGATAGCAAGAGAGTTGGCTAAAGACGGCACGCTCAAGAGTTTTGGAGAGAAAAGAAAGAAGTGATACTGGTCTGTAGTTGTTGACATCAGAGGGATCGAGTGTTGGTTTTTTGAGAAGGGGTGCAACTCTCGCTCTCTTGAAGACGGAAGGGACATAGCCAGCGGTCAAGGATGAGTTGATGAGCGAGGTGAGGTAAGGGAGAAGGTCACCGGAGATGGTCTGGAGAAGAGAGGAGGGGATAGGGTCAAGTGGGCAGGTTGTTGGGCGGCCGGCCGTCACAAGTCGCAAGATTTCATCTGGAGAGAGAGGGGAGAAAGAAGTCAAAGCATAGGGTAGGGCAGTGTGAGCAGGACCAGCAGTGTCATTTGACTTAACAAACGAGGATCGGATGTCGTCAACCATCTTTTCAAAATGGTTGACGAAGTCATCCACAGAGAGGGAGGAGGGGGGAGGGGGAGGAGGATTCAGCAGGGAGGAGAAGGTGGCAAAGAGCTTCCTAGGGTTAGAGGCAGATACTTGGAATTTAGAGTGGTAGAAAGGGGCTTTAGCAGCAGAAACAGATGAAGAAAATGTAGAGAGGAGGGAGTGAAAAGATGCCAGGTCCGCAGGGAGTCTAGTTTTCCTCCATTTCTGTTCGGCTGCCCGGAGCCCTGTTCTGTGAGCTCGCAATGAGTCGTCAAGCCACGGAGCAGGAGGGGAGGACCGAGCCGGCCGGGAGGATAGGGGACATAGAGAGTCAAAGGATGCAGAAAGGGAGGAGAGGAGGGTTGAGGAGGCAGAATCAGGAGATTGGAGGGAGAAGGATTGAGCAGAAGGAAGAGATGATAGGATGGAAGAGGAGAGAGTAGTGGGAGAGAGAGAGAGAGAGAGCGAAGGTTGCGACGGCTTATTACCATCTGAGTAGGGGCAGAGTGAGTAGTGTTGGAGGAGAGCGAGAGAGAAAAGGATACAAAGTAGTGGTCGGAGACTTGGAGGGGAGTTGCAGTGAGATTAGTAGAAGAACAGCATCTAGTAAAGATGAGGTCAAGCGTATTGCCTGCCTTGTGAGTAGGGGGGGACGGTGAGAGGGTGAGGTCAGAGGAGTGGAAAGAAGGAGGCAGAGAGAAATGAGTCAAAGGTAGACGTAGGGAGGTTGAAGTCACCCAGAACTGTGAGGGGTGAGCCATCCTCAGGAAAGGAACTTATCAAGGCGTCAAGCTCATTGATGAACTCTCCAAGGGAACCTGGAGGGTGATAAATGACAAGGATGTTAAGCTTGAATGGGCTAGTGACTGTGACAGCATGGAATTCAAATGAGGAGATAGACAGATGGGTCAGGGGGAAAAGAGAGAATGTCCACTTGGGAGAGATGAGGATTCCTGTGCCACCACCCCACTGACCAGATGCTCTCGGGGTATGCGAGAACACATGGTCAGACGAGGAGAGAGCAGTAGGGGTAGCAGTGTTTTCAGTGGTAATCCATGTTTCCGTCAGCTCCAAGAAGTCGAGGGACTGGAGGGTAGCATAGGCTGAGATGAACTCTGCCTTGTTGGCTGCCGGAGACCTGGAACTCCACGTGGGTCGTGCGTGCAGGGACCACCAGGTTAGAGAGGCAGCAGCCATGCGGTGTGAGGCGTTTGTATAGCCTGTGCGGAGAGGAGAGAACAGGGATAGACAGAGGCATAGTTGACAGGCTACAGAAAATAGTTCAATAATGCAAAGGAGATCGGAATGAAATGAACTAAACATCTGGGAAAGCGAGAGAGCGGGGCCTCCCTCACTTACGTTTCACTGAAACACCCAAATATAACTCTCCCAACTTCCACCTCAGAAACTATAATTGTTGTAAACTACAGCGGTTCAATGTTTTCTAGGAATAGACTAACTTAGTTTATTCAGCTAGCTAACTTGGTACAGTATTCTTCCGTGAAAACCGTCCAGGGCACCTAGTCATATGACGCCACAGCCAACTAGCATGCCGGCCTCCAACAACACGGTTTAGCACCAATACTCGGCCACAACAAACCACCAGTGTGTCAACACGCCAAGCAGATCATTCGTGTCCATGTCTAACGTTGTGGGTTAGTCCCGACAGCTTGAGCGAGTCCGTCGTCAACTTATTCAGCCAGTTAGTTAGCTAGAATAATTAGCATACTAGCTAGCCATTGCTTTCTGCCAACGAAGAAACCCGTCCTCCCACGGCACGAACACACAGAGAGAGCCAAGCTAACGTTAACTAGTCACCCATGTCCCGAATTCCCTTGAACGACTCTGGCTACCAGTATGTAAAAACAAAACACAAATGTAGGTTATAACTTACCCCTAGCAGCTACTGTTAGCTAGCCAAGTGCAAAGCTAGCCACTGAATCGATTCGGCCAGTTCGCGTCTGTTAGCTAGGTTGTTCCAGCTATTGTTTAGTAGCTATCCAGGTAGCAACAAGCTAGCTACATTTCGAGCACAGTAGCTACTTACTACCTAACATTAACGCTTCAGACAATGAGGTTAGAAAAACAGCTGAATGGTAGGCATTATTGTATGTAATTATTGTAGGCAGCTAGCTGGCGTAATTACAGGTACTCTCAGGCGTGAAACAACTATCCACAGTTGCTAATAGTTACCAGTAGCTACTCGCTAGCTAGTCCAGGTAGTGGGTTAGCTAGCTTCGTGCTTCACCGGGCTCAGCCGAATACAATACTTACCTACAATAATTACATACAACAACCCACGATAACTACCTACAATACCTAACTACAATCTAAATACATAGTTTAAGCTTTACTCGACAAAGCTTAAACTATGTATATAAGCCATATAAGCCAAGCTTACCTCCCGCCAGAGAGAGACACAACCTCACACGACGACGACGACACAGGGATAACACATAGACATGGAATCACTGGTCACTTTAATAATGGAACACTAGTCACTTTAATAATGTTTACATACTGCTTTACTCATTTCATATGTATATACTGTATTATAAACTGGGTGGTTCGAGCCCTGAATGCTGATTGGCTGAAAGTCATGGTATATCAGACCGCTTGTAACGCCAGGGTAGTGGGTTCGATCCCCGGGACCACCCATACGTAAAAATGTATGCACACATGACTGTAAGTCGCTTTGGATAAAAGCGTCTGCTAAATGGCATATTATTATATTATATTATAAAGATACATGTGGCACTGTTTGTTAGATTGTTGCACTACTATTCAGAGTAGAAGTGTTTGACAATTCGTCTTTGCCTCAGCCTCAAATGCTGAAAATCACAATTTCCCCTCAAATTAATCTATAGCCTTGATTTGCCAGCTTAAGTCAGATTTGAGTTGCCTCTCTTTTGCCCTGGAGGGAGGACGTGCTGCTTCTACCACAGATTCCCTGCCTGCATGTAGATCCTTAACTACTTTGTTAGTTGGCTTTGTTTGTTTATTATCAGGACTAATTTCCAGACTTCCCATTGATAATAGCCTTTCCAGTGTGAAGATTAAGGGAATGTCTTCCCTACTCATCACATGGTAATATGAGGCTCATGAAATGTTCAGAGACACTGGGACTGCATCCCAAATGGCACCCTATTCCCCATATAGTGCACTACTTTTGGCCAGGGAAGTAGTGAACTATATAGGAAATAGGGTACCATTTGGAACACAACCCAGGAGAGACTTCAGACTGGATGTGTGCTCCGGAAGAAGACATCTGAGGATTTTAGGGAAAATGACATGAAATAGTTGACAGAAGTGTTTTGTTTCTCCTCTCCTCTCCTCTCCTCTCCTCTCCTCTCCTCTCCTCTCCTCTCCTCTCCTCTCCTCTCCTCTCCTCTCCTCTCCTCTCCTCTCCTCTCCTCTCCTCTCCTCTCCTCTCTCTTTCTCTTTCCTCAGTCTGTGTTCCGCAGGTTCCGGTTGGATCCTCTGGAAAAGGACTGGCTATGATCCTGTGCCCTTGGGAACACCACTGCTCTCCGACAGCTCCTCACACAGGACCCCCAGCCTGGCCATCAAGAAGGTACTACCTCCCCCTAACCCCCACCCTCTACTTCATCCTCAGCCCCATCCCCCTAACCCTCACCCTCTACCTCATCCTCAGCCCCATCCCCCTAACCCTCACCCTCTACCTCATCCTCAGATACCAAATATAAGGCTATGGACTAGGGTAAACCTGTTTGATCTGGTCTGTCCAAAGCCATCATTTTGACTGGCACATTTTTCAAACCCATCTCCCATTGGGATTGACACTAAACGCGCACACACACACACGCACACACGCACACATGCACACACGCACACACACACTCTCTGGCTTCCTATAGGATTCAGCATGGTGGCACTGGGGAGCTGCTTCTGCTCATTTAGGATCAGATAAGAGGGCTTCTGTTGATGGGGTTGATGGGCAACTGAGGCTACTGAGATTGAAAGACAAAAAACAACACCAGGAAAGGTTAGCTTGAGCCCTTATCAGTCAATCACATCAAGCTTTGTCAGACAGTGTTATGAATTGAACTGGCATATAGTTGCTGTCTTGTCCCCCAACTCGCCCCCTCTTGAGACATAAAGCTTTCATGGACCATTTCACCTCCACAAAAGCTGTCAGATTGCAAGGTTGATGTCATTGACCTTGTTTTAAGATGAGATCTTCAGATAAGGACCCTCTGAAAGCCATCTGGTAGGCCTACTTGTATTCAAGGAACTGCTTATAATACAGTTAATGTAGAGTACATGTAAAAGTAATGACATATACCATAAATAGTATGGTAATAAATTAGACCCATTTATTTTAATCAGATGCCTAACATTTACACCCTATTCCCATGTGTTTGATGCTCTCACCAGGACTTCATCACTGTAAGTAGCCTACAGTATGTTGATACCCCTTCTTTCTCTCCCACTATAATCCCTTCCTCTATTACTTGGCCTGCTGTCTCTTATGTTGGTAATGCACATAGAAAAGCCATTCAGATACAGTAACTGATGCTGTTTTGTTTAAGTTCTGTAATGTGATGTATTAGTACCCATAATTGTATGTGTAATACTGTATATCCGCAACTATTGTTCTGCAGCTTTCAAACTATATCTCCTAGCAACCAATTCCATGAGCAGCATCAGTTAAAGGTGCAATATGCAGAAATTGCTCCGCCATTTCCTGGTTGCTACAATTCTAATAGTTCGCCTAATTTCAGTTTATGTGAATAAAAAAAGCAATGTGTGTAGAGAATCATTGTACCATCTAAACCGCTGTGAAAAATATTTTCAATAACCAAAAATATTGTATTTTCAGCTGTTTGAAGCTGGTGTATAAAACTGACAGTAAAAGACGCAAAAACTAAATTTAAGAACGGGAAGCATAGAAATGGCACAAATAGAACAGATCTACAGCTTCTCAGACTTGCTTTCATTGAGAATGACAGATCTATAATTTACATTTCTATGTGAATTTGGTCGGGTCGACCGAAAAGTTACATATAAGCAGCTTTAAGAAGAGCACCTCCTTAAATGTGATTGTTTTGTTAAATTATTTTGTTATATGTAAACAGTTTAGTTATTTTTGTGCATTGCTATGTTCTGCTCATCTAGAGGAATCACAAGATACTTTACTTTTGTGGAAATAGTTTGATTTTGAGAGATGTTGACAGATTGATCGATTTGGTTCTGGCAAGGCTAATCTGCCGAATCATCAGACAAGACAAGGCAGGAATTGGATAGGGCACTATAAACAAACACAAAATCAACAGAGGGAGAAAGATGAAAGATTTCTCAGGGATTTCTGGTGGATAGTTCAGGCCTTGATAGGGAAACAAGCATTCAGATAAACAATCAAACAAGCAAAAGAGCACTTGGAGGTGGGAGCATTCTGAAAATTTTGAAAATATATAATGTGTACTGTGTTGTTTAATTAAAAAAACATTTAATATCTTTATTTGTATTATTCATAAAAGTGCATTGTTTAAAAAGTGCATTTATCTATAGGTGCATTATTTAAATAAGTGCTATCATCAAGAGACACATGCACATCATTATAGAGCAGAGTGCATTGTTCAAAGAGATCACCAAGGAGATGAAGATGGATGCATTCTTTAAGCATTGTTTCAATGACCTTGGCTGCATTCCAAACACGTAAAAGACACACCCTCTCCCCTCAGCCCTCAAATTAAGTGGACACTTCTGATGACGTTGACACTTGCAGGGCAAGGGGCGAGGGGAGAATGAATTCATTTTAAATAGACCGCCCTTGCCCGGAAAGTCGTCACTCGTTCATTCCACAGTTGTGTTTTCAGTCATCATGGAACCACCGGTAGCTGTTGTGTGCTTTATATGCGCTACAGTCAATTATGATTGCATTTAATATCTTGGCTAGAAGACAACGCCTCCGCAGACATCGAATACTAGCAGTCAGATATCAGGTAAATCGGAAATTGCAATGTATAAGTGTGATGTCAGGGAAAGTTGTATGCGCTAGCTAATGTTTCCAAAAGCTAACCAAACAAAAACATCATTACGTTTTCCTTACACTTGTATGTTGACTTCTCCATATTGATGTTGGTTTTAAGTTTTGGCTGACTTTTCTTAGCGGATGTACAATCATCGCAAATTGAATTATGGGGCGTTTCTGGCCGCGGGGATTCTCCCAAGGGCATAAGGCGAGGGTAAGTGGAGGAGGGTGTGTCTTTTACACGGATGCTTGGCACACAGCTCTCCACAAGGGCAACGATGAACTTAAAATGTCAGGAAATAGAACATTGAGGCAATTGCACATTGATTCCACCCACAAACATAACATTAATATTTATAATAACGGCACTGTGATGGTTCAAGGTTCAGAGGCCAGTCTGGATACATTTGTCCAGTACTTTAACCAAATGAGACCTCTTGTTGCCGAACTCAAAACCTCTCCACCAAAACTGCCTACAACAGCCTCCACTTCCTCTGTGTCCCAGGATGTAGTCCCTAGTGTCCCTCTCCTTCCCCCACCTGCAGCAGACATAGCCCTCAGCATGCCGCTCTCACATGTGACACCTGCAGTATCACAGCATCTCAGAGAGGAGGAGATCAGCCTGGTGCTTCAGCATAGGGATGAAATCTGGGAGTTGCTGTATGCTATCAGGTGCGTTGAGGAGGACAACCAGTCCCTCAGGATGGAAGTGTGCAGAGTAGGAGAGGAACTGTCCACCCCAGTCAATATAAGCCATCTCAAGGACCTGCAGAAGGAGCAACAAGATCTGAGGCAGGAATTGGTCAGCCACGACCACCCACTCCGTAAAGATTCCAGTAAAAACCTAGGACCCAGCAAACTGTTGAACAAGCCCGTCAACCAACCCAACCATCCAACAAACCCAACAAACCGATCCACCAACCAAGCTGACCCCCTCCAGCCCAGTCTCACGGTCTGTGATTGCTCTCACTCCTGCCATCCTCCACAGACCTGAGAAGAAGCCTGACATTGTTTTGATGATGGACTCCAATGGAAAATTCATTATTGAGCATGAACTTTAAAAAAAAATTAGAGTGGTGGCAAAGTTGTGGTGCCCCACATCTGAGAGAGCCATGGCGTTCCTGACCGTGGCCCAGCTTGGCTCACCACGCCTTATCATTGTACATACTGGAACCAATGAGCAGCGTGCTCAGGTAAAGGTGGCCACATCACTTGGGAGGGTAATCTGGAGGGAATACCACCTTCGCTGATGCCAGGATTGTAATGTCCACCCTGCTCCAGAGAAGAGATTTTCACCCTGCCACCGTCGAAAGGATAAATGCCAGTCTCTCCCGGGACTCTGCTAAATGGCCAAATGTCAAATTGGCCCACCAGCCCACCCTTAGCCTGTACTGTCTGTATGATAATGTACACTTGTTCAAGGCGGCTGTCCTCACCTTTGCCAGGACGTTAAAGGATGTTGCTCCACCTCACCCCACAGGGGCAACAGATCAGCCACCAACTCCCTGAGACAAAGACGCTCCTTTAGACTTGTATCCCATGGCGCCTCACAGAGACTGGATAACAGCCAGCAACATTGCCCCCCACACCACCCTCCACCACTTCTCTCCTAGGAACTGCATGCAGATACAGTGCATTCGGAAAGTATTCAGACCCCTTGACTTTTTCCATATTCTGTTTAGTTACAGCCTTATTCTAAAATTGATGAAATTGTTTATTTTCCACTCATCAATCTACACACAATACCCCATAATGACATAGCAAAAACCATTTCTTATACATTTTTGCACATTTATAAAGAAAAACTCCCCGGAAATATCACATTTACATAAGTATTCAGACCCTTTACTCAGTACTTTGTTGAAGCACCTTTGGCAGCGATTACAACCTAGAGTCTTCTTGGGTATGATGCTACAAGCTTGGCACACCTGTATTTGGGGAGTTTCTCCCATTCTTCTCTGCAGATCCTCTCAAGCTCTGTCAGGTTAGGCACAGCTATTTTCAGGTCTCTCTAGAGAGGTTCAATCGGGTTCAAGTCCGGGTTCTGGCTAAGCCACTCAAAGACATTCAGAGACTTGTCCCGAAGCCACTCCTGCGTTGTCTTGGCTGTGTGCTTAGGGTCGTTATCCTTTTGGAAGGTGAACCTTCTCCCCAGTCTAAGGTCCTGAGCACTCTGGAGTAGGTTTTCATCAAGAATCTCTCTGTACTTTGCTCCGTTCATCTTTCGTCTCTCAGTCCCTGCCGCTGAAACACATTCCCCACAGCATGATGCTGCCACCACCATGCAAGCCCGTAGGGATGGTGCCAGGTGTCGTCCAGACGTGACACATGGCATTCAGGCCAAAGAGTTCAATCTTGGTTTCATCATGGTCTGAGAGTCCTTTAGGTGCCTTTTGGCAAACTCCAAGCGGGCTGTCATGTGCCTTTTCCTGAGGAGAGTCTTCTGTCTGGCCAGTCTACCATAAAGGCCTGATTGGTGAAGTGCTGCAGAGATGGTTGTCCTTCTGAAAGGTTCTCCCATCTCCACAGAGGAACTCTGGAGCTCTGTCAGAGTGACCATCAGGTTCTTGGTCACCTCCCTGACCAAGGCCTTTCTCCCGCGATTGCTCAGTTTGGCCGGGCGGCCAGCTCTAGGAAGAGTCTTGGTGGTTCCAAACTTCTTCCATTTAAGAATGATGGCATTCATTTTTTGGTACCCTTCCCCAGATCTGTGCCTCCTGTCTCGGCAGTTTACGGACAATTCCTTTGACCTCATGGCTTGGTTTTTGCTCTGACATGCACTGTCAACTGTGGGACCTTATATAGACAGGTGTGTGCCTTTCCAAATCATGTCCAATCAATTTAATTTACCACAGGTGGACTCTAATCAAGTTGTAGAAACATCTCAAGGATTATCAGTGGAAACAGGATGCACTTGAGCTCAATTTCGAATCTCATAGCAAAGGTTCTGAATACTTATGTAAATAAGTATTTCTGTTTTTTATTTTGTATAAATTAGCAAACCTGTTTTCGCTTTGTCATTATGGGTTATTATGTGTAGATTGCTGAGGATTTTTATTCATTTAAATCATTTTAGAATAAGGCTGTCACGTAACAAAATGTGGGAAAAGCAAGGGGTCTGAATACTTTCCGAAGGCACTGTATCTGGTACTATCCCCGAGGTTTGGAAGGAGGCCCATGTACTCACCCTTCACAAATATGGTGACCCTTGTGACCTAAATAATTATCGCCCTATTTCTAAACTTTCTTGTCTAACTAAAATATTAGAATCCTTGATTAATTCTCAGCTAAGATCTTTCTTATCTTTGAAATGTATTCTAAATGTGCAGTCGTGGTCAAAAGTTTTGAGAATGACACAAGTATTGGTCTTCACAATGTTCGCTGCTTCAGTGTTATTAAATATTTTGTCAGATGTTACTATGGTATACTAAACTATAATTACAAGCATTTCATAAGTGTCAAAGGCTTTTATTGACAATTACATTAAGTTTATGCAAAGAGTCAATATTTGCAGTGTTGACCCTTCTTTTTCAAGACCTCTGCAATCCGCCCTGGCATGCTGTCAATTAACTTCTGGGCCACATCCTGACTGATGGTAGCCCATTCTTGCATAATCAATGCTTGGAGTTTGTCAGAATTTGTGGGGTTTTGTTTGTCCACCCACCTCTTGAGGATCGACCACAAATTCTCAATGGGATTATGGTCTGGGGAGTTTCCTGGCCATGGACCCAAAATGTTGATGTTTTGTTCCCCGAGCCACTTAGTTATCACTTTTGCCTTATGGCAAGGTGCTCCATCATGCTGGAAAAGGCATTGGTCGTCACCAAACTGTTCTTGGATGGTTGGGGGAAGTTGCTCTCGGAGGATGTGTTGGTACCATTCTTTATTCATGGATGTGTTCTTAGGCAAAATTGTAAGTGAGCCCACTCCCTTGGCTGAGAAGCAACCCCACACATGAATGGTCTCAGGATGCTTTACTGTTGGCATGACACAGGACTGATGGTAGCGCTCACCTTGTCTTCTCCGGACAAGGTGTTTTCCGGATGCCCCAAACAATCGGAAAGGGGATCCATCAGAGAAAATGACTTTACCCCAGTCCTCAGCAGTCCAATCCCTGTACCTTTTGCAGAATATCAGTCTGTCCCTGATGTTTTTCCTGGAGAGAAGTGGCTTCTTTGCTGCCCTTCTTGACACCAGGCCATCCTCCAAAAGTCTTCGCCTCACTGTGCGTGCAGATGCACTCACACCTGCCTGTTGCCACTCCTGAGGCAAGATCTTTTTTTTTTTTCTTTTTTTTTCACCTTTATTTAACCAGGTAAGCCAGTTGAGAACAAGTTCTCATTTACAACTGCGACCTGGCCAAGATAAAGCAAAGCAGTGCGATAAAAACAACAACACAGAGTTACATATGGGGTAAAAAAACATAAAGTCAAAAAATACAACAGAAAATATATATACAGTGTGTGCAAATGTAGCAAGTTATGGAGGTAAGGCAATAAATAGGCTATAGTGCAAAATAATTACAATTAGTATTAACACTGGAATGCTAGATGTGCAAGAGATTATGTGCAAATAGAGATACTGGGGTGCAAAAGAGCAAAATAAATAACAATATAGGGATGAGGTAGTTGGGTGGGCTAATTTCAGATGGGCTGTGTACAGGTGCAGTGATCGGTAAGGTGCTCTGACAACTGATGCTTAAAGTTAGTGAGGGAGATAAGAGTCTCCAGCTTCAGAGATTTTTGCAATTCGTTCCAGTCATTGGCAGCAGAGAACTGGAAGGAATGGCGGCCAAAGGAGGTGTTTGCTTTGGGGATGACCAGTGAGATATACCTGCTGGAGCGCAGACTACGGGTGGGTGCTGCTATGGTGACCAATGAGCTAAGATAAGGTGGGGATTTGCCTAGCAGTGATTTATAGATGGCGTGGAGCCAGTGGGTTTGACGACGAACATGTAGTGAGGACCAGCCAACAAGAGCGTACAGGTCACAGTGGTGGGTAGTGTATGGGGCTTTGGAGACAAAATGGATGGCACTGTGATAGACTACATCCAATTTGCTGAGTAGAGTGTTGGAGGCTATTTTGTAAATGACATCGCCGAAGTCAAGGATCGGTAGGATAGTCAGTTTTACGAGGGCATGTTTGGCAGCATGAGTGAAGGAGGCTTTGTTGCGAAATAGAAAGCTGATTCTAGATTTAACTTTGGATTGGAGATTCTTAATGTGAGTCTGGAAGGAGAGTTTACAGTCTAACCAGACACCTAGGTATTTGTAGTTGTCCACATACTCTAGGTCAGACCCGTCGAGAGTAGTGATTCTAGTCGGGTGGGCGGGTGCCAGCAGCGTTCGATTGATTAGTTTTACTAGTGTTTAAGAGCAGTTGGAGGCTACTGAAGGAGTGTTGTATGGCTTTGAAGCTCGTTTGGAGGTTTGTTAACACAGTGTCCAATGAAGGGCCAGATGTTTACAAAATGGTGTCGTCTGCGTAGAGGTGGATCTGAGAGTCACCAGCAGCAAGAGCGACATCATTGATATACACTGAGAAAAGAGTCGGCCCAAGAATTGAACCCTGTGGCACCCCCATAGAGACTGCCATAGGTCCAGAAAACAGGCCCTCCGATTTGACACATTGAACTCTATCTGAGAAGTAGTTGGTGAACCAGGCGAGGCAGTCATTTGAGAAACCAAGGCTATTTAGTCTGCCAATAAGAATGCGGTGGTTGACAGAGTCGAAAGCCTTGGCCAGGTCGATGAAGACGGCTGCACAGTACTGTCTATTATCGATCGCGGTTATAATATCGTTTATGACCTTGAGCGTGGCTGAAGTGCACCCATGACCAGCTCGGAAACCGGATTGCATAGCGGAGAAGGTACGGTGGGATTCGAAATGGTCGGTGATCTGTTTGTTAACTTGGCTTTCAAATACTTTCGAAAGGCAGGGCAGGATGGATATAGGTCTGTAACAGTTTGGATCTAGAGTGTCACCCCCTTTGAAGAGGGGGATGACCGCGGCAGCTTTCCAATCTCTGGGGATCTCAGACGTTACGAAAGAGAGGTTGAACAGGCTAGTAATAGGGGTTGCGACAATTTCGGCGGCTAGTTTTAGAAAGAAAGGGTCCAGATTGTCTAGCCCAGCTGATTTGTAGGGGTCCAGATTTCGCAGCTCTTTCAGAACATCAGCTGTCTGAATTTGTGTGAAGGAGAAGCGGGGGGGGGGGGAGCATGGGCAAATTGCAGCGGAGGGTGCAGAGTTGGTGGCCGGGGTAGTGGTAGCCAGGTGGAAAGCATGGCCAGCCGTAGCAAAATGCTTGTTGAAATTCTCGATTATTGTAGATTTATCGGTGGTGATAGTGTTTCCTAGCCTCAGTGCAGTGGGCAGCTGGGAGGAAGTGCTGTTATTCTCCATGGACTTTACAGTGTCCCAAAACTTTTTGGAGTTAGTGCTACAGGATGCAAATTTCTGTTTGAAAAAGTTAGCCTTTGCTTTCCTGACTGCTTGTGTATATTGGTTCCTAACTTCCCTGAAAAGTTGCATATCGCGGGGGCTATTTGATGCTAATGCAGTACGCCACAGGATGTTTTTGTGCTGGTCAAGGACAGTCAAGTCTGAGGAGAACCAGGGGCTATATCTGTTCTTAGTTCTGTATTTTTTGAATGGGGCATGTTTATTTAAGATTGAGAGGAAATTACTTTTAAAGAACAACCAGGCATCCTCTACTGACGGAATGAGATCTATATCCATCCAGGATACCTGGGCCAGGTCAATTAGGAAGGCCTGCTCGCTAAAGTGTTTTAAGGAGCGTTTGACAGTGATGAGGGGTGGTCGTTTGACCGCGGACTCGTTACGGACGCAGGCAATAAGGCAGTGATCGCTGAGATCCTGGTTGAAGACAGCGGAGGTGTATTTAGAGGGTAAGTTAGTCAGGATGATATCTATGAGGGTACCCATGTTTACGGATTTAGGGTTGTACCTGGTAGGTTCGTTGATAATTTGTGTGAGATTGAGGGCATCTAGTTTGGATTGTAGGATGGCCGGGGTGTTAAGCATATCCCAATTTAGGTCACCAAGCAGTACGAACTCTGAGGATAAATGGGGGGCAATCAATTCACATATGGTGTCCAGGCCACAGCTGGGGGCTGAGGGGGGTCTGTAGCAAGCGGCAACAGTGAGAGACTTATTTCTGGAAAGGTGGTTTTTAGAAGTAGAAGCTCAAACTGTTTGGGCACAGACCTGGATAGTATGATAGAGCTCTGCAGGCTATCTCTACAGTAGATTGCAACTCCACCCCCTTTGGCAGTTCTATCTAGACGGAAAATGTTATAGTTGGGGATGGAAATTTCAGAATTTTTGGTGGCCTTCCTAAGCCAGGATTCAGACACTGCTAGAACATCAGGGTTGGCGGAGTGTGCTAATGCAGTGAATAACTCAAACTTAGGAAGTAGACTTCTGATATTAACATGCAAGAAACCAAGGCTTTGCGATTACAGAAGTCAACAAATGATAGCGGCTGGGGAGTAGGAGTGATACTGAGGGCTGCAGGGCCTGGGTTAGCCTCTACATCACCAGAGGAACAGAGGAGGACTAGAATAAGGATACGGCTAAAGGCTTTAAGAACTGATCTTCTAGTGCGTTGGGTACATAGAATAAAGGGGGCAGATTTCCGGGCGTTGTAGAAAAGATTCAGGGCATTATGTACAGACAAGGATATGGAAGGATATGAGTAAAGTGGAGGTAAACCTAAGCGTTGGGTAACAATGAAAGAGATAGCATCACTGGAGGCACCGATTGAGTCGGTCTCCGCGTGTATGGGGGGTGGGACAAAGGAGCTATCTAAGGCAGGTTTAGCAGGGCTGGGGGATCTACAGTGAAATAGTACAATTAGAAATAACCGAAACAGCAATAAGCAAACCATATTGACATGGGAGAGAGGCATAAAGCAATCACAGGTGTAATTTGAGAGAGCTAAAGCAACAGCTGGTAATGACGACACAGTTTGGGCTGAGGCTAAACATAAACAGGATGCGGTACCGTAAAGAGGAACAGTCCAGCAGCATCAGCTGTATAGCTGAGTTATCATAAGGTCCGGTGAACAGCAATAGGATAGTTCGGAGGTAGTTCGGGGGCTGCTAAAGCACTAGCGAGCAAGAGGCCACGGCTAGCGTGTGCTAGCGGGCCGGGGCTAGCAGATGGAATCTTTGTGGTCGACGTCGTAACGGGAAGCCTGTTGTAACCACATCAGACGATTTCGTCGGCAGACCAGTCGTGTAGGATCGGCGGGGCTCCGTGTCAACACTAGGTGGTCCCGTCCGGTTGACAGAGAGGTAGATAGCCGGGAGATGGGCCTAGCTCAGGATGATTAGCCAAACCACAACGTCCATTTTGTTGCAGCTAGCTGGTAGCGATGAATCCGGAGTTAATGGTCCAGTGATTCAGTGATGCCGGCAGAAAAACTGATATGTTCTGGGTCGATAACGCGCTGTGCAGACAGTGCAGACTGGCCGAATAATAGTCCAGGCTAGAGCTGGCTGGTAGGTGGTGCAGGCCACGGACAATGGTGAAAAACCGCTAACGGTAGCTAATAGCAAGTAGCTAGTTAGCTGGCTACTCCCGTCCGGTAGACCGAGAGGTAGATAGCCGGGATATGGGCCTGGCTCTAGGCTAGCTCGAGGCTAACTGGTGCTTGCATCGGGGGCAGTAGTGATTAGCCAAACAGCAACATCCATTCGGTTGCGGCTAGCTAGTTGCGATCCGGTGATTAATGTCCAGTGATTAAATTATTCCGGCAGAAAAATCCAATGTTCTGGGTGAAATACCGCTAACTGTGGCTAATAGCAAGTAGCTAGTTAGCTGGCTAGCTAGTTTCAACTGGAGATTCTAGATAAAAGGTAAGTCAATAATAGAATCCGTTCCACATTGAGTGAGGCGGGTTGCAGGAAAGTATATTTTGTAGAAGGATGAAAAGTCTGATAGGGAAATTTGTACGAAAAATAAATAAAAAACAGGGTATTTACAGGCTATTTACAGACACACGACAAAAACAGGACTGCACTACTACGCCATTTTGGATTCACGCTGCACTGGTGGTGCCCCGATCCCGCTGTTGAATCAACTTTAGGAGACGGTCCTGGCGCTTGCTGGACTTTCTTGGGCGCCCTGACCCATCTTCACAACAATTGAACCTCTCTCCTTGAAGTCCTTGATGATCCAATAAATGGTTGATTTGCCCTTTTTGTGCAAAGCAATGATGACGGCACGTGTTTCCTTGCAGGTAACCATGGTTAACAGAGGAAGAACAGTATTTGTGGCATTCTCAAAACTTTTGACCAAGACTGTACAGTACCAGTCAAAAGTTTGGACACACCTACCCATTCCAGGGTTTTTCTTTATTTAAAAAATAGTAAAAAATAAAGAAAAACCCTTGAATGAGTAGGTGTGTCCAAACTTTGACTGGTAGTGTACATCAGTCTGATTTTAGACCAGGTCATAGCACTACCTCTACTGCTCCCTAGTTATAAATGATGTGGTTAACTGTATGGATAAAAGGCAACATTGTGCTGCCGTCTTCATTAACCTGTCAAAGGCCTTCGATACTATTGATCACTTATTTCTAATTCAGAGGCTTTCCTCAATTGGCCTAGACCAGGCTGCATGTAAGTGGTTTAAAAATTACTTGACAGATAGATGTCAATGTGTATCTACTGATGGTATTGAAACAGGTTATCTGGACATAACGAAAGGTGTCCCGCAGAGGTCAATTCTGGGTTCTGTACTTTTTACTGTTTACATTAACAATATTGACTTGTCTGTAAAAATTGGAAGATGCACTTGTATGCCGATGATACTGTTGTGTATGCTATTGACCAGGCTCTATCTGAACTACAGTCTGCCTTCATTGAAAATTAGTATTGAATGCAGGTAAAACTAAGTATATGTTGTTCTCTAGAACGCAAACAAAAAATTCTGATGATTTAAACATATGTACTTTGGATGGTGTCCATATTGATCGTGAAAAGCTGTCTTTTAAAAGGCATATTGATGAGTTAGTTAAGAAGCTGAGAATAAAAATGGGCTTCTATAGAAATAGGTCCTGCCACTCGCTAAATAGTAGAAAGCAGATTATTCAGTTGACGTTGCTATCGGTCCTAGACTATGGCGACATCATCTATATGAACGCAGCTGCCACTTCATTAAAGCCGTTAGATGCAGTTTATCACAGCGCACTGCACTTTATTAGGGGTGACAGTTTTAGTACTCATCACTGCATTCTATACCAGAAACTTGGTTGGCCCTCTTTGATGTCACGTAGTTTGATACATTGCTATGTTTCCATTTATAAAGCCCTTTTACAAAAACTCCCACTCCACCTAACATCATTACTAAACTTTAGTCTTATGAGTTACCACACCCAGTCTCAGGGAACGCTGGAAATTCCTTTGGTCTCTACTGAGTTAGGTCAATTATCTTTTAGTTTTCTTGCACCTTGTTTGTTAAACAATGTTCAAAAATAAATGGGATGTTTTGGTTCCTGTAGGGTAATTCAGAAAGCGGGTTGAGGACCTTTTACTGATGAATGTGTTTGTTTTTATTACCGTGTTTTTATTTCTGCTTGAATTTTGTATTTTTATTTTGATGTGTGTATTTTCAGAAAATTCTGTAATTCAGGTCTCAGCTGTAAAAGAGACCTTGGTCTCAGTATGACTCCCTGATCAAATAAAGGCTCAATAAAACCTGACCTTTGTCCTCTTACCAAAACAAATACATAGAACCTTCTTGAATAGTCAGTACTGTCATACTGCACAGTAGAAGAGGACATAGTGTGCCGTCAACACATTGTATCGGACTTGATTGACCCAATAAGCAGGATAGGTTTCATTTCTCCAGACCCCCACTAAATAAACTGCATTCTCTATAGTATGCATCGACAGCCCCTCTCCTCCTCCTATCTACTAACGCCGCTGTATTAATTCCTTTCTGACTGGGCTGTTGGTTTGCAGGCTGGTTAAGCCAATCCCATTCCCTTCCTTACCACTGAAACTCGATAGAGGGCATTAAAGAGTTGAGCACTTACTAAAACAACGGTCTTAAGGAAATCAAATGCTTCAACTACAACAAACAAGCAGTTAGTAATCTTCTTATAGAAATTAATGAAAAGGGGGGAATGGAGAGAGGGAGAGAGAGAGAGGGATGGAGAGAGGGATGGAGAGAGAGGGAGAGAGAGAGAGGGATGGAGGGAGAGAGAGAGGGAGGAAGGGAGAGAGACCCCCCTCCATCAGAGAGAGTAATGATCCTGTTAGATAGAATAAGAGGCCACTGTGGATCAGCAGGAAGGTGAGAATGAGAGATGGATTAATGATTAACATCCGACAAAAAGGATAGGTTATCCCCCCTTTCCAAAACGTCTATGATTCTATCTAAGTTTCAAGGTCAATGGTGTTACAAAATCTGAGCACCGACTATCAACAACCAGCTGATGTGAGTTGAACTTTATTCATCAGTGCAAAACCATGATGAGACGAATTTTCTAAATTTGATGTAGTACAGTATATCAAAATTATTGACAAATTATAAAGACAAAACTGAACATGAACAAATAGTTAATATTTCTTACCACAACCTCAGGCAGTGTCCAGGATATAACTCCAATAGGAATGACATCATATACTATAACAAGTACCACAACATTCAATATTCTCTTTCTCCTATGAATTGTACTGCCTGATGACTATTCTACAACTGTGTTCTTTCTGTTAACCTTCTGCTTGAAACAAAGAGGGTGAGTAGTTATATTATTATTTTGTCCCTGTGCCTCCTTTCTGTACAGATCAACTAATTTTGCTGTTGGCTTACAGCTAAAACCAAACCTCCCCATTACTTTTATTTTAATTAGCTAAGCATTGATAATACATAGTGCTCTTTCACCCGTCTTACTCTCTTGGTGAAAGATGTAGAGCGCTGGCAGTGTCAAAGGTTGGGTGTCTCGCTGTTCTTTAAAACAGGAAGATAATTAATTCAGAAGTATACTAAATGGGATTCACACGGATGTCCAATTTCTGGCATGTTTATCTACAAAACAAACAAAAAGCTGGCATTGTTTTGCAAGGCATGCAAACATGCCCTTCATATATTTTGACAGGCCTTGGTTCTCCCTATCATCCTACAGTCACACACACACACACACACACACACCGATAAATAAACACATGCTGTCCTACATACACAGCGTATTTTTCCCGACCAGACAGGGCTGGTTATTTTTATCAAGCCTCTTTGTTTTTGTGTTCTTCAGGCGTCTGTGTTTTTGTTTAATATTAGCGGTCAGTCAGTGTGATGGGCCAGAGAATCCATGCTAATTACTGTATCCACAGAGTTTAGCTCACTTTATAGACATGGGCTAATCCCAAGTGGCACCCTATTCCCTATATAATGCACTACTTTTGAAGAGGGCCCATAGGGCTATATTGAGACTAGGATGCCATTTGGGACCCGCATGGTGCCGGAGCCCAGTTGATCAGGATGTGTAATGATATTGTAATTGCATGGTAATTAATAGTTGAGCAAACACACAGCTTTCACTGCCTGAAGGCAGACATGTACCGCCATGCCGTCTTTGCTAGATGAGAGCTACTGATAATATTTGCACAGAATGAAACAATTCCATAATTTGGGGTGTGCTTTTTTTATTTTTTTTATTATTGGGGGGGGGCTTTTTGTGTGTTAAAACACAGAATTTCACAGTCATTGTCTTTAAAAAACAAGAATACACAAGATGCAACAGTTAACTACACAAACTAACCATTCGGTTTAGTTTAACCCCAACCAATACGTTCTCTAAAATAACTGTCTGTACACCAGTATGCTACAACACAAAGGCATTATTTCACTTGTTATGAAAACCTTGTTGAGGTCTGTCTGTTGAGAATGTTTCAACCAGCAGCGCATATGGTAGCCTAATGTCGCAGTCCGGCTTTGAAAGGAAACTGCTGAAGCCAAAGCTGGAATTTCACACAGCATTGAGTGAGACTGCATAGACAAGTGCTAAGCTGCCTATTGAAAGGCTGCAAAGCAAAAGACCTCATCCATTTGGCCTCTCCTAAAACTCTCCCTCCATCAGTCAGTTTGTGTGCCCCCCGCATCCCCCCATCAGCTCCATGGGCCACACCATGCAGAAGTAACAACATCAATGGTGTAAACCCTTGCCACTTGAGAGCATTACATTTCTTTGCATGCTTCACTTGATCAAAACGGAAGAAGCAGAATTTACGCCTTTTTGATGTACTTTTTCCTGCTGCTTTCAGAGGGGCATTAGGAACTGGTTTTGTTGTTCGTCTCTATACCAGAATACCACCCAGTAAAGGGCCACAGATACCAATCTGATGGTAGCAGATGGTCGGATGGCAGTTGCCAGTTTGAACGGGGTCACTGTTGTCAAACTGTCCCATGATGCTTGGCAGATACCTCCCAGAATGCTTCTCTCTCTATTCATGGGCCTGATTTAAAACAAAGTATACCTTATGGTGACAGTAAATATGCACAAGGTAATGCAGTACGGAGTGTGTTATTATAGTAACTAACTAGGGGCATGTTATATAGCTTTTCTGGTACTGTTGTAAGCAGTATAATATGAGACTGTTGGATTGAATTGTATATAGTAGCTACGTGTTTCATCACTAATTGTATCATTTAAAATGTTTAACACATTTCCATTTTAGTAATGGTCAGTGTAAAGTGGACAGTCAGAGATTGGTCACAGTTGCTCATTGTAACATGATGAGTGACAATAGCTCCTGACCTGGATGGAGAAAGGTTTTTAATCAGTTTGTGTCTGGAGCGTTGGGGAGGCCAAACAGTCTGACTGAGAGATGGATGAACCCCAACGGGCATCACAGAGCTCGGTTAGCACCTTCTAATGAAACCAGGCCTGTTAAAGCAGCTTGGCAGCATCCCACCTCGTTGGGCGCAGTGGTCAGTCTACATTAACACACGCACACCGCACACACACACACACACACACACACACACACACACACACACACACACACACTGCAGGGGCTGCTGCAGGTACCAAAATAACTACCATTAGCTATCCCGCCGACACAACACACTCTATTTTCCCCATCAGACATTGGTTCCTGCTAGATTTTCACGCTCTCGGTTGTTGGCTGAATGAAAAACATTGGTGAGAGATAATTAAACACTTGGAAAGCAGTGGAAAACAATGTTCTATTTGTTTAATCTAATTTACTGTACCGCAACATGGTAGTGACAGTGTGAGGTTGGTAGGGAGTGGGCCGGGCTAGAGAAGACCAGGGTAGCATTGACACTCTGTGTCCTTTTGAAAGGGATGCGGGGTCAGATGAGGTGGAAGCACACACCGTACAGGTTTTTGACAGTGTTAAAAGATACAAAGAATCAGTTCAGAGGGACAGGGAAATTTACTGTTACTAAAGTTCCCTACATTCTCTTTGGGGACTATCTTCTTAAAAAGAAGATTACGGGAAACTCTGGTTGTTTTAAGGGTTTAGTTTGAACCCATGTCAAATCTGAACAGAATAGGCCCAAAGGTGTCAATGAACGGACATGTCAGAGAGTGAACACATCAAAGCATGCCTCTCCTCTCCCCTCTCCTCCTCTCTCCTCTCCTCTTCTCTCTCCCTACTTTGATGTGCTTTGACTGCGAATGTGGATGGAGGGGAATGGTTAATGTCCCGTTTCTACATAAATACATCCATTCGGACAATAAGAATGTCTGCTCTGGAGAAAGGCAGAACAGAGCTAGAATCGGAACATAACAATACAAAGAGATACCCACCATGTTTTACATTGTGACTAACACTTGCAATTGTTATAATGTTTAGAACAGTGATCATACACTAAACCTTCCTATCTTTCGTTTTGTTTTTGTTCTCGCCCCATAAATTGGACATGAAGTTTGTAAGTATAGCATTAAACATCAAGATCATAGATGGGCTTCAATTACTGTGTGTGTGTGTGTGTGTGTGTGTGTGTGTGTGTGTGTGTGTGTGTGTGTGTGTGTGTGTGTGTGTGTGTGTGTGTGTGTGTGTGTGTGTGTGTGTGTGTGTGTGTGTGTGTGTGTGTGTGTGTGGCGTGTGTACTACATTTGTTCTTCTGTCTCTCGCATAAGAGTGTTGTGTTCCCTAATTGTGTAGCTAGTTTCCCGTAGATTCCCTATAATATATGAAATAACGTGATTAGGACCCATTCAGTCCTACAAACTAGAAATAATAGGGACACCTGTCCTTGGATCTAGCTCTTTAGTAAGGCATCAATAAACTCATAATTGGGCCGAATTAGCCAGCTTATTACAGAGCAGACACAGTGCCATTCTTCAAAGCCAAATCTGTTTAGGCAAATTAGGCATGAATTCAATTCAAAGGGAGATTTTATATAAAGGGGCATTTAAAAAAAAAATATTTCCACACTATGAGGTCGAAATAACACTCTGAAATTGTGAAAATGTGGATAATGCCCTTTTAGTGTAAGCTTTAAAAAAAGGTTTGGAATTTCAGCCTGTTCAGGTGGGATGGAGATTTTGGCCCACAGCATGACATCACAATCTGATCTGATTATTCTGACCAATGACCAGTCATCTTTTATTTGCATATGTATCCTCCTACTTTGAAGGGGTAAAAATCTAGACGATCCTATCCGCCAATCAGGGCTGTGTATATAAATATATTTAAATGTGTATCAACACGGCCCCACATGATCAAACTGAGCATTTCAATGGCAAAAGGAAGCTCAGGGAAATAAATGATAAAAAATATATTTTGAGTTATTTTCATGAAATAAACACACACAGTGATGATTTAAACACTTAATTAAAAAGACTGCATGGGGGCTTTAAATTAGCCTCAAACCTCCTCACACATTTCCCATTGACATCAGTGCATGATAACATTATTACATTCCTGAAGTTGGGATTTCAGTCAGTCAGTCATTGCGGGTGTATGTATGTGCAGAAGCAGTTTGAGTGTTGATTGACTGGCCCCTCCTCTCCCCTCCCTCTGTGTGTGTTCTCAGACGACGCTCCACTGGACAGCCAAGCAGGGCCGCGTGGAGGCAGTGGACATGATGGTTCGCGCTGGCATGAACGTCAACATCAGATTGGTGAGCGATCGCCGCGGTGACAGGTGGTGTCAGGCTGTACAGGTCAATGACACATAGTTCACACTGACTCCTTACTCCACCTCATACAGACCACAGCTACTGCATCTCCTCACACAGTTACCATTTTCTATGTCTGTCAATTGTTCACCACCCACACACACACACACACACACACACACACACACACACACACTCTTTGTGTGTTTTGACTATACTCCCTTAGTAAGATTCCTGCCCTGAGGTTATACTCCAGTCTCCCTGTGGTGTTTTAGTCCAAAGGCTTCATTAGTCTGAGGAGCTTCTCTTCAACTCTGGGCTGCTTGTTTGACAGAGTGAACTACTTACACCTCCCTTACCTCCAAGCAATTGGCAGTCTCTAATGTGCAACACTAAATAAATACCAGTTAAGTGTTACTTACTGTAGGCCTAACTCATGAGGATCTTCTCTCAATGTCATATCCCTGCCTGGTTAAATACTGTGAAATATTCACTGTGTTTGTTTTCTGTTATTTTGTTATTTTCAAAACGCTATTTTCTCTTTTATCAATCACACTCTTTTTGTAATTCATTTTGGGGCAGATTTTGACATTCACTGAGAGAGTTGTGTTCTTTTCTCAGCCCGGGGCTAAGTTTGCCTTCACAGTCAATACAAATTGTAATCATAACACCTGACACACACACACACACACACCCTGCCTGTCTTGTGTGCAGAGAGGCGGCAGAGGCGGGCAGGTGGTGGATTGATTCGAGGGGGCAATGTTGTGATTACTTAATGGCTTCCCAGACAGCCATGGGCCTGGAGAATTCAATTTAGTGTCTGCCTCTCTAAGTGTTAATCTCCTCTCCTCACAGCCCGCTGCCTGGTTATGATGTGATGTGCACACACAGGAGATAATGTTTAAGCCCCACCAGAGCAAAGTAAACCAGACAAGTCAGTTATTGGCTCTATAATTACATAATTAACTTTTTGTCTCTAATCGTTACGGGGGGTAATGGCTCTGATAAAATGGCTTCGCAACTGAGCAGAAAGCAAATCAAAAATCAATAATGCATAGACTTGCATTAAGAGCTAAGAAACCGTTGGATTCACTTAACACACTCCATACACTGGAGGCAGTTTAGAGGCTTTTGTAGCTTTTTATTTAGCTGCTAATCAATTTCATGTGGGTGTATCTATGTATGTGTGTTATCCCCTACAATAAGTCAACTTTCATCTGACATTAAGAGCTAACACTGTCAATTAGCTAGTTTCAAGTTTCAATATTCAAGTTTTATTAGTCGTATGTTCGGGATACACATGGTTTACGCCGTCCAACGAAATACTTTGGTTTCTTCTCGACAATGCAACAGCAATAAGAATGAATAAAAGATAAGAGTACAAACATAAAGTAAATGGCTCAGTAGAATAGAAGAAGCTGAACTTGCAAGGGAGGACACACAATGTTGACATGCAATGCATCTCGTAGATGTAGCATTGTCCATTGTCATCTTAGTGCAGATTTTTATTTTATTTTATATACCTCTTTGAAAAATGACATTGTGAACCAGATGAAATACTAATTTGCTATTTTCTTACCACCCACGTCTTCCTATGACACACAATCCTCACCATCTCTACACAGCATGTACAGTGAGGGAAAAAAGTATTTGATCCCCTGCTGATTTTGTACGTTTGCCCACTGACAAAGACATGATCAGTCTATAATTTTAATGGTAGGTTTATTTGAACAGTGAGAGACAGAATAACAACAAAAAAATCCAGAAAAACGCATGTCAAAAATGTTATTCATTGATTTTCATTTTAATGAGGGAAATAAGTATCTGACCCCTCTGCAAAACATGACTTAGTACTTGATGGCAAAACCCTTGTTGGCAATCACAGAGGTCAGACGTTTCTTGTAGTTGGCCACCAGGTTTGCACACATCTCAGGAGGGATTTTGTCCCACTCCTCTTTGCAGATCTTCTCCAAGTCATTAAGGTTTCAAGGCTGATGTTTGGCAACTCAAACCTTCAGCTCCCTCCACATATTTTCTATGGGATTAAGGTCTGGAGACTGGCTAGGCCACTCCAGGACCTTAATGTGCTTCTTCTTGAGCCACTCCTTTGTTGCCTTGGCTGTGTGTTTTTGGTCATTGCCATGCTGGAATACCCATCCACGACCCATTTTCAATGCCCTGGCTGAGGGAAGGAGGTTCTCACCCAAGATTTGACGGTACATGGCCCCGTCCATCGTCCCTTTGATGCGGTGAAGTTGTCCTGTCCCCTTAGCAGAAAAACACCCCCAAAGCATAATGTTTCCACCTCCATGTTTGACGGTGGGGATGGTGTTCTTGGGGTCATAGGCAGCAATCCTCCTCCTCCAAACACAGCGAGTTGAGTTGATGCAAAAGAGCTCGATTTTGGTCTCATCTGACCACAACACTTTCACCCAGTTCTCCTCTGAATCATTCAGATGTTCATTGGCAAACTTCAGACGGGCCTGTATATGTGCTTTCTTGAGCAGGGGGACCTTGCGGGCGCTGCAGGACTTCAGTCCTTCACGGCGTAGTGTGTTACCAATTGTTTTCTTGGTGACTATGGTCCCAGCTGCCTTGAGATCATTGACAAGATCCTCCCGTGTAGTTCTGGGCTGATTCCTCACCGTTCTCATGATCATTGCAACTCCACGAGGTGAGACCTTGCATGGAGCCCCAGGCCGAGGGAGATTGACAGGTCTTTTGTGTTTCTTCCATTTGCGAATAACCAACTGTTGTCACATTTACATCACATTTACATTTTAGTCATTTAGCAGACGCTCTTATCCAGAGCGACTTACAGTTAGTGAGTGCATACATTATTTAATTTTTTTCATACTGGCCCCCCGTGGGAATCGAACCCACAACCCTGGCGTTGCAAACCTTCTCACCAAGCTGCTTGGCGATGGTCTTGTAGCCCATTCCAGCCTTGTGTAGGTCTACAATCTTGTCCCTGACATCCTTGGAGAGCTCTTTGGTCTTGGCCATGGTGGAGAGTTTGGAATCTGATTGATTGATTGCTTCTGTGGACAGGTGTCTTTTATACAGGTAACAAGCTGAGATTAGGAGCACTCCCTTTAAGAGTGTGCTCCTAATCTCAGCTCGTTACCTGTATAAAAAACACCTGGGAGCCAGAAATCTTTCTAATTGAGAGGGGGTCAAATACTTATTTCCCTCATTAAAATGCAAATCAATTTATAACATTTTTGACATGCGTTTTTCTGGATTTTTTTGTTGTTATTCTGTCTCTCACTGTTCAAATAAACCTACCATTAAAATTATAGACTGATCATTTCTTTGTCAGTGGGAAAATGTACAAAATCAGCAGGGGATCAAATACTTTTTTCCCTCACTGTAAGTAGTCCCTTACCTCGCTGTGGCAAGTACCGTTAAACATATATAGGAAAATGCTAGAAATATGAATAGCCCTATGGCTGCTGTATGCGTTTCATATGAATTGAGCATTGACAAACAATTCACTGAGCCAAATGACCTGCAGTGGTAGTGTGAAATTAGGTTGTGCCTCTAACTCTGATGTTCTCAGATTTTCTCTCTATTCCTCTGGTCTCCTCCATGCCTGGCGATTTGGCTGGCGACATGCTCTCCTCTTCAGGGGGTAAGACTTATTCTAATATTCTAATACACCTTTGAAATGAGTCCATACTGTAGCGGTCATGAATATGGTAAAGGAGAGCTGTCACGCCTTGTGAATTGAAGAGTATAATTCTCTTTCGCCACCCCGCTCCTCAGACTCTTCTTCATATCTCGTAGTGGGAATAGGGCCTTAGAGTGATATTCCCTCATCACATGTGGGTGGAGAAAGGGAGTTTGGACTGGAGGACTCATACGAACAGGCATACAGAAGGAAGCCAATTCCAGTCTGCCCACCATAGGCATCCAACAAATAGGTTTAGAAGAGGGGTGGCGCCAAGTTACATTGGGTCATTGAATTAAGTATTATCAAATATGGCTTGTGTCCACAATCAGAATGAACAATAAATTGTACTCTGAGTTGGCAAAGTTAGCATGTACAGTATCTTTGAAAGGAGAGGGTATTCTGGGTCTGTTTAGATCATCTCCCTGTTTGTCAGTGGACTCTGAGGGCTCTATTTTAACAGAATTAACACAATGGCGGCCCTGGCGGTAGCACTATAGGTTCGGGGTTATGTCAGAAAATGTTTTTGCTATTTTCACAACCGGAATTATGGGCGCAGTAGCTGGCGGTGGCGCGAAAGGGCTGGGTTTTGATTTAAAAAATAAGTTGTAGGTGTATCGAGGCTTGATCCCTCAGATCGTGCTCCATGGCTAAATATGTGGTTGTTTCAAGTTGTGTATTTATGGTATTTTATGTACTGCGTTGTCATCAACTCCAATTCGAATGTTAGTCCATTATAGCCTAGTTTGTTAAATAGCCTACAGAAACTAAATAATAAAATGTATCTAGGCCATCCCATCTTTGCTAAATATGTTGACATGTTTGCAGTCCACATTGTAAGAAGCATAACTGCATGGCTTCAATATGGAAATAGCATTCATGGAGGGGGTTTTACGCAAGTCCAAAACAGGAGCTGGCTAAAATATTGTAGGCCTACACAATACATAGGTTAAAAGGGGATGTCCGCTCACAGTTTTGCTGCTTGTTTTCAAGGACACACCTCAAATATTGCCACCCCTCCCACCTCAGCACAACCGATATTAGACAGGTAAAATGCTGAACCTGGCACATGGGGTGAAACACGCCAGAGTGCCAGTTTTTACATGCTGAAATTGCAAACTGATGTGCGTTTGGCACTTGCGCCAAAGTAGCACCAGACAAAAATAGAGTGCTGAGTGTGTTTTTCATTCAATAGCTTATGGGTTGTCTTGGACATGTTACAAAACCAGCTTATCAGCCAACAACAGAGTTGGATTCCCGCTGAGTTCACATACCTTGATCTCACCCTACACCCTTGACACCCTAGTTTAATGCCATTTGTCCTTGATCTAAAGTACATTTGAACACATTAAAGGGACTTTGACCTTTCAGCAAATGTGAAATACCTAATTTAAGGCCATTTAAGTCAAATGTAGAGGTAAAAGGGGTTCTCCTTTACCTTGCAAAAGGAGCATACAGTATCTAGAGCCTCCACACATAGATGTACTGTTTTTCTTTTAGCCACATTAATACATTTTAGTCATTCAGCAGTTGCTCTTATACAGAGCAACTAGCAGGATCAATTAGGGTTAAGTGCCTTGCTCAAGGGCACATGGACCGATGTTTCACCTAATCGGCTCGGGGATTCGAACCAGCGACCTTTCGGTTACTGGCCCAACGCTCTTAAATTCTAGGCTACCTGCCGCCCCACATATATGAATACCCAGATAAATGTAGACCTCACAATACATACTCACGCAGTGTGTTAAGTGTGTATGCATTAAGTTTATGTACAGCATGCGCTTATATTATATTTTTATTTATTATCTGCTAAAACAATATCGATGCTCTTACTTTGCTGCCATCCATCCACACATATTTTCAGTAGACAATGGGATAAATGTATTTAAGACTTGTTTGGAAGGAAAGTGACAAGATAGAAACACAGAGGACAATGAAGTGACAGTACAATGTTTCAGCTTGTCTGAAAGCTTCATAGATGTACTGCATATCAAAGAGTCTCCTGGGCCCAATATGTCTCTGTTTTGATAAGAGTTTAGCATGACTGTGTCGCAGCGCTTCATACAGACCCATTACTCTAATCAATACTGACATCAAAATCTCCCCCCACATTTCGGTACTGTCACTTAACTTCTCTCTGACAGAAAACAAATTGTCAAGTTTTTGAGCACTGTGTTTGTATGATAGTGACACCAGAGAAGAACTCAATGTGAATGACAGTGTGTCCGGTGGGGGAGATCAGTGTTAATGTGTACAAATGACAAGCGTGGTAGCCCACAGCAGGTTCTGCGAATCAGACAGACAGAATAAATACAAAGATTCCTCACGTCAAAGCATGAAGTGTCATCCGGTTAGTGATGATATCTGAATGTACAGATAGACAGACTGCGAGACCTTCCGGTTTTAATAACTGGTTACAAATAAATTACGCTAAGGTTCACAATCCACAATGAGGATCAGGAAAGCACTCCAATATCCTCCTCATACTTTATCCACTCATTATTAAACCTTTATTTTGACAGGGAAGTCATACTAAGACTAGGGTCTCTTTTTCAGATGAGCCCTGCATATATACAGTACAAAAAAACATATATACAACATACAATATACAAAATTACAAAACACATTAAGAAAAACAGACACATTTATTAACATAGAGGTCTCCGATCATTACTCTGAACTGACCCAGGGGGACTAGAACATCTAATTTCAGAGATCTCTGTGAGTTGTTCTACATAAAGGGCTCAAAAAAACTACAAGCAGCTTTACCCAACTCTGTGGAGACCGAAGGGGCCTATGACCGGGTTTGGTAATTTGTAAGTCTAAATTGAATGAATGATGATAGATACATAGGAAGTTTCTGCATGAGTGCTTTGTAAATAAACACAAGAAAATGCTGCTCTCTCCTTACATACAAAGAGGCCCATCCCACATTTTGATACAAAACACAATGGTGAGTTCTATAAGCATCACCAGTAATAAACCTAATGGCACAATGGAAAACAGCATCTAGTGGTTTAAGTTTAGATGCTGCTGCATGCATATAGATAATATCCACATAATCTAAAATATACATAAAAGTGGCCTGGACAATTTCCTTCCTATTAACAAAAGTCAGACATGCTTTGTTTCTGTAAAAGAAACCAAACCTCAACTTCAACTTCTTCACCAGCTCAGTCACATGTTTTTTAAATGACAGTTTGTCATCAAGGCAGATACCAAGATATTTTTAGGAAGGACCTTGCTCAATTTGTGTACCGTTCAAACTAGTCATTATAAATTCATTGAAATCTGGGTTATGGGACCTAGAAAAAAAAGCATGCATTTTGTTTTGTTTGCATTTAGCACTGACTTTAGATCCAATAGTGACCTCTGCAGTGCTAGACAATCTGATTTCAAATGTGAAAAGGCTTGGCCAACCGATGGAGCAATGGAATACAACACTGTATCAACTGCAAACAAATTAATATTTTTTGGTTTGTTATTTATATAGATTGTAAACAGTAGTGGGCCCCTTTATGTAACTCAAGGAACTCAGATTTGACCCCTTGACCTTGATGGCTTGAGTTCTGTCATTGAGATAATTATGAAATTATTGGCAAGCATCAGTACCCAACCCTATCGAGGACAGCTTATTCAACAGAATAACATGGTCTACAGTATAAAAAGCTTTTGACAAGTCTACAAACATGGCAGCACAATTCTGTCTATCATCTAAGGCATTTGCAATATCATTTGCAACAAGCATGGTAGCCGTAGTGGTGCTATGTTTAGGTCTGAATCCGGATTGATTAACATTAAGAATACCAATTACAGATAGAAAATAATGTAGCTGTTTGTTGACCAATGCAGTGGTGGAAAAAGTACCCAATTGTCATAAAAGTAAAGATACCTTAATAGAAAATGACTCAAGTAAAAGTAAAAGTCAGTAAAATCCTACTTGAATAAAAGTATACTTAAGTATCAAAAGTAAATGTAATTCCTAAAATATAATTAAGTATCAAAAGTCAAATTAAAAGCATAAATCATTTCAAATTCCTTATATTAAGCAAACCAGACGGGACGATTTTCTTGTTTTTTTAATTTACGGATAGCCAGGGGCACACTCCAACACTCAGACATCATTTACAAACAAAGCATTTGTGTTTAGTGAGTCCGCCAGATCAGATGCAGTAGGGATGACCAGGGATTGTCTCTTTAAGTGCATGAATTAGACAATTTTCCTGTCCTGCTAAGCATTCAAAATGTAACGAGTACTTTTGGGTGTCAGTGAAATTGTATGGAGTAAAAAGTACATTATTTTCATTAGGAATGTAGTGGAGTAAAAGTAAAAGTTGTCAAAAATATAAACAGTAAAGTAAAGTACAGATACCCATAAAAACTACTTAAGTAGTACTTTCAAGTATTGTTACTTAAGTACTTTACACCACTGGACCAATGATTCTAGGATTTTCGCATGACAAGGGAGCCTGGAAATGGGTTGATTATTATCGAGATCACTACTATCCCTGCTCTTATGGAGTGGCAGCACAAAAGCTGCTTCCCACACTTTTAGAATATTTCCTGATACTAAAGTTAAATAAAACATGTGTTACTGAGCCAGCAATGGGGGTCACTGCATACTTAAGCAAAGACGGGTCCAAATTGTCAGCCCCTAATGACTTCTTGGTGTCAATAGCTAATAAGGCAGCAATAACTTCTGTTTATGTGAGTTGCCCCTAAAAAAAACCTGACTACCATTTCCCAAATCCTGTGAGGTTGACTGATCATCCATCGAGGCAACTGGAGGCTGTATGTGGGAAGAACAGTCAACTGGCTGACCAAGACCAGTATGACCACCATTTCTTTTAAATAAGAAACCAGCTGAGAACAATGCAGATTAAAAGCATCACAAATCTTCACTTTTTCAATAATCATGCAGGTGTCTAAAACTTGTTTAGGCAGGGAAGTAGAAAAATTACCCCACTTCAGTGAATTAATAGTTTTCCTGAATATAGAGGGATCACTAACAGATTCTGCCATAGTGCTAAAGAAGTAGTTTGATTTGGCCTGTTTAACTGAGGCAGTGCACCTATTTCTCAATTGCCTAAATAGCTGCCAATCAGCTAACGAGACAGTTTGTCTTGGCCCAGGCTTGATTTCTTATCAAGAGGAGGTCTGAGAGTACAGGAGTGTACCATGGATTAGTTCGTTTTTTTGACTGAGTTGCTTGAAAGGGTCATGTTTACCAGCCAGAGAGGTAAAAATAGATTAGAAAAATTCAAGTGCCAATACATGGTCTGGTATACAGCTAGTAGAAAAAATCTCAGAATAATATAGGTCATGAAGGAACGCCTGGGGCGATATATATTTATTTTTTCTCTTCACAATTATACGAGGGTCTGAATTTTTCAATTTGGTATCTCTAATGCAAGCAATAGGGCAGTGGTTGCTGATATTATTTGCAAAAATACCACTAGCCAAATACTTATGTGGACGGTTAGTCAGGATTAGGTCAATCAATGAGGAGTTTGCTAGGTTTTTTACATTAATCCGAGTGGGTTTCATTATCAGCTGAGTCAAGTTGAACTCAAGACAGATATTTTTTAACTGATCTGAGGCATGTGTAAGCCAATCAAGATGTAGATCTCCTAACACAACTAGTTCAGATACCAGAAAAGGGTTTTTATTAAATAATCAGAAATAATACCAACAGCTAAGAGAGCATGATGCCATAAGAGTAGATTTGACATAAATAGCCGCCCCTCCCCCCCCTTTTTTGTCTATCACATCTGAAAATTTTGTAGTCCACAATGGCAACATCCTTATCCATAATCAAATAATTCAGCCAGGTCTCTGAGATAACCAGAACGTCTGGGGTAGTGTCATGCACCCAGACATCCAAATCGCTGTGATTTAATGGGAGTAAATACCTTTGAGGAGCTTGATTTGATCATAACACAGTATGACTTATATGATGTTTTGAACACTGATGTTTGTGTCTGTTTGGTAGGACTAACATACCTTCTGGTGTTTGTGATTGTTTGGTAGGACTAACATACCTGCTGGTGTTTGTGATTGTTTGGTAGGACTAACATACCTGCTGGTGTTTGTGATTGTTTGGTAGGACTAACATACCTGCTGGTGTTTGTGATTGTTTGGTAGGACTAACATACCTGCTGGTGTTTTTGATTGTTGGTAGGACTAACATACCTGCTGGTGTTTGTGATTGTTTGGTAGGACTAACATACCTGCTGGTGTTTGTGATTGTTTGGTAGGACTAACATACCTGCTGGTGTTTGTGATTGTTTGGTAGGACTAACATACCTGCTGGTGTTTGTGATTGTTTGGTAGGACTAACATACCTGCTGGTGTTTGTGATTGTTTGGTAGGGTTGTAACACTGATGGTTGTGTTATGTTTGGCAGGGCTACACGGCGTTTCACCTGGCCTCTATACACGGACACCACTACATCATCCATCTCCTGATCAACACCTACAGTAAGTGATTACACCAACACCTACAGTAAGTGATTACACCAACACATACAGTAAGTGATTACACCAACACATACAGTAAGTGATTACACCAACACCTACAGTAAGTGATTACACCAGCACCTACAGTAAGTGATTACACCAACACATACAGTAAGTGATTACACCAACACCTACAGTAAGTGATTACACCAACACCTACAGTAAGTGATTACACCAACACCTACAGTAAGTGATTACACCAACACCTACAGTAAGTGATTACACCAACACATACAGTAAGTGATTACACCAACACCTACAGTAAGTGATTACACCAACACATACAGTAAGTGATTACACCAACACCTACAGTAAGTGATTACACCAACACCTACAGTAAGTGATTACACCAATCTGACTAGCTTATTCCACTTTTTTTATCATCATAATACAACACACGTATCTGATACGTTTACCATATCAGGCCATAAACACGTGTCAGAAATACAATCCTACAACTGTTTGCCTACAACTACTGTTCTTGCTCATATGTTGCCTTACGACAGCTGTAAGGAGTCTAAAATGGGTATTGCACACAGGATATGGCATATGGGTTCAGACTCAGACTCATAGAGAGAGAAGGCCTGGATGCAGATTGTGCATGCATTCAGGGACTGTCTGAAAGCCAATCTAAACAATATCACAAACCAAATGACCTTGGTCAGAGCTGAGACAGAGCACCAAACTCCTCCATCAGATGACAAGGCGGGACGTTGCCAACACACTCACAAAAGACCATTGTGGTCCGGCATGCCCACTCTGCACGAGGAGAAGCGGATCAGTGCATCTAATGAGTCTAACCAAGCTATGAAGCCCAATGGAGCAATTCATGATTAAGGCTGCATCCCAAACGGCACCCTATTCCCTATATAGGGAATTACTTTTAGTCAGAGCACTATGGGCCCTGGTCAAAAGCAGTGCATTATATAGGGAAAAGGGTGCCATTTGGGACACAGCCCAAATCTGCAGGATCCCTGTGGTGGTGTGCCAGGTCAGAGGCCTTGGTTCTGGAGCCCTCCTGCCAGTATAGACAGCCATATGCTAGGAGTCAGCCTGTACCATTCACCCCCTCGGGGTCACTGTCTTCAGACACTCTCTCTGTACACAAAAGCATGTTCCCATATGGCCAATGAGGAGAATGGGCAGACTGTGCTCTCTCTGCCAAGGACCCCCTCTATGAATCCCTTTTTGTGTCTTTCAGAGTCAATGAGAGCGAGGGGAGGGTGGGGGGGGTAGGGAAGGGAGGGGTGGGCATTTGGCCTGTCAGTCAAGTGCTCCTGTTACTGTGTGACAGCTTAGCTAAATGTAAGGGTGTGTTGCCACCATGCAACTCATTTGTCTGAACCCTACTTCCTCTATGCAGATTGGTGTTCTTTCCCTTGTCTCTGTTTTCGAAGGGACCAAAGAAGAGACCACAGTCTCCTGGGACAACTCTTTGAATTAATGACATTTTAACATCGGCCCCTAAAACGCCGTCCCCATCCCACTCATGTTGGACAAGACTCCTACATTCAGCACAAGGCTTTATGTAAAAAATATTTAAAGTCAACAAAGATACTGCATAACCATCGCAAAGGAACATTTGATTAAAACAATAAGTGAAGGAACAGTTAGTCCAAATTTGTTTGTTTGTTTAAACTTAACCTGAGCTCTCCCCAGTCCCAACCACACAAGGAGAGAGAGGTAGAGATGTGAGTCTCAGCAGACAGACGCACGCAGCAGTAATTGTCTAACTGTGTTTACCAGAGCTGTAAGGGAGTGTCATTAGGAGGAGCTGTCAGTAACGAACAGAATCAGTTACACATCCTAACCATGCCCACCTCTGTGTGAGAGAGAAAACAAGTTCTATGGACCCACTATCTCATTTAAACTGCCCTGTAATTTATTGGTTTACATCGACATGTACATTTGTGGAAATATAAGTAGCTACTCTTGCTGAATTTAGCTCACAGTTTGTTAAACAACTATTGTTAAGGTATCATATTCACAATCAACCAATAACCGCAAATTTGCATCGATTACACAGACAAGATGATCTTTGAAATGCTCATGTTTATGTACAGGAGTGTTATACAATATCGCTATTAGATAATGACTTTCTGACGCTACAGTGTACGGACAAACATTTTCAGATGCTTTACCCTTGGCCTGTTTTTACCCACAGTGCCCTGGGGCCGTGTTTATCAAGCATCTCAGAGTAGGAGTGCTGATCTAGGATCCCAGGCCGGCCCCAGCCTTTTGGGGGCCCTAAGCAACATTTTGTTGAGCAAGTTTGCTGCAATTCTACACATTTTGCCATGACTTATGCCATCCGACTGGGCACACACTGGTTGAATCAACGTTGTTTCCACGTCATTTCAATGAAATTACATTGAACCAATGTGGAATAGACGTTGAATTGACGTCTGTGCCCAGTGGGATGCGAATATGATAACGGAGAGAGGATTTTCCAAATTCATAACAAATTTCATGCAATTCTACTAATTTTGCCATGGGGGGTAATTCACC